>NW_016107393.1:3037858-3111308 GCF_001604975.1 Cebus imitator | reverse complement strand
TTTTGAGACAGAGTCTTGCTCTGTAGCCCCAGGCTGGAGTGCAGTGGCATGATCTTGGCTCACTGCAATCTCTGCCTCCCGGGTTCAAGAGATTCTCCTGCCTCAGCCTCCCAAGTAGCTGGAATTACAGGAACCCACCACTGCACCTGCCTGATTTTTGTATTTTTAGTAGAGACAAGGTTTCACCATCTTGGCCAGGCTGGTCTCAAACTCCTGACCTTGTGATCCACCCATCTTGGTCTCCTGAAGTGCTGGGATTACAGGCATGAGCCACCATGCCTGGCCCAAAATTCTTTTCACAAGCAAGATTTAAGGTTTGGGAAAGATCACAGATGTGGTCCTAAATTTTAACCTTCTTAAGGGTGATACTTCTGGCTATTACCCTAACCCTTTAACTGCCATAGCTTTTGACCCCATAGCCTTTTTTGTTGTGTATAATACAACACTTGCCCAAATCTGCCTTTCCTAACCTATCTCCTTTGTTAAGGAGGCATTGCATGGTTGAAAATAAGGCTGACTGCTGGGTTTAAATCCTAGCTCTACCACCCACTTATTGGATATTCTTCGGTAAGTAACTTAAGAGCTCTTTGCCTCAGTTGCCTTGTATATAAAATGGGAATAACGATAGTGCTTGTTTATGAAGGTGTCATGGAATTAATTGAGTTAATGTTGCTGGAATAGCAGACGTTGGCATATGTACTCAGTAAATATTGACTATGGTCATTGTTATTGTTGTTATTTGTAGTAGCAGTATTCTAGCCCCTTAATTCTTCCATTGTCCTTTCTATTCCTCCTCCTATGCTTTAGACTTTCTAAGTAGCTCAGTTCTTCACAAGTTTGTCTGACTGGGCATGGCTCTCTGCAGGGCAGAGTAAACTGACTTGGCATTTTGCTTGACTTTCCAACATTCATGTTTACCACTGTACCCATTTGGCTTAGAACATTTCCTGGCATGATAAGTATTTATCAAGGAATATTATTTTATGATATCTATTCTGGAAGCTAGATTATTGAGAAAATTAGTATGTGCTAAGCTTACATAGGGCAAGAATAGGGGACTGAAAGTGTAGAAGAAAATTCTTACACTGTGAGTGGACCAATATATAGATTCATGGTTTTATAAAAATACTGTACTTAAAAATGCCTGGGGGTATTGTACCATATGTTAATCCCAGCCAGCTGAGCAGGCAGGCCATGGTATTAGTTAATTCCTAAGATTCTAAGTAGGTGTTACAAATTGACAACAGATCCTGGTGGAGAAGAAACTTCAGCCACTTCAGAGTATCTTTGGCCCTGGCATCTGCTCATTAGTCAATAACTCTGCCAACCACATGGCTGCTCAAGCTGGAAATCTCACAATCACCTGTACCTCCATTCTACCTTCTTCATTTCTTTCTATTCTGTCTTCACATTCTTACTTGATTCGCTGTTGCAGTGTCTTAGGAGGCCTTTGTTCTTTAAGCCTAATCTCCCAAAGATGTTTCCTTTTGCTACCCTCCAAAGTGAAAAGCACTATTTTTTTTTTATTATCAAAGCCATACATGCTTCTTGTAAAACCAACTCAGATAACACAGAAACTATAATAAAGAATGCAAAATTATCTGAAATCCTACATCCCAGCGTTACTACTATTGACATTTTTCTATGTCTTTGTAGACTTTCCCTATGTGGATACATCGTTTTAATGTAGTGAACCATATTATATGCACTTTCTTAAAATTTATTTTCTAACAATAGATTATGGAACTCTTTCTGTCAATAAATATTTATATCATTTTTAAAGCCAACAGTATTTTGTTATAGGAATTTGTCATGATTTATTATCCAATTCCATATAACTGAATTTGGTTTATATTTATTTGCTATGATATATAAAAATGTAATGAACATTCTTATACTAATGACTTTTATAAAACAAAAATCTGATCATGTTACATAGTTTCTTGCTCGAAATTCATCAGTGGCTCTCTAACCTGTGACTTTTGGGATTAGATTTAATCACTTAGCATGACAGAAAAGATCATTTATCATCTGACTTGGTCTGTTTCCAGCCTGATTTCTCAATACACCTCCACACCTGCTACTCTGGTAAGGAGCTCTGCTTAAGTGCCCCATTAATACCTCCATCATGAGTCATTATCAATGTGTGTTTACATTTCCCAGCTGCACTGGAAACTCTTTAAGGGACTGTGTATTTTGCCTCTGAGAATAGTTACGTGATGGCACTCAGTATTGTTTGGTTGCAAGAAAGACGATAAATGCATGCACACATGTGTATTTTTTTTCCTTATTTCTCATTCTCCCTCCCTGGAGGTATTTTAATAATTTCTTTTTTGTTATAGGTTATGTTTTCTTATAATCTTCGATTTACTCATTCTTTAGTTCATTCCATTTAACAAAAGCGGATTGAGCACCTCCTATATGCCAGACACTGTTATAGGTATGGGAAAGTAGTGAACAAAACCTCCTGGACCTGACATTTTAATGAGGAGACAGACAAAATATAAGGTAAATAAATGACATGTATACTATGTTAAAGAGTGATGAGTACTAAGGAAAGAAAATACAGTAAGGAAGAAGGTTTTGAAGTTTGTGTATGTTCAAAGAGTGAGGTTGATAGTTTAGATAGGCTGGGAAGGCAAGCTTGTTTCCTTAAGGGTGGAAGCTAGTCATGCAGTTTCTGGGGAAGTGCGTTCTAAGCTGAGAAAAGAGTAAGTGCTATGATCTTGAGGCAGGTGCATGTCAGATAAGTTGGAGGAGGCGGAAGGAGGCTAGTGTTACTGCTTCAGAGAAAACTAGAGGGACAGTAGATGAAGAGTGGAGATAGCAAGCCAGATGGCTATAGAATTGTCAGAATTTTGGCCTTTGCCCTGGCTAAAGAGAAGAGCCAAGGTTATAACAGTGCAGTGGTGCGACCTGGGCTCACTATAACCGTTGCCTCCTGGTTTCAAGCAATTCTGCCTTAGCCTCCTGAGTAGCTGGGACTACAGGCCCACACGACCACACCCTGCTAATTTATTACTTTTAGTTGAGACAGGATTTCACCAAGTTAGCCAGGATGGTCTTGATCTCCTGACCTCGTGATCCTCCTGCCTTAACCTCCCAAAGTGCTGGGATTACAGGTGTGAGCCACTGTTTCCGGCCATGACTTTCTTTTTAACAGAATATTCCTGGCTATTGTGTTGAAAAGAGGCTGAAGGTGGCCAATTAGGTGGCTATTACAATCATTCGGGCAGAATTTTTGTTCTCAGAACCAGGATGGTGGCAGTGAGAGTGACAGTGAATGACCGAATTGTGGATTTCTTTCAAAGATGTTTGCTTATGGTACAGACATGGGATGTGAGAGAAAGAGCAGAATCACAGATAACACCAAGATTCTCTATCCCTCAAAACAAACAAAAAAAAAACAATAAAAATTCTATTTACCCAGAAATTACTTATTTTTGCCCCATTAGCCTAATTTCAGACTCATACTTACCCCATCTTAACTATATGTAATGGAAATTGTCCCATACATAACTGTATTTTTGAATACTTTTGTTTCTGATTATGTGGTGTCACTATAACCTAAGGAGACTAGTTTGTGTATTTGTGTCTTAATGAAGAACCAGTTTCATTATTCAATAAGCAACTCATTTACAGTACCCAAATCCAGTTTTGATATTTGTCCTAAAATGTCTTGGACCTTGGTGCTCTAGTAATAAAATTTTCCTGAATGTTGTAACTGCATTTGTTTAGCACCTTGATCACTTTTCAATAAATGAGCCCAGATGACTCTAAATGAATTTATAGATAAAGCAAGCCTGCCTTTTACTCACAAATTTTCTAGTGACTATATTAATAATATTAATAGCTATAAATTGAAATAAAGTACTTACAATAATAGGATTGTTTTCTATATTGATTAAATTATTTTAAAGTCAGAATCACAAGTCTTAAAATGCAGAGTAATATTAATAGATTTGCACTAGCATGTATTTTTAAATAATTTGGATATGATTTATTTAGAAATACAATGATAAAAAATCATCTTAATTCAAGGACTGTCACTTTTAAAAAATGAAAATGTGAAAAGTCTCTTGAAGCAGCAATCTGGCCTCTTTGGACACTGCTAGATACAATGGGTATTTGTCTCCTTTCACTCACATTTCTTAACTGAGGTTTCATCTCTGGGAGGCTGAGGATGGAACAAACACTTTATACTTGGATGGGGGCCTGTTCCTTTCCATGGGATGGGATACCTTTATATGTGGAATAGCTAGAGATGTACCTATTTTCTAGGTATGATAGAATGGCTGCCTTCTGTTTTTCCAGTGGATTTTTCAAATTTTGCCTTTAAACCCTGAGGAGTCATTTAGGCAGGACTGTGACTATCAACTCTACAAGTTAAGTGACTCTTTTATAAGGTTCAGTAGTGAATTGCTTATAAAATATGCTCAAAACATTGTTGAGATGCTAGTTACTGAATTGAAATGTTCAAGGTATCCAGCAAAGGTACCTGAGACGGCAGAAATCTCAGGCATGACTAACAAGTGCCAGGCATTTCTGAGAAACAGTATGCATGCCACTCAATTCTCTAAAATCTTTGAAAAAGGGTAAAACTAAAAAATGAAAACAACTTACATGTAGAAAATAATATTGACATTTAAAACTAGTGATTAAAAGTGTGACCTGGCATTTCCAGAGACTTTGAACAATGTCTAGGTGACCTTGGGTAAGTTTCTTAATATCGTTTTTGCTGTCTTTATACTGTATATTAAATGTAAATAATAATTTTTTCTACTACACAGGATTGTTGTGAAGATAAATAGTTTATTGTCAAAAAAAACCCTAGTAGGACGGTTTCTAGCACACTATAAATTCTCAATAGTCTTTAGTTACTATTGTCTATGAATACAGTGGAACTCTTCAGCTTACATATAAATTACATCTTAAGAATAAAGTGTAGAAAGTGATAAATATGATAAGCATAGAAAGAAAATAGTTCCAGGGAATCCTTACCCTGGCTATCTTTAAGGGGTTGTTTTATATTCATCATTGGGTAGTATTCTTGCCAGAAGCCAGGTAGGGAGGATTTCTAACCTGCATGTGAGAGTTTCAAAGTGTATCACCTATAAAATTTTCTATCAATATTAATAAAATATTAGAAAATTAATAGAGGTGGCTGGTATTATAACCATTTTTAATTCTGAAAAAATAAACAGGATACAGATGATACCAATAAGCTTGATTGTAAAAATGGCACTCATGATTTTCTCTGAAAATTGAGACGCATTGTCTCTGCTTTATCATTTCCACCATTCTTCAAACTGAATTTATTCAGCATCCCACAAAGATGAATCATGTCTTTCTTTACTATAGCGCTGTACTCTCTACCATCATCTCTGAGCATCTCCAGGTTCTGTAGGCAGAGATGTGCAATGTGAAGATCAAAAGATGACATTAAAGAAAGCAACGTTTGCATAAGGCCAGGGAGTCCCTGGTACATGGCATATTGAAGTAGTAGTTTGGATTTGAGAATAAGGTTGTAAAACCTAGGGTCAATAAAAATGGTATACTCAAGCATTAGAGAAGTTCAGTGGAAAGGGTTCCATATCGTATGAGCAATGGAATGCAGATCCAGTGGAATAGATGTGACCTGTGAGGACTCAGTCACCAATTTGTTCATAATGCAAGTGTACATTTTGGAGTCATGGGCTGCAGAACTTGAGGAGTGAGTACAAACAGAAAAGGATCATTCAAGACAGATTCCATCCATTCCATTCAGGGAAAGTACTTTGGATAATGTGCTTTTTGGAGGCTTTTTTGATGAAAATGGTAACTTTTTTTGGCAAGACCTGTTTTTTTTCTCAATGGCATTTATGAGCAACTCTTTCTTCCTCATTTATTTTGTAAGTTACTTTTCACTGCCACTTATTGAATTTCCC
Organism: Cebus imitator; assembly: GCF_001604975.1. Taxonomy (NCBI): domain Eukaryota; kingdom Metazoa; phylum Chordata; class Mammalia; order Primates; family Cebidae; genus Cebus; species Cebus imitator. Next base: position 3,105,381 of record NW_016107393.1, on the reverse strand, counting down.
TATTCCTACACCATTTTTTGTATTTATCTACTCACAAATGTATGCTATCAACCACCGACAGAGAATATATCATATGAAAGTATAGATGAACCCTTAGGGAAATTACATAAGAAACCTCCCTGCTCAAGTGTGTCAGGTTTGTCATGTGGCTGTATAAATGGCAACATACTGTTTCTAGCCACACCCCCTACATATATTCTACATTTTCTGTTGAAAGTAGAAATTACTTAGTCATATAAGAAATTATTATTCTTTAATATTTACATATTTAATAATTGTATAGTCAAGACCCAAAATATATGCTCTGTAACATCCACAATTATGTCTAAAAATGACGTGTCACTAGTGCAAGCAATATTTAAAACCATGACTGTGTTAAATCGTTGTTGCTAAAGTGCAAAACAGAAATACTAGAGCCCTTTGAGGATTTCTGCTTGAGTGTTTATTCCAGCTTATGAGTGTATGTTTGAAAAACGTTTTATTTAAATTTTCTCCTCAGAGAGGAGAGAAGGAAATGGGGAATTATTGTTTAATGGAATGAGTTTCAGCTTGAGAAATGGACTGAGTTTCAGCTTGAGAAAATGAAAAACTTCTGGAGGTGAATGGTTGTGATGATTGCATAACAATATGAATATATTTAATGCCATCGCACTGTACATTTTAAAATAGTTAAAATGGTACCTTTTACGTATGCATATTTTACCACAAATTTTTAAATTTTCTCCTCCAAATCTAAACAGCTTTTCAGCATATTTACAACATTATTTGATAATATCATTTTCCTTGAAATGATTTTAAATCCAATATAAATATGCAAGTAAAAAATGTATTAACATAAAACATTTGTCAAACTTCAATAGTGAAATTATTTAAATAAACTGGTCTTGGCATTGAGAAGAAAAACACTAAAACATTAGTTAGTAGGGATCAGAGGATGATCTCTTGATTTTATTCTTATCTTCATGACCTTGTAGTTTAATGTAATGGTTCCTAGCTTGACTGCTAAGTTTAGAGATGACTTTTTATTGACTTTAGTCAAAGAAGGAGATTATTCAATAAAAACCATAAACATTAAACTTCTGATATCTGGAAGTTGTATTAGATTGCATTTCAGGTATTATGTGCAGAATAAAGTGCTTTTATTATGATCACTTCTCTTTTCAACTCTATATATTTCTAGTTTAATGGCATAATAATAGTATGACTGGGATTTACCAGCCAGAGTTATAAATATGTAACATTCATTTCTATGTAATATATTACACAATTCTTTTATGAAGAAGTAGTTGCCCTTGATTTAAAAATGGATATTTGATTTGAATAAATGGTGCTGGAATTTATGTGATACTCTAAGCTATTCTGCCCTTTCAGATGCTGAAATGCTTTTTTGAAATGTCAGAGTTGGATAAATAATAATTGCCTTCTAGACTCTTCAGTATATATTATGGTTATTTTAAAACCCAATTTCAAACCTTTGTTATAGGAATAATTTTTACCATAGCTATTGCTTTAACCGTGGAAGATAGCTGTGTATTCTAATATCAAGCTATGTTTTCCTATTAGAGGACTAACTGAAAACTACCTTTTATATATGTAGATAGTTATCTGGTTAGCATGTTCTTTTTAATTATTCCATTTCTTATAGAATTCAGGTGTACAATTCCCATATTTACAGATTTTGTTTCCATTTACCAAAAAAGGAAAACAGCACATCCATTTTTTTGATTAGGATCATCTTAAAACAGGTAGGGTTCAGATAGCACAGGTAGGGATCTTCCATTTTAATCTCCATTTGGACTGTGGAGAAAGCCAAGAGGCTTAGCTTACTGTAGTAGTCCATATTCATACTGCTATAAGAATGGCCTGAGACTGTGTAATTTATAAATCAAAGAGGTTTAATTGACTCACAGTTCAGTGTGTCTGGGTAGGCCTCAGGAAACTTACAATTATGATGGAAGGCAAAGAGGAAGCAAGGCACCTTCTTTGCAAAGCGGCAGNTGGGGAGATGTCAGGAAACTTACAATCGTGGTGGAAGGGGAAGCAGGCATGTCTTACATAGTAGCAGGTAAGAGAGAGAGCATGTGTGAGTGCAGTAAAAACTATCATTTATAAAACCATCAGATCTCACGAGAATTCACTCACTATTGTGAGAACGGTAAATGGGAGAAAGCCCCTATAATCTAATCACTTCTGAACATCGGGTTCCTCCCTTAATACCTGGGGAATACAATTCAAGATAGGATTTGGGTGGGAACACAAAACTAAACTATATCTCTTACAGTCATAGTGAGATGGACATGGGTAGAGGACTGAGTATGAATTTTACTCTGCAAAATCAGTTGTCCAAAACAAAAAATGCACATAGGCTTACTTTCATAAGCAAAACTAAATCAGACTTCAAGGGGATGAGGACACTTAATCCTAGTTAACTGGAGGTTCCCATACCCTGAAGGTCTCTGGAAAATACCAGTCTTACACTGAGAGAAACTAGGGAATGGGAATGTTATTATGGCGTTTGATTATCACTGGTCCTTCCTGTGACCCTTCTGTCTGTGCCTGTGCCAAGCTTCAGCATTGTTGTTTGACTATCATTGTCCCTTTCTTACTTTCCAGGGCTGAATTAAGAATGGTAGATGGTCCCAGCATTGAGAATATTATAATTAAAATAAGAGTCATACTGCGCTTTCCAAATCTACTATATCACTGTTGAGTTCTGTTGGATTTCAGGTAGTGAGGTGTAATACATATGTAGATATGAAAATAGCTTCTTTCTATAGTTTTTTAAATGCAAAGTTCTTGAAAAGTTCATTAAAACCAAACTTGGATTTGTGTGTACTCTAAGCTCAAGCTTAAGCTACCTGTTATGTGGGCCAGTGCTGCTCATAGGTGTATTGAAAGTGCCCTAGGGGCTACTGTGCATGGGAGTACCACTAAATGACTATGAATGATTTCTTCTCATTTGGAGACATTTTCCTAGCCACTTCATTAGGATATATTGTTTTACTTGTGCTTTCAAAACAGTGTCACTATAGCCATTAGAATTGGTCAGGCTTTCTCACTACCAGTCGTTCTCCAGAAAAGTGGAAAGTAGTTGGTCAGACTCTTGGGTGAGGTTGGAGGTAAGTCAAAATTCATCCAAATTTGTCTGGGATAATCCTAGTTGGCACTTAGTACCCCAATATAATGTATTTTCTCTTTAAACAGATTTAATGAAATATGATTTACATGACATACAATTCAGTGGTTTTTAGTATATTCGCAGATGCTTGCAACCATAACCACAGTAACTTTTAGAATATTATCATAACTTCAAAAAGAAACCCTGTACTTTTTAGCTACTACCTGCTTATTCCCATGTCCACATTTCCCACAATACCTTCAGTGCTAAGGAATCACTGATCTACTTTCTGTCTCTATAGATTTTCCAATTTTGGACTTTCATATAAATGGATTAATACAGTGTCTGGTCTTCTGTGACTGATTTATTTCATTTAGCATAAAGTTTTTAAGGCCTAGCCATGTTGTGGCATATATCCACACACCATTCCATTTTATAGCTGAATAATATTCCATTGTATACATATACACATTTTGTTTATTGTCTGTTGATTGACATTTGGGTTGTTTCTACATTTTGGCTGTTATGAATAATGCTGCTGTAAACAACTGTGTACAAGCTTTTGTGTGTTTCTATGGCTATATCATTTTGCATTCACAGTAGCATGCATGAGGATTTCAATTCTCTATGATCTCATGAATAATTATTTGACTTATTAATTCTGGCCATCTTAGTTGGTGTAAAGTGATATCTCATTGTGGTTTTGACTTCTATTTCCCTGATGACTAATCATGTCAAGTGTTTTTAAAATGTGCTTATTGGCCTTTTGTATATCTTCCTTGGGGAAATATCTATTTAAATCTGTCTGCCATTTTCTAATTGTACTTTTTTTATCCTTGAGTTGTAATAAATATATAATATCTTTATTCTAGATACAAGTTTCTTTCAGTTATATAATTTAAAAATATTTTTTCCCATCCTGTGAATTGTCTTTTCACTTTCTTGATGGTGTCATTTGAGGCACAAAATTTAGTTTTAATGAAGTCCAGTTTATCTGTTTCTTTCTTTGATTGCTCATATTTTTGGTATCATATCTAAAAATCCTTTACCAAATTTGAACATTCATGAAAATGTACCCCTATTTTCTTATAATAGTCTTATAGTTTTAGTTCTTACATTTAGGTTTTTGATCCATTTTCAGTTAATTTTTAAATATGATTTAAGTAGGTATAATTATTAATAGCATTTCTTCCTACTACCTAAAATGTCCCTGGTTGTGTGATAAATTATATGGTTATCCTAATTAGCAGTACAGTCAGTGAAGTATAGTAAAACTCCCTGATCTATGACAGTATCATAACTGTAGTTGTAATCTCAAGAGAATCGTATTCTAACACATTTTACCAACCTAAATTCACCACCTGTAAGTATGACACTAAGGAAATATAGAGAAAACCATTTTTATAAGATAGATAGAATGCATCAGAGGGTAAGAAGAGAAACCAAAGCTCACAGATGTCTTCTCTTTTTTTTTATTGTTATTGTTGAAACGGAGTGTTACTCTGTCACCCAGGCTGGGTGCAGTGGTGCGATGTCAGTTCACTGCTACTTCTACCTCCCAGGTTCAAGAGATTCTCCTGCCTCAGCCTCCGGTGTAGCTGGGACTACAGGCCCACACCATCACACCGGCTAATTCTTGTATTTTTTAGTAGAGACAGAGTTTTGCTGTGTTGGCCAGGCTGTTCTCGAGCTCCTGACCTCAAATGATCTGCCCGCTTTGACCTCCCAAAGTGCTGGGATTACAAGTATGAGCCACTTTGCCCTGTGCAGATGTCTTCTTTCAAAAGCCTACGACTATGTTTTAAAGCCTCAAAGTCCAATCCCTTTTCATTCCTAGAATATTATATTCAATTTCTGCTGTTGAAACAAGGTGGCTGTATGTCAACATGCTCAGTAGGGTGTCTATTAACTTTAAAATGTCAGTTTATAGGCAATTTTGTATTTTCTCTTAAATAATTTAAGTATATTTTATAATTAGATTTCATAATTTGCTGGGATTAGTGACTAATAGTTACACAGCTAGCTAAGTTTAGTGATATAAATCCACAGTGGAAAAAAAAGTGTTAATGCAGCTAAGCTGAGGGCTATTCCAAATTCTACATATGTCATCTGTCTGCCAGTTCTAAGGATATCAGTTTCATTGTCCTAACTGTATAACTCTATTGAATGAATTACAGTATTGAAGATATACCTGATAAACAATCTACATGGCTATGAATTGGTTATCAGGTAAATTTATTTATGAGTTAACAACGATGTGTGGTATACTCCTGTTTAGAATTTAATAACAGTAATAAATTTAAATCTTTAAGAAATGTTTCCCCATTTCTAACATGTAGTCAAAAACAAAGTTCTATATTTGAAGATAAATTGAGCCTATTGATTATATATTAGTATTTTCAGGTTTCATATACAATTGGGTAAAATACTTTTGATGACACTGCTCTGACTGTAAGAAAAAATGTGTTTTTATTTTTGACTCTGCAAACTTGAGTTATTTAAAGATTTAGTCTAGAGAAGAATTGTTTTTCTGTCTTTTTGTATAATATCCAAAGATTAATATTACAATCAGACAAACACCTAATTATTTCACATTTGCCTGACTTTGTCCCCTGGGTCTGAAGGAGATGGAGGGACCAAATGTCTAATTTGCCAAGACAGGAAGTTATTGCTTTCTTGATTCTGTCAATCCGTTTGTACCCGTGATTATTTCATAAAAAGTATTTTGAATGAGGTTACCTGTTTATCAGTTTCAGGAACAGATCTGTGGGGCAGAAAACAAAAAAAAAAAAAAAAAAAAAAAAAAAAAAACAGCCAATGAAACTCTGGATTGTTTTTATTAGTTATCAAGCTCTGAGAACTTTGAAATAAGAGTTTTTAAGTTATTTAAACATTTATGTGTCAGAAATAATTTCTTATTATTCTCTCCATTTTTATATTGGGTCAATTTATTTGGCCATATCAGATAGCCAGTAAGGAATAGAAGATCATAATTCATATTTCCCTATTCATACATGTAGAGAATAGTGTTGCAGCTATTGAGACATGGTGGCCATGTTTCTGCCCCCTTCTCCCTGGCGTCATTCAGCATCCTCCGTGATACTAAAAGAGTATAACTCACAAAAGGAACATATGTGGTGGGTTGGATGAGAATTGCTAACATAAGTGAGCCTCTCTTCTTTAAGTGAGTGTGCATTATCCTGCTAGTTGGTAGAAACAAGGCTAGGAACCATTTCTCCTGGGATAGTCTAATAAATATAGATCAAATGGTATGCTTCTGGTCTCTTAGAAAAATATGAAAAAATTGTGCCCAACTAAAAGTGTTCTAAGTCAGTGCTTCTCAGACTTAAAAAGGCAAGCTCTGATTTAACAGTTCTTGAATGAAGCCCAAGACTGTATTTTCTAACAAGCTTCCAGGAGATGGACACTGCTGATGCAGGGACCACATCAAATAGCCAGGGTCTATGAGGTTCCCCAGGAGGAAGCTCCAGCAAGCACTGAGGGAGAGGCGCTAATCATGGAGGAGTAATGAGTCCGGATCCCTGCAAAATCTTCACGTGAGAGCAGACTTATTTTAATTGAGAGAAGATCAATCTCTCAGAATGTTGCTAATATTTGGAGAGGTAGATGAGAAACATCATTTACACAATGGCGTGAAAGACAACTTTAGCAACCAGCTTCTGAGTGAAATAGAGGAAACTGGCATATCAAAGTGCAGTAATACATGTAAAAGCACTTTGTAAATGTAAAGTGCTACTCAAATATAGGTCATTTATCATTAATCTAATAGCCTTGGGCAAATCAACTGGCATGGGGTCATGGGGTTGGGGGTGTCACAGCAAGATTATCTATAAGGGATACTAAGGAAAGAAGGAATTGAAGCAGTGATGAACAGCCACTTTTAAAGTCCATGTAGAGAATGGAGGAGAGAGAAGGATGTGATGACAAGATATTTTGCTTGGGGAAGAACTGGAACCAGGGAGCTATAAGAGACCTTAAATGTCTCTTGGGCCAGATCCTTCACTTTATATATGAGCAAACTGAGGTCCAGGAAAGCTAAATTATGTGTACAAAGTGACTCAGCAAGTGGGGAGCAGAACAGTGACGCCTTTAGCATTGGAGACACCAGAATGATGGGTCACCAGAGGCCAGGAGTAGAGGGGTATGAAGGGGATGTGGTGAGTCCCTACACAAATAGAATTAGAGAGAAGGAATAAGATATAGTGTTATGGTAGTACAATAAGGTGACTACAGTTAGCAATAATTTATTGCATATTTCAAAATTAAAAGAGTGGAATTGGAATGTTCCTATCACAAAGAAACAATGAATGCTTGAGGTGATGGATACCCAAGTTAGCCTGATTTGATCATTATATATTGTATGCTTGTATTGAAATATCACATGTACCCCGTAAGTATGTACAACTATTATGTATTCAGAAATTTTAAATATTTAAAAAATAAATTTTAAAATAATTTTAAAAACAAGATATCCAGTTAAATTTGAATTTCAGATAAACAAAAATAAATTTTAGTTTAAATGTGTCAAATGAATACCTCTCATAAGGTCCAATATATATAATATACTCAAAAATTATTTGTTTTTGCTCTGAAATTCACATTTAGTTGGACATTCTATATTTTATCTGGCAACATTAGACTCATTGAAACTTCATCACTTTTTAGTAAGTAGAGATATGAGATGAGGAAAATAAATTCCTTGAGCTGCTATTCACCTTGTATTTAGGATGCAAGCTTCATCAGGATGTGAGTTTCTGTGTGTGTTTGTTCTCAGAATTTCCCCAGGATCTAGATCACTCATAATGAGGGAATGAAATGGTAATCGTAACAATGGTAAAAACATTGTGGCATACAGGGTGCTTAACATAATGAAGAACAGAACTGGCATTTAGGTATTAGTTCATAAAGATATTCTCTGTGTCTTATATTTCATTTTTTGGTAGAGCAGATCTAGAGCAAATTTCTCAAGAATGTTCACTATAACATAAATGATTAAAAGGATAGATAAGATTTTGAAAATGAACTTTTGAGTGATATTAGGGTTTGAAAGTTCTGGATGACTGGTTTATAAGAATTACAAGATTAATTCTTAGGACTTTAATTGATTAATAACTTAGAGATTTAAGATGTGGCATGTAGCACAAATTGATGTGATTTGAAATATATTTCCAAAAGAAAAAACACCTCAGAACTCATTTTTCACCAAAGGGAAACATGACAGAGGTGCTGATTTCTGGAGCCTTCCCCACGCCTCCCTGCCAGCAAAATAGGTGCAGGTGGAGTTGATCAGAGTCATCTTCACCTTCCTCTAGATCTAAGTCAGTGCTCAGGAAACAGAGTTCACCCAGATTCAAGCACCTTTGATAAAACCACAATCTTGTAAGAATTTTTAAACTGAGACTTGTGGCAGAAAAGGATTTGATGAAGTGCAAGAATAACAATTACAACTCATTTGTTAAGAACGTACTGTGAGCAAGAATGATTTCATTTAATTTCATAAGAATCTTGTGCAGAAGGTGTGATCCCATCTTTCAGATGAGAAAATCTAGGCATTATGAAGTGACTTGACATAGTAAGTGGTGAAAGTGGAATCTAAACCTAAATTTTTTTCTATTGTACAACACTGCATATCAACTCATTCTTAGAATAATACAGTCCTGCAGAGCACTGCCTTATTTTATAAAAATCAGCAGTTGAACATAATTACAATTGACCCTTGAACAGCATGATTTTGAACTGCACAGTCCACTTATACATGGCTTTTTCCAACCAAATGCAGATCAAAATATAGTATTAATGGAATACAAAACCTGCATATGAGGAGGACCAACTTTCCTTATATACAGCTTCTACAGGGCCAACTATGAGACTTGAGTATGTGCATATGCTGATGGTCCTGGAATCAATCCCTACCTATACTAAGGGACTACTGTACAAGTAGATCATATTACCATGAAGCTAACTCTGAAGTCACATGAAGATAATAAGCATTTTTAACCCACAAGAGTGCAGGAAAAGGGAAGGCAAGCTTATTGGTCTATATGACCATGGCAGTGAAGCTCTAAGCAATGCATATATCATCAGTCCAGTGTCTCAGCTCTCTCTCTTCCCCCCACACTATCATCTCTAGGAAGGCAATGCACTCTTTGCATTTTCTCGCTGTGCCATTATCATCTTGCCTGGGTCTATCAGTTGGTGCCTGGGCATGCAGCAGATGGTATATTCAAGTAGAGTAATTAAAGATAGTTTAATGAAGGTAATATTTTCTAAGATATGGGCAAGGTTGAGAGAACCAATGGAAGAGTGAAGAACCAGAGAGTAGCAATGCTGGAATCAATGTCCCTACACTCTGAAGTTACTAGAAGACAAAGAGAACTTTAGCCATAGGAGAGAGACAACCAACAGGTAAGGAGCTGCTGTCTTCCAAAAAAGGATAAAGCCAATTTATTGACATCAGGAAAGCGTAGAACCAAACAAAGTCTGAGATAAAAATAAACAAATATGCACACGCGCGCACACACACACACCCCTACCTCTGCCCTCACGCTGTTCTTCATGTAATCCTGTCTTTTGCTAGTGGCTAACATTAATGGAACTCAACCAGAAACCAGAGCAGAAAGGAGGCACTGATGTAGTCCACAAAGGTCAGTTACCTAGGCACAGTACAGGGTGAAGAGTTGGAGAATATTAGATCTAGAAGGGCGAATGGAACTTATGTATTGCTTAGAGCTTCACTGCCATGGTCATGTAGACCAATAAGCTTGCCTTCCCTTCTCCTGCACTCTTGTTTTCCATGTTCCCTTCCTTTTCTCTCACAAGTTCTTGCTCCTGAAGTTGGCCCTCCATGCTGTGTTCTGCATGAGGGCCATCAGTGCTCTATCCTTCACTTAAGTGATATTACCCTGGTGCTGGGCTCAGTGTCTGCAGAGCTTCAGGTTCTTTCCAGCTCCATTCTTAAGTCCATATAGAGATGCATATGCTGTGGCAGTTCTCACTAGGAGCCTCCTCCATCATCATCTACTTCCTTGGTCCTCAGCTGTTACCTGAAAAGCCTTTCTTCCTTGTCATAACCACGGGCAGACTGTTTATTTGCCTTACCATGCCCAGAGTGTTAGAGTCCTAAAGGTGTTTCCCTCCGATAGCCACACTCCTAGGAAATTAAATAGACTCTGTTCCCATGGCAGTCTGGATTTCCTACAACATTTAATTTTTAAATTATATTTATTTTATTGTGCACTGAAGCATAATTATTAGCATATCATCCTCTAAGTACAGATCTCACTGAGGTTGCAGGCAATGTCATACACATCTCCTCATCACTGAAAGCCCAGGAAGAGTTCCCTTCACAGACTAATATTCAACATATCTCTTTAGGTTAATGGTTACAACAAATGCAAGAATTCAGAATGATAAAATAATATATTTTTAAAATCTAGTTTTTAAAAAAATTTTGACAGATAAAATTGTATGTTTTTATCATGGTTGCCAGGGGCTAGGGCAATTGGTAGGGGGTAGGGAAGATGTTGATCAAAGATTACAAAATTTCAGTTAACAGAGGAGGAAGAAATTCAAGAGACCTATTGTATGACATGGTAACTATAATTAATAACAATGTATTATATTCTCAAAAAATGCCGGAGAGTCCATGTTAAGTGTCCTATGACATTTCTGTGCCATGAACAGTGGAAGTCCCTCTGCCTTTAACACTTATTGCCCAGTAGCATCCAGGACACTTTTGGCACAGCCTCAGAGCATTGGCACTCAAAGAGCATAGTTCAACAATGAAAGGCTTGTCTTTCTTCTTTCTTTCTTTTTTTTTTTTTTTTTTTTTGGTGGCGGGGTCAGGATGGGGTTAGGGAGTAATCTCACTATGTTGCCCAGGCTGGTATTGAACTCCTGGGCCCAAGGGATCCTCTCACCTCAGCCTCCTGAGTAGCTGGGATTTTTGATGGGCACCACTGAGCCTGGAAGCTCTTTTTAAAAGTAAAGGTTTTTACTTGCTTTCCTTGAATATTCTGAAAAGGATCCATAACCTCCCTCCCCCAACTTTGTACTTCCCTTAACTTCTGTGTACATCCCTTAACTCCTCAGGCCTCTTTTCTCTCATCATCCCCAAACCCCTCCCCACCTCTAACTCATATACCTCCCTTCTTTCTACTCTTCCTTCTTTCTTTCATCTCTAGAACACAGAAGTCCTAGAAAACTTGCCAGGCAACAAAACTCTTCTTGGGGGCAGAAAATGGACAGAAACTGAGCTGGCAGAGTCAGAGTCCCTCTTTATAGCTAGAGGGTTAGAAAGACCTTCCTAATGTTCAAATCAAATCTATGGAGTAGGTGGTACCAGCTCCAGCTTATATATGAAGAAGTTGAATGACAGAGCCATGATTTGAACTAACTATCACTCTAGCATGTGTCTTTTTCGTGAATAATAGCAATGTAGTAGCTTCTAGTAATTGAACAAATGTTTTTACTAGTCCTGTGCTATCGTGCATGTTTTATTTTAAATTTTCACATAAATCCAATGAGATAGTAGTATTGTTACCACCACTTTATGCATGAAGATACTAAGGTATGGAAAATTTTTGGCACTTTGTTGGTCACACAGCTAGTATGCTTCAGAGCCACAACTTGAACTAAGGTCTGTCATACTACAGATCTGACTCTAAGTCCCTGCTCAATGTTCCCATGATACCTACTTTATGTTATATACTAGGAGCATAGAGATGGTATAGTAGCTCCTTATTCATCCCCTGGATAGTTCTAGATAATTCACTAGGGTAGGGGGACATTTGTAAGAGACAAGAAAGAATCCATGTGGCAGGAGCTACTGAGATATGGCTTGATGTAATACAGGCCAGTTAGTCATTCAACAAAGTCCGTGCTCACTATTTTAAAATAGAGAAATTTGGCATTTATCATATGAATGAAGAGAATCAGAAATACCAGATGACTCTGTGGACCTGGAACCAAAAGACAGATTACAAAATGTAGATTCCTCAAGTTGATGTTTATCAGTTAGCCCATTCTCAGATTTGGAAGAGATTGAAGATTCACAGTATTCCTTTAAAGATCACCTAGTAATCGTCATCTTCCCCCTGGGGAGTTTCCCAATTGCATGGATCATTTCCTCCATGTTTGGCTCCCAGTTAGTACTAGACTGCACTCAAGCACCCATGGTTATTCTTGACAGCTCTCAGTCATGCCAAATAATATCAGAGTAGAAGGTAGGACAGTGTACTGCATTGAGTTGAAAATATGGCTGTGACAATTTTGTGGAAGATAAGTCCTGACACTGAAATTAGCCTACTAATTCTGAAGTGAATAAAATATGAAGATATTTTGGGGAAAAAAAAAGTACAAATTTTGGCTATTCAGTTGCCTCCAGAGAATTGACACACACACAAAAGCTGTGAAAGAATTCTCAGGAGCTCACAGACAAACTGTGCTGTAGAGTTCAGGTAATTTTCTAAGATATGTATTTCTAAACAAAATTTCCATATTTTTAGTTGAAAGGCATTCAGTTTTTAGTATATTAAGATAACTTTAAGTGTTAAAATATAAATATATATATTTTTAGCTGATTTCTCACAAGATTTATAGAGCGTTCAGGTTTTCTCTCCCGAATTTAGGAGCAAGGAGGTTAAGGGAACCATGCTTTTGGAATCATGAAAATGTATACTAAATCATAAACTCAAACCATTGTCCTACCTGCTGGACAGCCATTCACATTGTTTACCCTTCTGCCTGTCCCAACACCTAACTTTACAGGTGAAGGAGGAACATAGTGTGTAAAAGAGCACATGTAGAACCTAGATCTCCTTCAGGCTTCCTCCCTTTTCCAGGCTAATGTCTCTTTTCAGTGTCAATTTCACCCCATTTTTATAACATCGTAAGCACTGTGCCAAGCACTTGGAGTATAGAGACCACGGAGCACTGCGGAGCTCACAATATGGAGCAGGTTAGTTGCTGTTATGGGTTTTTTGTTTGTTTTGGGATGGAGTCTCACACTGTCACCTAAGGTTGGAGTGCAGTGGCAATCTTGATTCACTGCAACCTCCACCTCCCAGGTTCAAGCAATTATCCTGCCTCAGCCTCCCAAGGAGCTGGGATTACAGGTGTCCACCACCCCACCCAGCTAATTTTTTATATTTCTAGTAAAGACAGGGTTTCACTGTGTTGGCCAGGCTGGTCTCAAACTCCTGACCTGTCATCCCCTCGCCTCAGCCTCCTAAAGTGCTGGGATTACAGGCGTGAGCCACCACGCCCAGCCTGTTGTTGTTTTTAAAAACAACCCAAAGACCACAGCTCAGTGACACTGAAGCTGCTTATGGAGGCCTGTGGAATCAGCACCTATGGAGAGGCTGGCCCTCACTTCAGCTGTTAAAGGGGACACAGCAACTTAAACAACTGATGGTTAGTGCTCAGGTAAAGGGAATAAAATATGTTTATGTAAATGGATTCAACTCACCCTATCATGTTAAATAAAGGTTTTTTATGACCCTTGATTCAAGTGGGAAAATGAAAGAAAGCATGTGTCTGAAAAGAGCAGTGGTGCTGAAAGGAAAGAAAGGAAAATAGAGAGGAGGTGGCCTCCACTCCCTTCTCAATTAATAGAAGGCAGCCGGCTCAGAGTCTTCTGTATCATCTTTACACTGGGTCATATTGGCCTCTGATGCCAGCTAATGTGGAACATATATGTGTTAGTGTGTGTAGTCCATCCTGGTTATCAACTTTTTGTTAGGAATCTACCAGGCCTATTTTTGCTAAATATGGTTTGCTTTTCAAAATCATGTCATGTTTAGCATCAGAGGGTGACTGACTAAGGGTTTTAGGTACACAGGCTAAGCCTAGCAAAGCAGAAGAAGGAACTGATTTTTTTTCTTTTTTTTTTTTTTAGCATTTTGTGTGTCAGATCCTGTGCTGGGCACTTAAAATGTAGCATTTATTAATAGGTAGTAAAAAATTTTACTGTCTGTAGAGTCAGGATGATAGCAGTTACCATACTCCATGCATTGGTGTTGACTACCATTTCTCCTTCCTAATGATTATATAACTATTGCACTTTTAATTAGGAGGGCAATGATGCTGATACCAAGAAATTCAATGCAATGAACTTTTTATTATTAGAGATAAAAATTAATCTTCAATTCCTTTGGCCTTTTAATTGTTAACTATGGAATCAGTCAAATGTGGAGGCTGAAGAAGCATCAAGGGATAATGTAATTGCAACTCTTCAAACAATTGTATCTGTCTGGAGAATGAAGATTGATGGTCTGGAAAATAGATCTCATTGTTTCAGTAGTAGAATTATGGGCTTTGCCAGTGGCTATTGAGAGAGCTTCTCTAAGAAACTTTTTACCAAAAGAAAAAAAAAGTGATACTTGTTAGATGAAGAAAATTTAATTCAGCCACTTTTCATTAAGCAAGGCCAGAAACTCTAATTCCCAAGATCATAGTTGATGAAAGGCCCCAAAGCAGTAATTACCCATTTTTCAAGTTTCTTGATAGAAAGCTCTTCAATTAGATATAGACAAGGGGAAATTATAGTATAAGGCAGAGTATTCTGTCCTTTCTAAAGAGCACCAGGAAAATACAGACAATATACCAATGTTAAGACATAATTATTTTAAATGAGTTAAGCACTTTAAATTATCTTAAAAGATATTAAATTACTTTCAGTATTGCTATTTCACATAATGTGCCTAAAATTTTAGCTCAGAAAGTAAATTTGCATTCAGTGTTCATATATGTTTCCTAAATCCTTGAGGAGGGTAAGTTGCCTTGGGCATCTTTGGACATCCCTTGGGGAATAGGTTATTGTGGATGAACTAAGTAGTGTTTTCTGTTCAAAGTCCCAATGAATGTTGGAAATGTGATTCAGTATGTCATGATGTTAGGAAGATTGATTAGTTGTCTCACTTGTTGCTTCTAATGTCATTTGACAAGCATCATTTGCACAACCATTATTTTTTTCTACCTTCCTCATTCATAAATAAGGTAGATGTGAGTGTAAATTATTGACTCGGTATAAGGCTATGGACAATCATGAATTAATATAAGTAAGAGGAAATGCCCTCCTCTTTGTTAAACCACATAATAGTAGCACATGAATATTTTATTTTATCTTTTTGAAGTGGAACAAGTTTAGAAGGTGAGTTTAAGTAACCTAAGACTTTCTTGTTTTGTTCAGGAGATAGTGTTTCTTGTTATTTGCTACTAACAAGAGAATGAAGACATAACTGTTTACCTCAACAGGATAAAATGAAAACCACTCCAACTGTGGTTCACCAACAAGCTAAACTCTGAATACAAATATGTCCAGGAATTATTTCTCATGTGAACACAAAGGCAATTCAGAACACACATTGAGAACAGTTAGAAGTAGTCACTGATATTCTTTATGATTTTGATATGCTAATTGAGGTTCCTGATAGCAGATTGCAAATGTAAATGGGAGATTTCCAGAATCTCAGTCTTGAAAACTAAATTGTATGTGCTCATTATTATTAGAAGGCTCCAAGGTCCATCTTCCAGAAGTAAGAAAAAACTATTTTTCCCTAAATTTATAACATTTCTCATTTTACAGTAAAAAAAAATTAATATTAGAATAGCGCTAAAAGATGATGAAATTGGGGAATCAGGGAAAATTGAAAACAGAGAAAAACAAACTTAGGCCCTTAACAAACAGTTTGTTCAGGGCATTTGAGATAAAGTTGCCAATGTTACGGTTAGAAAAAAAATGAACACGAATGTTTTCTAACGATAAAGGTAATGCAGGTTTGTTGTTGTAAAACATTTCAAGGCCAGGCATGGTGGCAGTGGAGTCAGTTTTTTTTAATGTGTGTGTGTGTGTGTACTTATATGTCACATACATACATAAGAGGATTGGAGACCCCAATCCTTGGAGGAGGGTAGTGGGTTTATTTTCTTCTTGGATTCAGGAGGAATAAAAACTCAGTGAAACTATCACAAACCCAGTGACTAAGAAGGATATTACATAGGCCTGTGCCATAATCATTCTAAATTCTGTTACATAAATTTGTTCAGAGACAGAGTTAAACCACAGTGAGAAGGTGAAGGCATCTGAATGTGGTAAGTGAACAAGGAAATGATGGCTGAGATTTTGGAATCAGAACATAAAGAAACAGAAAGAAGGGGTAAAAGAGATCAGTTTTAAAAATTAAAAAAAAGTGTATTTACTTTGCAGTTATAACAGGAACAGTAGGAAATAGAAAGAAGCTGGGAGGACATATAGATCCAGCAAATCCTGTTTGCCCTGCCTGTGGAAATAGCGGGAAAGATCATCAAATGAAGCAGAGCATAAATTCAAAAATTGCATTCTGGATCTGCTGAAAGGGAATAGGGTCACAGAAGGGGAAGGGTAGGGAAGAGGAATACTATAATAATTAAAAGAAGGTCCTGCTGATGCAGGACAAAGGTGTCAGCAAGAACCGCTTCTGCTGTCATGTATTGAAAATTATGGGAGTCTTAGCATAATGTTTTCCTTTGCTTGAGCCTGGCATGGGTGCACATATGACCTTCGGTAGCATCACAAGTGAGCAATGACTGGTTGAGGACATGATTTGAATATTATTGGTTTGCCCAGCCAAATGCTATCTCTTTACTATTATCAATTATGCTGCAGCAAATATCCTCGTATGTAAATCTTACAAGATTTTGGGTGTATAATTTGTTGTTTACTTTGAATAATTCCTATAAATTGAGTTACAGGGCCATAAAGAATGCCCATTTTCAAGTTAATACTTCTGGCCAAACATTATTCTGTACAGTTTGTGCCAATACATACTACCATCAACAATGGAATAGCAACCATTTTCCATCATCAAAGATGAGACTGCTAACACATTATCAGTTTTAGAAATTTCCGAATTATTTTTTCTAATAATGTAGAAGATGTCAATTAAGTTACATAAACTCTTTTTCCTGATACCCATTGTGATCAAAAGTATGCAATTTAAAAATACCATGAGGAGGTCAGAATTGTATTCTACAGTGATTGAAGAGTATTTAAGCTATATAAAGGGATCACAGTCATAAAACTATTTTATTACCAAAGCATTTCAATCTATTTCTCTAACCAGACTGTGAAGCATTTCTTTTTCTTTCATACTTCTTATTGTGTAGCCACTATTAAGGAAAGTAACAATTCTTTCTTTCCCTAAGACCAGAAAAATGAACTAAAGAACTTCAGAACATAAAGTCTCTGAAGAGTTTGGTTAGACTAACATGACTTAGTTTTAAAAAAGCATCCAAAACAGAATTCTACCCACATTTGAAATTTTTTACTGTATCTAAGAAAGTATGAAACATTGTTCATGAACATTATTTAATGTGAAAAAAAAAACAAAAATAATGGAAAATGTCCTTTTTTTTGTTGACCTTAATAAATTTATGTATTTTTAAAAACAAAGAGGTTTAGGAGAAAATATCAATGCCAGTTTTGAAGACTCACAATGAGTCTAGTTAGAGTCAAAAGTTAAAAAAAAAAAAAAAGCCAGTTGTTTAAGTCACAGATAATTTATTCTGTTCTCACATTATTTTAAACTGCTACATGTATGGTAGAAAGATCCAGGGATCAATAATTGAAGTGTGAGACTGAATTCTGCCACGTTCTAGATGTGTGAGCTTGGGGAACAAAATTTGACCATCTCTAAGTCTCAGTTCTTACATCTATATTTAGAAAACAATTTTCAGTGCTTCTTATTTCTCACAGGGTGGTTCTGAATATTGAGATAAAGGATTGATAATTTGTGAACTGCTTTACACCTGTTACATTACTTACTACTTTTAATAATTAGAGTAACATATTTTCTCTGACGATAACAAAATCTTAGATTTTAAATATTTAACATTCTAATGTTAAAACCAGTAAAGGTGAGAGGAAATTGAAGGAAAGTCAAAAAAATAAGAATATTTTAAGTAAGCTTTATATTTGAGTATAACATAGCTGAGAAGAGTTTATAAATCCTAAGTATTTGCCCTAATTAGTTATAAAAAAGCTAAACATAAGTAACTACTAGCCAGGTCAAGAAATAGAATGTTACCAGCAGCCAGAAGGTCTCTGTATGCTCTGTTATAAACCAATAATTACTACCCTCTTTTCAGAAGATAACTACTATCCTGACTTCTAACTTTATAATGTAAGGTTGCCTTTTCTTGACTTTTATGTAAATGGAATTATACAATATGTATTTTAAAAATCAGTCTTCTTTAGAGATGTTATATATACCTATAGTTGAGTCATCTTTATTACTATATACTATTTCATATTTCAAATATACATAATTTATTCAGAAATACTTTTTCAAATTAAAGAAGTTTCATTTTATTTATAGTTTAGTAAGTTTTTTTGTCATGAGTGGAAGTTTTACTTTTTAAAATGCTTTTTCTACATTTCTTGAGATGATCACATGATTTTTCTCCCTTCTTCTGTTGAAATAGTAAGAATTAGATTGATTTTAGAATGTTTTACCAATCTTGCATTTCTAAAATAAACACAACTTCATTATCCAAGTAAATGATACAAACTTATAATTATTTCAAAGTAAAAAGCTTTCTTTAAAAAAGAAAGAAAATGAGAAAGGTAGTGGAGCCATTTATTAGCCAGGTTTAGTTGTAGTCAAAACTAACATACAGACACTTTAAAGTCATGAGTTTCACACAAAATTGAGACAAAATAGAAACCAGGGATCAGGGTTAGACTGACGGGGTAGTCAAAAGCATAAATAAGAAATGTAAACAGTCAATTTAAAACTGTTAAGACTCAGAATTTCAGAATCAGTTGATAAACTGTGAACAGTACATTGAAAGACATAACTGGGTGGGAATCTTTGGGTATGGGAGGTGATTCACCTGATGGTAACTCCACATGGGTCAAAGGCATAGGAATCTCCACAAACAACTCTGCTGTAATTCTTTGCTATAATAATAATAATAACAACAACAATAATAACTTTTAATAAGAAATAAAATGAGAGAAGGCTTAGAAATTTAATGGAAGCTCAGAATGATTACCATTTAAACTGTCTTTTTAGTCCAAGAAAAGCAAGAAACCAGATTCAGTGATACATCTATAAGCCAGGGTCAGTTTAGGACAGTTTCTCACTGGTGCTGACAGAAATTAAGAAACTCAGTCTTCTCACTGAATTTGCCAGAATAGAAGTATTTTTCTGTTGCTTGAAACAAAATTACAGTCATGCATTGCCTAATGATAGGGATGCATTCTGTGAAATATGTCATTAGGTGATTTCACAGTGGGGCCATCATAGAGTGTACTTACATAAACCAAAATGGTATAGCCTACTACACAGAAATAGTATAGCCTATTTTTCCCAGTCTACAAGCTATACAGCATGTTACTATACTGAATACTGTAGGCACTTATAACACAATGTTACGTAAGTATTTATGTATCTAAAAGTTTCTAAACATGAAAAAGGTACTCTAAAAATATTGTAATCTTTTTGGACCACCGAGATGTTGATCACCATCTGTGGAGGTCTGTCCTGCAGACACTGACTCAGCAACAGATGAATGAAATACACTCTCACACCCAGTACAGTGATTTGTGTGGGTTGGGGATGGTCAGTGGCTGCTCTCAGAGGGTGATTGCAGCTAACCAATGACTTCTCCCTGTTCCTCCTTGAATTTAATAGATTTAGTAACAGAGGTTCTAAGTCAACCTTCTTGTGGATAATTAACATGGTTAAAAGAGTGCTTTTACAAATGATACAAGTTTTTTTTCTAGAACCCAGAATAAACACCATTAACTGGTAATTCCCCTTCGACCTCCACCTGAGAGGACCATCCAGCACAAAGTTTACATGAGTAAACAAATTAGAGTAGGGACAAAGGACTGTGGGGTAAACAGACTTAGCTGGGGAAGCTTTTATTATTCCTAACCTTTACCCTATGACTTAATACTCTAACGTACAAACTGACTGCCTTCAGCATGTTCTCATTAAAACCTTTTGGCCTTCCAAAAGGTTTGAGACTATAATCTTGAAACTTTCCCTAATATTTTGCCAGCCACCGCCAGTGAATCCCAACAGACCACCATTTATAATGGGATCTCTCATTGACCGATGTCATTGAACTGCAGTTTGGTCATTGACTGAAATGTCATTATGTGCTATGTGACTGTAGTTCCTTCTGTATATTAGACTACTGACAGTTACATGAGCATCTAACACTTGCAAAGCATTGTGAATACAAAGTGTTCTTTGTATTCTAAGAAAGCACAATTTCTAACCTTAAGGAAGTTATAATCCAGTTGTGGAAACATCAGTTAAATTCAAATTAATTTTCATACACATTATTATTAAGGCTCAGCATCATATGGGAATGTGTGGACAGCAAATCTTAGTTCAATGTAGAGAGAAATTTCTGTGGGGTTAGGAGGTTGGATGAGTTCCCAAAGAGCATATGAACTCTACTGATAACTGTTTAAAACTTAAAATCACAGAGAATATGGCAGAGGACACAGTGGGCTTGGAAAGTGGGCTTGAGAAGGCATTGTGTTTGTTTGGATTAAGGTCATCTATACTGACAGAAAACCCAAAATAGCAATGGCTTAAGCAAAATAGAAATGTATTTCTTCTTTACCTAGTTTGTCAGTCATCTGTGTCTGGTGTGATATTCCAAGGTGTCAGGAAACCAGGTTCCTACTTTCTTTTGCTCTGGTATGCTCCACACACAATTTTACCTCAGTGTCCTATATGGCTTCTCAAGCACCAGTATTATATCCCAGACACTAGAAAGAAAAAAGTGCAGGCACTTCCATTTCCTTTAAGAAAATGTAATATCTAGAAGTCCTGCGTGGCCTGAGCTTTGTTACATGGCCATACCTGCCTGAAAGAGATGCCTGGAAATATAGGCTTTATTTCAGGTAGCCATGCACCTAATTAAAGATTAGTGATCTATTTATAAAGTAGGGACAAACATATATTGAGAGAGTAAGAGAACTCTGCCAAAGTTATCAGCACAGGAGCGTAGGCGTGAGGAATGTTGGATGAGTGTGAGGTGACAGACTGAAACCGACAATTTTTGTATCTCATATATCCAATACAAGAAAATAACTTGGTCATGAGTGAGGGAATCACAGATAGTTCTCTTAAAGAAAAATCCAGCCTTATTCAATCTGACTTTAACAATGAAGTCACTCTTTTTTTCTTTTTGATTTGTGGCCCCTTGATAGGAAAAAAAGAGCTTTTTATCATCCTTGCTAAGTGGGAATAATTCTGCACTGTCTCTAGGTTCATTCTTCTGTTGGTTTGTATCTGTTCACATTGTTGCACAATGCAACAATTGGAAGTACTGAGAACTACACTAGAAGGAATGCATCTTGAACTAAAATTTCAGAAAATAAATCACAATTCTATAAAAAAAATCTCAAACAGTATTTTAGAAGAAAGACCCAGTGAAGTGGACAGGGAAAAATTGCATCTCTTCAGGTTAGCCTGGATTTTGTTTGTATAGAAGAGAGATTAAACATATAAATGAAGGCATAAGGCACCATCTTCACCTTCTCCCATTTTCAGACATAGGTTTGGCTCTGCCCTTCCCATCTCAACTTTTATCCAAATCACATGCTAGGCAACTAGTAGATCTTTTCAAATAAAAAATGTTTATTTGCCTTTCTAATTTACCATTGTAATACTAGAACTCAGAGAAAGCATTTTAACTTTTATAGTAAACAGTAAAAAAGCCTTATAAAGCTTCTTGCAACAAATTCATTCATTTCAGAAGTTAAGATGTATTCCTTATGAACGCCAACATTGTGACATTTGTGTTGCCAATTATTTTCTCTAGAATCATTCTTTTAACTTTACTTCCTGTTGTTTGGGAAGACTTTGCAGAGAACATATTTTTAATAGGCTATAATCACACGGGCAACAGAGATCTTGGCAAGTAGCTATTAACAGTATAGACAGAAACTTGGAGTGTGATGGTTTTAGACTTCCTGTGCTTCATGATGCTATTTTAATGAACTAAGAGTATAAACTAAATTTAGATCCTGCTGACTGTTGCTGGAGCGAGTGCATGTCTTTTTTGCAGACAATGCTAGATTTAGTTTCTGTGTATTTTTGTCAAGATGGGACTGCAGTTTGAAGCTCCCAGCCCTTCTAAGCATTTTTTATAGCTATACATATGTATTTCATGACTGCTTTGATTTGCATCTGGTCACTTAAGTTTTGTTGTTCTTAAAGCATTTACTGACACTTGTGTTTTTCTTGTGTTCATTGCATTTTATTTTCATAAATCCTGGGGTTATACTTTAAAAAGTTAATTTCTGACAATAAACCCATGTTACTCCCTAAGTATTTCTCTATTTCACAGTTTTTCAACTTCAACACCATTTGGCATTTGGGGTCAGATAATTCTTTGTTATAGGGAGTTGTACTGTACTTTGTGGAATGTTTAGCAGCATCTTTGACCTGTACTCATTAGATACCAGTAAATACTTCTCTCCACCTCAGTGGTGACAACAAAAAATGTCTCAGAGATTACCAATTGACCCTTGAGGGATAAAATCACCCCCAGCGGAGGACCACTTTCCACTCTAACCTGTCCACTTCCCTCCAACTCCTTCACTACTGCCATGGACCAGGCTACTGTCATCTCTCAGCAGATGATTGCAACAGCTCCCTGTGGCGTTGTCCTGCTTGTCCCCCAACTGCTCTCCAGGTCATTCTCCATATTGTAGCCAAAATGATCTTTTTGAAACCCAAATCTCATCATGTTACTCCCTTTAAAAATACTGTCAGTATTTTTCAGTGACTTAGTAAACAGATACAACTCTTAAAAGTGGCCTACATTCACCCTAGTTGGACACAAAGCACTCCTTGACCTCACCTCAACCCACTTTCTCATGCCAGGTCAGGCCTTCATACCTCCCCTTCTCCTCCTGCTCTTGCCTTACTCCACCCCTCTCCACTCACCTGCGTGACTCACACTCACTCTTCAATTCTGGCTTCAGCCTCAAGCTGCCAGTATATTATTTTCTGTCAATTTAGGAACAAGTAAGATTGACATGGTGCTGGTAATTCTAGATCAATTGGATTAGAGTCAGTTATCCAAAAACCACTTTATCAAAAGACCCGATTATTGAACTAAGTCACCAAATACAGTTGACCCTTGAACAACATGGGATAGGATTACATGGGTCGACTTACATGCAGATTTTCTTCCACCTCTGCCAGCCTGAGACAGCAAGCCAGTGCCTCCTCTTCCTCCTCCTCCTCAGCTTACTCTACATGAGGATGACAAACATGAGGAACTACACAATAATCCACTTCTACTTAATGAATAATATATTTTTTCTTCCTTATTAGTAAGATTTTCTTTCCTCTAGCTTACTTTATTGCAAGAATATAATGTATAATACACCTGATATATAAAATATTTGTTAACCAAATGTGTTATCAGTAAGACTTCTGGTCAACAGTAGGCTATTAGCAGTTAGGTTTTTGGGAGCTGAAGTTACATGTGAATTTTTGACTGCATGGGAGTTGCTGCCCCTAACTCCCATATTATTCAAGGGTAACTGTATACGAATTTAACAAAATCTTGATTTTCTTTTTACTTTGTATAGTGTTTCCTACAATGAGTTTTGCACGGGTTAGATGGGATTTCAGGGAGCTATGAGGGTTGTAAGGAGTTAGTATTTGGGAATTTGGGGGTTAGAAGGCTGTCTGTGTACCTGTGAGCCCTGCCCGTCTCTTCAGCTTTCCCTCTCTAGGACCAGACCATCCATGTGCTGACCTCTGTCTCCATCTAGCAGACAGCTGGAGTCAGAATCAGGTTTAACATTCCTTAAAATGCAGTAGTGATAACATAAGGAAAAGCAGAAATCTTCAAAATCTATTAAAATATTTTATATAATATGTATCACTTTACAGTTTGTAAGCAGATTAATTTGCTAAATGGTTGAAGCTAGTAAATTCAGCAATATGTGTTTTGGAATTATAAGGAAAGGATCCTGAAAATTCTAAAATATTGGCAAGATTGATAATGACTTTAAAAGGATTCAGTAGAAATCAGTATCAGGTGAAGGTTTCCCATGTGAAATTTGGGTTATATTTATAAGAATGAATTCATTCATAAGACTAAACTACCCATTGCCCCCTAACTTTTGACAAATTAAATATTCTTTTAAAAAGGTCATGAAGCCAATGTATTTTTTACTACAGTCAAGAAAAATATGTCATAGTTGCACAATTTCAATTCTACATTTACTTGATTAGTAATAATCTGTCTCCTTCACTACATTAAAAGCTTCATAAGAGTAGGAATTGTGACCATTTTTTGCTCATTAATTATCCGCAGAGCATATTATAGTACAAGGCATAAAGCAGATGTTCATTTAAATCTTGTTGAATAAATACTTTCTTAAAAAGGAATGCAATATTAGCCTTTTAATATACAATAATGGCATTGCAAGTAGTCCCTGGCCTTAAGAAAGCCATTCATAATTTAGGATATAATTCTTTAAAAACAATGATATACAATAACATATATAGTAATTGTGTCTCTAAGATCAATACATTTAATCTTTTGATAGTTATATCAAACAACATTTCATTTTCAGATAAAAGTCTGATTTTATGTTGCATAAAAAGGTTTATAAATATTTTTTTACTACTGTAAATGAAATAATGCAGTTCTTTATCAAGTTTAAGACATATTTCATTGTGAGAGTATTTTAAAACATTATAAAATAGTATCTTCAAATAAAACGAGAAATGAGTACTGTCTTTAGATTAGACAGATTCCAGTTATTGTTGGCAGTGATGCTTCTGTAGCTTGAGTTGATCTTATTCTGAGATGAGTCAGAATGCGTATGAATATACTAGGCTTTCCAAAGGGTCTGGAGAAGAGGAAAGTCAAGTGAAAGAGGCAGAAGGAAGGGGGGCAACAGGGTAGGCCTGAGAGAAAAATTGCCTTTTAAATTTGATTTGGGGTCTTAATTGAAAACTGCCATAATTCCAACACATGTTCTCATTTTTTCTTCTAAATTCTTCTTCCATATAAAACATAAATACCAGTTATTTATTCTTTTAATGACCATTATGGGGTCTACAATCCATAATTCTTTAATTGTTTCATATTTTGTATTCTATAGTTTATAACTCCAGTTAAGAGATTTGTGAACACGTATGATGTTTTGTGTTTCTGTCTTTTGCTCATGGTGGCTCATAATTTTTGATGGTGAGCTCATGTTTTCACTGGGCTTTCTCTGTGGGAACTTCAAGGCATGGGATGAGGATGCATTTCTCTAGAAAGATTCACTTTAGTTACTTCCAGGTGCTCTAGGATGCAACCAATCCTGGACCATATATATTACTTAGCTTGGCTTGGGGTTTCTTGGACCAGGAAGATAGTGAATATCTAAATCCTGAACCATGTAAGACTAGGACTATGGTTATAAATTCTCAGAAAGCCACACTCTCCCCTCAGTATCTAACCAAAACAGATGGCTTTTCTTGCCATCTCCCTTTGCTGGTGAGTAGATTTTCTCTGCAGAGGATTTGGCCTTGAGCTTCATTTTTAATTCTCCACCTTTCAGAGGAGCAAAGCCTTGATTTTTGCTTCCATTCAGCTGTCAGGCCTAAGACTCTAGGATACCCATAGTGGCAAATGGCCTCAGGAGACCCATGGCAGTAGTGCTTGGTTCATTTTGACTGTTATAAAAAATATCTTAAACTAGGTGGCTTATAAACAACAGAAATTTATTTCTCACAGTTCTGAGGCTGGGAAGGCCAAGATCAAGGGGCTAGCAGATTCTGTGTCTGGTAAGGACCCACTTCATTGTAGACGCCTCTTTTTCTCTGAATCTTCACTTGGTGGAAGAGGTAAGAAGTCTCTTGGACATCTTTTATGAGGGTACTAATTCCATTCATAGGGCCTCTACTCCCATGACTTAATTATCTCCCAAAGGCCTCACTTCCTAATACAATCACCTTGGGAGTTAGGATTTCACATAAAATCAGTGGGGGTAGGGGGGGCAAAAACATTCAGACCATAGTATTCTACCCCTTACTCCTCCCCAAAATTCATGCCTTTCTTGTATACAAAATACATTCGTCCCATCCCAAGAGAACCAAAAATCTTGACTTGTTTCAGCATCAACTCAAAAATCTAAAGTCAAAAGTCTCAGTAAATATCATAAAAATCAGATATGGGTAAGACTTAAGGTATGATTTATTTTGAGGCATATTCGCTTTCAGCTGTGAGCCTGTGAAATCAAACAAGTTTTGTGCTTCTAAAATGCAGTGGTGGGATAGGCACTGGACAAACATTCCCATTCAAAAGAGAGAAATGGAAAAGAAGAAAGAAGTGATAAATCCTGAGCAATGACAAAATCTTAAGGCTCAAGAATAATCTTTGATTCAAAGCTCTGTCTTCCAGGCTCCCTGGAGCTGTGGTCCCACCTTCAGGACACACTGGGGCAGAGGTTGGGTCTGCAGATTTCCAGGCAGCCCTGTCCCCACTGCTTTGCAGGGCATAGCCCATGTCACAGCTCTCAAGAGCATGGATTTGGCACCTGCAGTTCTCTAGAGCTGGAATCTTACCCGGGTGTCTCTACCATCCTAGGGTCTCAGGAGAAGCCATTTGGTCCCAGTTCTGTTGGGCATTGCCTTAGTGGGGGCTCTGTGCAGTGGTGCTATCCTGGCAACAGTCCTCTGCCTGGGAGCCACAGTTTTCCATGGCATGCAAATCTAGGTGAAGGCAGCCACACCCCCACTGCTTTGCTGGTTGTAGTGCATGCTACATCTGGGGCAGTCAGGGAACGTAGGATGGAGTTCAGAGTGGAGGCAGCAGAGCTTTGAGACAGAGGGGCTAGGGGAACAAGGTTATAATGAAGTTTCCTGTGTGTCTGAAGTCCCTTCTTAGAAATTGTTCCACCTACCTCCCTTCTACTGTGGGCCTATGATGAGGGTGGCAGCCCTGATGATTTCTGAATTGCTTTTGGAGTCATTTTTTTAATCATCTTGGAGAATAATAGGTCCTGCATTTCATTTAGACAGCTGTTGAATCTTCTCAGATCATTGTCATTTGGCTACACCCTTCGTGTTCTGTCTTGAACATGCTTTTTCAATATGATAGGCTGTGAATTTCCCAGCGGTTTAAGTTCTGCTTCCTTTTTATTAATAATTGCATTTTTAAATTAGTTCTCTTTCTCACATTTTACTAAAATCCCTCAAGAAGGACCAAATTGCATCCATGATGTAGGCTAATCAGAAAAAGAGAATATTTTTGAGTTGAACTCAAAATAACATGCAGGAATTCAATATTTCAAGCAGGAGGAGCATAAAAAAAGCCAAAGATTCTCTTGAAAGTTCTTAGTGTATTGGGGAACACTTAAGTAGCTGACAGCGGCCAGAACCATCTCAAATAGACAAAGTTTATATATATACTTGAAGGCACTTTGATACGATAGTGGTAGCTAACATTCACCGAGCATTTGCTGTGTACCAGGCACTGTTGCAAGTGCTTCACATGTAATAACTCATTTAATTTTTTCAACAATTCTATGAGGTAGGTACCATGATCACATTCTGTAGCTGGAGAAACTTTGGACAAGTGACTTTTCCATGGTCATGGAGTTACAGATGGGCAAGCTAGGAATAAGTTCAGTTATTCTCACGCAGTTATTCTCACTCAGAGCCCACACTCTTAGCCTTTATCCCCCACTACTCACAGTGAGGGCTGGATTTGCCCTGAAGGATTTAATCAAAAGTTCTAATTTTTGAGAAATCTTAATTAATGAAGAAAGTCTATCTCCTCTTTAGACTGCACATGCCCCCAAAATTCTCTGATTCTTTTTCAGATTAGTTAATTAAAATGTTGTACTTCTCCAAGAAAACTCTGTGATTAAATGGATGCCTTTTCAGTGGTGTGTTGGACTAGCTCACAAGAACCAGTCACTAGATTTTCAGGAATTTTGCCAATTATTAGATATAGCTGTTGTTAAAATTATATAAATGTATATTGTATGAATTGCATTTCAAATTCATATAAATATTCAAAACCTATTCCTACTTTTTTTTTTTTTTACATCTTATTATCCATGCTCTTGAGTTTTTTATAACTCTTGCATCTGTGTGGTGGAAATACTATAGAGTAGTATGTTACTGCATATCTCCTCCCAATTTCATACTCAATAATGTCATGTTGTTAGCTCTCAATTGGCAATGGTGAACGTCTTAACAGCATGATTTTATAAACACTGCTAATCACGGATTTTCCCTCCCCTCCAGAGAGCTGGTTGCTCAACATTTACCACCACATCACCACCATTATCCCTTCTTTAAAATATTTCACCCTAAGTTGATTCTCAGAAGAGCTCTGTATTATATAGAGGGTTTAACTTGTATAGCAGAGACCTCTGGTGTCTAAACTGTATTAGTGCTTCAGTACCTAAAAGAAGTTTGGAAATGTTAATCAGTTTCTCATTAACACAATTATTTGAGAAAATTGAGAATACATCTTAGCTTTAATAACCTCCAAAGAAACCCCATGATCCCCAGTGAATGAAGCCTTCTTGGTTTAAGAAATTCAAATTCACTACTCCAGAGTGAAAATCCATTTCTTCATTTTCCCCCTCAATTTGCTGAAGTTGGGAGCCACTATCATGCAGAGGAAAAGGTCAAGATACCTAGAGGCTGCTGGCTAGGTCACTAAACAGCCAGGTGATCTGGGCTTAGTGGTCTCTTTGTACTTTAGAATCATCTGGAGACTTTTAAAATATATTAGGAATTTTAAATATGCTGATGACAGGCCCCACCTAAGCCCATTAAGTTAGAGGCTTTGGGAGTTGGAGCCTATGTGTTGGTGTGCTTTGAAGTGAAGTGCTCCTGAGATGGTTTTAATGTGTAACCAATTTGAGAACTACTGTTCAAGATATTTACTGAGGATGGACAGTCTGTGATTAAAGGATCCAACTGCAGGGCCAGAACTCCTGCTGTCAACCCTCCACTCCTCAGCTTCCCCTAGCTGTGTAACCTTGGGTAAGTTATTTACAGTCTCTGGGCTTCAATTTCATCGTGTAAAATTAGAATCATCTTAATATATTAGTTAATACAGATAGAACATTCAAAGCAGGGTTTTTGCCAGTATTACTATTAAATATGCTCTCTTCTTAGCTCTATGTTGCCTGTATGCTTTGTAACTTATAGCCATTTACATACTTGAAGCTGTACCTTGATATTCTTTTTACTGAACTTTTTAAGCTTCCTTCTGTTTTCCAGCCTTTTAATTATATTAACATTTCCCCCTTTAACTGTCCAAAATTTTTTATTTTCCTTTTAGTTGGAAAACCCCAGACAGGGTAAAGTTTTTCATATGACTCCAAGCCGCTATTGCTGAACAATATCTACTATATCGTTTTAATAAATCTTTAGAATTAAAAATTTACATTGGCTGAAAGTGATGTTTCCTTTACATTACAAAGAATTAAAATTATCCTTCTTTTTCCCCTGGCTTATGAGGTAGTAGCAATAAATTTTTATAGACCCTCCTCTCAGCAGAAACAAATCAAATATAGAAAGTTAAAAAAAAAGAGAAAAGTGTTGGCTCCAGGAACTGTTTAAGATGAACTTGTAGGGTAAAGCACTTTAACCACATCTTTGCATGCATAATAAAAATAGAGAAAATGCACTGTTTCTGTGCATTTAGCTTGAGGAGGGCTAATGACTAATGAAATGGAAATAAAGGAAAAACCCATCACGAATATACTATTTTAGGAGCAAAATTCACTGGAAGAAGTAGCTGAAAAGTAGTTCGATAAAGGAGAATATTAGGGCATGGCAATTCAAAAGGACAGACTACTGTATACTGTGGTCTCTTCAGATGACTGTTTTTCAGTGCCTTTGATAGAGAAAAGGAAAAAAATTGAGGTAACCATATGAGTATTACCAACAAATATTTTGAGGTTGAAAATTAGAAAGGATTAGTTCAGTCCTATGGTCTTCTGTGACCCTCATAATTTTATATATAGAAGGTTGTAGAAATTATTAAATATGATGTCAATATTAAAGCATAGTAATCAGTACCCCAAATTCCACTTATGAATAGGGTGATCCTTCAGAGACTTGAGAGGAATTGAGTATCATCATTCGTGATTAACTTTTGCTCTTTTCTTGTGGTGAAAACTAACTCTAGATACATGAAAGGCCATTTCTCTTGATCAGGATTTGTTTGGTTGCAAGGAATAGACAGGCTCAGGCTAACTTAAGGAGGAGGAGGTTTGTTTTGAGACTACAACAGTGAATCTCAGGAAATTTAAGGTCAGTGATTACAGCTGCCTGGGACTTTACTATAACTGATGTCCATTACCTGGAAAACCATAGGCAATCATCTTTTCCCTCAGTCAGTCTATACCTCTCTTTTGACATCTTGTCATCTTCGCACTGTATATTGTATTCTCCTCTCTCTAAGCACGTTTCCTTCTTCCTCATGAACTCTGACTTAAACATAGCTCCCAGTGAAGCTGGTCAGAACTTGGCACTCTCCAGCATTTACTCCACTGTTCCACATCTTCCAAGTTCTTGAGGGATGGATTAGCACATTGTTTTGAACCAGGCCACCAGTCACATAGTCTCTGATTAGCTGTCCCTAAATCTGTGGTCCATACCTGGTCCAATCAGCTATGGCTGGATTGGGTCATGTAGTACCAAAAGGGGTTAGATTAGATAGAAGAGGCTAGGGGCTGGCAAGCACTGGATATGTTTCTTGTATTCTGCCTTAATTACTAAATGTTGGCGGGCAGGGGTGGGGGACAGAGTCTAAGATTTTTCCAGCTAAAAGTTGTAGCACATGCATAGCACATGATTTCTGCAGAATATTAGTGGCAAAAACTCAGAAGTCTTCCTGATTTACTGCTGTATTTGCAGACTGTTTTAATCTCATTTGACATTATATGACTATTTTTAAAAATTATTTGCTTGAGTATAACCATATAATGACTACTGAATGTTAATGGAGGTACTAAGATCAAGTTGGAGAAAAAATATCACAGAAATAGCAAATCAATATCTCTTGAATTTTATAATCTTTCCCTTTTGGTGGGGGTGGGGATGGAGCAGAGATGAGAAACTAAAATCTTTCCAATTGTATTATGCTGCCAAACCAAAACATGTTAATTAATATAAGAAACATAATACAGATTTTATTGTGCAAGTTATTAATTGAAAGACATATAAAGATCTGGGAGTTTTCATCTTAATATGGATAAATGTGATAATCTTCAAGAAAACAACCATGATAAATAAATCTAGGTAAAACAAAAAACAACAACAGCCACAGGTATTTTTATCAGATGTTGGAGCCTGTTCCTACATTTTATAGATTAGCCCTTTGGTGAGAGAAATATGTGAGCAAATGAAAAGAACTCTGTGATCAGAATCAGGAAACATTAGTCTCACATAAATTCCATGAGAGCAGGAGCCTCAGCACTCAGAGCAGGGCCTGGCGCAGAGTGGAAACTCAATAAAGATTAAAAGAATGAATACATGTTCTTATGATTTTTCACTGAGTCAGCTAAGTGACCAAAAAACAAGATAATTTTCCTCTCTGGGTCTCAGTTTCTTCATTAATAAAATTCCATGGTTTTGGAGTCATTTTAAGAATTGAGGTTCTATGACTATATAACATATATTCAATTTTTAAAATACCTATATGTTAAATCTTTTCTTAAAATGATATTCTTTATTTGAAAGCATGTAATTCCCCTGGACAAAGCAATTCTTTATCTTTTCATTAGTAAGATGGTTTGGAATTTATATGTGTGAATTATCTTGGAAAATAGTATTGCTGATAAAAATATTTTATAGCTAATTTAACAATGTTAAATCACACGAGGGGAAGCTATTGCCATATGCCTGTCAGACGATATTTCAGCAGTTTTGACTTCAGCTAACTCAACTCTTACAAAATACCTGATTTTCAGTCTCATAGGCAAACATCTATTGTAACCAACTCTTGAAATAAAACAAAAGCCTGTGGTGATTTCCTTAATGAATTTTGTTTTAGATTTTATGTTAATAGGGAGCAAATCTTAAAATTTGGGGGGTTTTCATCTCCCAGTGTCAGATGTATCTTAACATTTTTGTTTGCAGAATATTATCTCACTACAAAATTGTCTGACTTTACAAAGTTTTATGGTCTCGTCCATCTCCCTCCGAATAGATGCCTTGGGCAAACTAGGAAAAACACATTCGTCCCAGCTGAAAATCACTCACACAGGATAAACAGAGCATTTTGCTGCCCTAGGCAAACTCTTGCCTGAGAGGACCAGCTGGCTTTGCATAAAAATAAGAAAGGTAGAGTGGGTGCACACTGAGCAGGTAGAGGTTTTTTTTAAATGAAAAGAAAAAAAAAAAAAAAGATAGCAGTTCTAATTTAACCCTGTTGAAAAACTTGACACATCTGAGCATCTATTTTAAGAAAACCTACATTGCATTATTTGAACATCTGCTATCCAGTGTAGGAAAGGAGCTGGTGCTCTGTCTGGTGGCATCGCTGATGACATAGTAATGCAGTTCTTTTGATGTGTTCAGTTGTGCAGAGATGTGACTTATTCAAACTATGTTAATTATACAGCTGATGTTGTCATAGAAATCTGATGACACTGATAGAGAATACATGGTTTAATGAGGGCCAGGTTATAAAGGTTTCTGGGGAGTCACAGCTTCCCAGCATATAAATTATTGCCTTTGTCCAAGTTAAATGCTTGGGTAGAAATGGCAATGTCATCTTAGTGGTTAAAAAGGATTAATGCCTTGAAAAAATTCATGCATGTAAGCCAGTCTCTAAGCTGGATTCCCGCCATCACCTCTCTGCCAACTTCTGATGCTCATCTGTATGGATGCAGAGATGCAGATACTACAGGTGAAAAGATTGAGTCACTAAGGAGTTGTGGGAATTGATATTTGTAGCTCACTATAAATATCATATTACCATTATCCTCATTTCCTTTATGTTGTTTGTTTCACACCTCCCGCTGTACATTAGCATTGTGACAGTGATCAGTGTGAGCCTCCTGTGTGTCTTTAGTCCATGTGCTTGCACAGGCCTGGCGTCTTACTCCTATAGAATCAGAGGATCAGTAGGGCCCAGAAGAAACCTGAGAACTTGTGTAGTTCTCAAAATTTACCTATTATAAGGTTTTTAAATGAGATTATATAAATTAGTTAATTCTGTATCCAGGATTTTATAAATTGTGTAGTTACTTTTTAATAGTCATACCCCTCCCCCTATAATTTTTTAAATGAGGATTTTTTTTTTTAATTTAGTGAAAAAAAATCTTCAAAATTCTGCCATGTTAACATATTTTGGAGTACTTCCTTTCAAACACATTTCTGTAAATGTGCACAAACCTTTACATCAATGTATGGCATGTATATTTTTACATAATTGACTTCTATTGTATATCCAGCTCTACATTATTTTCCCCACTTGTTATATAGTGCACATTTCTCATGTAACTCAATATATTTCGTAATACAAGACACATCCAATCTTCTGGACATTTAGGATGTCTCCGTATGTTTGTGATTGTACATAATGTAATGAACATTTTCACTCATACAACACTTTTTTCTTTTTGTTTCTCTCTTCTGGATTCCCAAACTCAGAACTCATGTAACTCCATAAATGTTCAATCTATTCAAATAAACAGTAGGCTAGTTAATAGCAATTATCTGTATCTACAGAGAACTGTACTTACTTGTGAAAAATTGAAAAGCTATGATTAGGCTACAGTTTTTCCTCAGTTAAGCATAATCTCAACAGAAATAATAGTAGTTAATGCCTTTAGATAGATGGTCTTAAGTGAAGCCTAAGTATTAAAAATGAGTGCAATTGAACAATTTTACACATATTTTAGACACCAAATATGAAATATCAATGGATAATTAATTCATGAACTTAATACTTAGCATGATAAAAAAAATGTGAAATATTGGTGTGGTTTAAATAGTCTCCTCTTAGATAGTTTCATTCTACCCTGAAGAGGGTAATACAAGAAGAAAAACTCCCCTGAAAAAAAAAAAATCAAACAAAAAGAACTTCTTGCTTTTTTGAAAAAAAAAATCTTTTTACTTAAAACTGTTAATAATTCCAAAAAGATATGAAATTTTACATTTTCTGGAAATCATTACAGAAAAACTTTAGTTTAACTCTGCTGCCTCAAATCTCTGGATTATATGAGGAGGAAGCTTGGTAGGACCACCAGCTTTGAAGATTTATGACCCTGGACAATTTGCTTATGCTATCTTGGTCTTACTGGCTTAATCTGTACATTGGATGTTATGAGAATTGAATGTAAATTCCCCAGAAGAGTACCTGATACATAACTGGCACTTAGTTCCTTCTGTTCTTGCTTTTAAATGATGAGAGATTATTTCATGAGATAAATTTTTAAAATAATTTCTCTCTTTGATGAAAGACAGCAACTAAAACTGTACTAGTAGGTGAATGGTTAATATTTTTCCATAAAATCATAAACCTGTAGACAACTCGAGGGATGACTGATAATAAACTAAACATAAATAAATAGTTAAAATTCAGCGAAGCAATTCTGGTGTGTTCCTAAGGTACTCTGATTTTTTTTTATATATAGCTAATTGGTCAAAAAATAATGAAAACAATAACTTGAATATGTATGGCAATTTATGGTTTCAAGTACCATTATATTTAGTTGGTTTGATCCCCACAATGTCAGTATTACAGAAGTTCATGCAAAGTAAGTAATTGGCCTTAGGCAAAAACAACTAATTAATATTAAAGACAGAATTGAAAGACATCTTGTTATTTCTCTCTCATTTAATTCTATTAACCATCAAGTGAGGAGAGAAGAGGAAAATCAAAGCTAAAATGATGGAGTATCTAAAAGTTAATGGAAGGGAAAACTTCTTATTAAAAATGGTGCTCCTCAATGATTGTTAGTATTAAGAAAACAAAAATTGAAAATAAATGAGCCATGCATGCATCATAAAAACCAGAAAAAAGTTTATCCAAAAGGAAAAGAACTTGGAAGCAGACATTAATAAAGATCAAAGCAAATATTAGTGGAATGGAAAACACAGAAGAAATGAAAATAAAGCAAGTATTTTAAAAAGCAGCTGATTCTTTTGAAGGGGATCCACTTAAATAGACATCCGTGGCCAACCTGATGAAGGAAGAATTAAGAATACAAATGGAAAACATCCCAGTTCCATCTAACCTTCCAAAAATAAATAATCCTACTAGCTCTTCAAACTTTTTAGAGTAAGAGAGGGCTGCTCTGTTATCCAATTCCTTTTATGAAATTAGCATATACTTAATATTGAGCACCTGGAAAAGATGCTACATTAGCTTGCTAAGGCTGTGGTAACAAAGTACCACAGGCTGAATGACTTCAAAACAACAAAAATGAATTGTTTCACAGTTCTAGAGGCAAGAAGTATCTCTCTGCACGCGCGGCGCGCACACACACACACACACACACCACTCCCCATAAATTATAACAGAGACCTTTAAAAAAGTCCCTCTGGATCTATGAATTATTCACACCAGCTACTTATCTTTTTTGATATTTCTATTTAGAAGGATTAGCAATTTCTTCTGCCTTCAGTTAGCTGCATTGCTGGGCCTGTGATAGCAAATTTGTATATACCCAGCTACCTTCACTGTGGTTACCCTTCTCCTGTCTTTTCATGCAATGGATTGCTGCTTCGCAAAACAATCTGAAACTGCTGTAATTCCTCCAATAATGAACATCTGCTTCACGAATAACAAATCTATATCCCACACCTGTTTATATGCTAGCTTAGTATTTAATGATTTCTATTTATAAAGCCAAATCACAGTGGCTTTTAAAGTGACTTTAATGCCAAATCATAATACTTCTTTTTTAAGTGTGAGTTTTAAAAGCCATTTTTTAAACAGCAATTAAACTCAACACATGATATGACTCAAAACTGATGTCATTTAGTGACTCAAATATGATTTCACTCAACTGAGGAGATAATATGAACAGCTAAACACAAGTTCATGCAGAAACTGATATCAACCACCACCTTCGTGAATACTTCCTTGTGGGGACTTATTATAAGATGCAAATAGTTACGGATGCACACTGATTCAGAGCTGTGAAAATGGGTTTGAAAAAGTCTTAGATTCTACATGATATGGTAATAACACAATTTATAATGGAAACTGTCCTCATCCTAGAAGTTAGGGTAACCTAATAAGGTAGAGCAATGGTTCTCAAAGTGTAGTCCCAGGACAAGCAACATCAGCAACACCTGGTGTATTAGGCAGGGTTCTCCAGAAAGACAAAATCAATAAGATATAGATGTAGATATCAGATATAGATAATATAGATATATGAGGGCAATTAAAGGAATTGGCTCACACAATTATGGAGGGTGAGAAGTCTATGACAGGATGTTTGCCAGCTGGAGACCCAGGATACTGGTGGCATGGCTGAGTTCAAGCTCAAGGCCTCAGAATCAGGAAATATACATACATTTGACATATCTATTGGATATGCAAGAGACCTGCATTTCATAATGGCAAAAATAGGCCTCAGTCTCTTTTATATTTGTCATCCTTAGCCATTTCTCTTTTTTTGTTCCCTTTGCTCTAAGTGATCCTGTTTTCATAGCCGTTCCCCATTTTTCCTTTACCAAATTAGATTAATTTCCCTTTTACAGTTTTCTCAGACTTTCTCTCCCTCACTTTTCCTATTTTTAACTTATTAACCTTGCTTTAACCAAAATAAAAGTAACTAGTCATGTTAATATTGAATCTCCAAATTAAGGAATAGCTAAATACAGAAATACGAACAAGTATCTATAAAAATTAGGACTCTGGGAAGTTACACTGCTGTCCTCTGTCATTATAACAAGTAAAAGATAGTATCTATTAGACGACAATATAGAAAATTGCTAAAATATGTATACTTGGACATGTCATTTATTTTCTATTTTAGAAAACATAGTCTCAAAAATCACATTCATCTCCCTGGCTTTAGTGCTGGCTTGCATGCTGTGTCTTCTTCCTTTGGGTCCAGACATATTTTCTCTTTTAAAAATTGTTAATACATATGCAGTAGAAAAATAACAAGAGATGAGATGTTCCTTTGTTGTATGTTCACTGT
Organism: Cebus imitator; assembly: GCF_001604975.1. Classification (NCBI taxonomy): domain Eukaryota; kingdom Metazoa; phylum Chordata; class Mammalia; order Primates; family Cebidae; genus Cebus; species Cebus imitator. The sequence goes on along the minus strand of NW_016107393.1, from coordinate 3,068,074 downwards.
AATCTCCTTATTGCTTAAAAACTGTAAGGCTTGTTCTTCTCTCAGGAGAAACCTATTTCAGAAATAATTTTCATTGTATTGGAGTCAAACAAATAATCCATCATGAAACTGAAATCTCACTGGAGGTTCAAGCTCATAACACCAAATAATAAACATATATGCATTTTTCTGATCATTGGTGAGTAATATAATTTTAATACTCAATCTTCCTTTAAAACATGCATAGTGTGCAGTTTCTTTTGTAGCAGAATTTCTTTTTAGTTTAGAGTGAAATGCATTTCAAATTCTTAGACAAAAAACATTGAGGAAAAAGTAATTACATTAAAAATATTATTTAATAAACTTTTTTGCATACATGTAAATTTTTTCTTTGTGAATTGAGTAGAAAATTTTACTTGGGAATTTTAAAGAAACAGCATGATCAATTCAGAATTTATATCTCAAACTCCAGTTAAGTAACCTACTTTTCCACAATTTTTGTTGGCTCTGTAGGCTGAGGAGGCAACATGTACTGACAGTCACTGTATTGTTTGCTAGTTTCAAATGAGGTACACAGTGAGTGAGTGGAGTCAGGCCAGTACTCCAGCAGGCTTAGGATACAAGGAAGAGTTTGTGAAGGCTCACACTCAATCTGCAATAAAACTGGTGGCAGGTTAACGTACCTCTCTGCTCCTGACACATTTGTTATACAGAAATTACAGACTGACTGACTTGCTAAGAAAAATGCTTCTTGGTAAGTAACCTAATTTACAAATGTTGATTTGTTTTAAACTGATAGGAAATATATATATTTAGCTATACTTGGCTTTTGTTGTAATTTTCCAGAGTTGCACAGATTTCACACTGTGCTGGGCCATGTTGTAATTAGTATTATTTGTCCTACTAGATTTTTAGGTGGCAAGGTTTGGCAATTTAGAATAACCTTGGAAATGTGTATATTTTTATATACAGTTAAAGAAACAGTCATGATCAGTATTTGATCTGTATTTTTTTCTTCCACTAAAATTGACATAACATTTTTGGATTTAATCAGCAGTTGTTAAAGATAATAGAGTCTTCATGATCTAAATGTTAGCATTACTTTTTGTTTAAAAATATTTTGGACATCTATATGATGTTAAATACTCTGATATGTATTCTAAAAAGGACTAGTTCTATGTGATTATTATAATGCTTAAGATAAATTGAAATCCCTAGACTATCAGTTTTAAAATTAGTTTCAAGTAGTGGAACAATGAAAAGATAAAGTTTTAATATGCTGTATATCTTTAGTAATACTCATAATTATATCTTATGCAATGTAAAATATTTTTAAATATAACATTTGCATACCTTAGTCTTAATAGAAATCTGACAAACCTTTCAAAGAAAATGATATAGAAAGCTTTCTCATTTTATAAAAGAGGATAATTAAATAAGAATTTCATTGGAAAGTATATAAATGCTTTTAAAATGCTTCATTGATAGAATCCTTCTTTTACTCTCAAGTTAATATTGTAAAATATGGTGGAATTTTAGGGCTTGGATTATTTATTTGGAAAATAAACATTTTCCTAAAAGAATCTATTGGTAAACACACAATTAGTTGAGGAATTTTCCAGTTAAAAAAGGCTAAACAAATATCTGAAAGCGCCAGGAAAGTTAGGAGAAAATATCTCTCATTGCAATGATTATTCTTTTACCAGTTGTAAACACTACCTCATGTGTGATAACAATTTAAGTCTTTATTTTAGAGGTATTAAGAATGTCACTATTTTGGCCAGCCATGGTGGCTCGTGCCTGTAATCCCAACACTTAGAGAGGCCAAGGCAGGCAGATCACCTGAGGTCAGGAGTTCAAGACCACCCTGGAGACAGTAAAGATGGTGAAACCCTATCTCTACTAAAAATAAAAAAATATCTAGATGCGGTGGTACACACCTGTAATCCCAGCTACTGAGGCAAAAGTAGGAGAATCACTTGAAACAGGGAGGGGGAGGTTGCAGTGAGCCAAGATCATGCCATTGCACTCCAGCCTGGAAAACAAGAGCAAAACTCCATCTCAAACACATACACACACACACACACACACACACACACACACACACACACACACACACAAAGAATGGAACTTTTTTAAGGAATATTTGAGAACCCATTTGGGATATAGTAAAGATAGCTATATTAGTACCTTAAATGATACTTTTACTTTGTTGTTAATGTATTTAAATAACTTAAATATTAGGTCAATCTGCACAGAGAAAGCCTGTAATCTATTGTGTATTTGCAGATCAAGTTTTGCTATAATTTCAAGCCCATTATTCTACCTGGTAACAGTATTATAACTGAAGAAGAGTGCTGGTCAGGGAAATGGGAGACCTAGGTTTTCATCCTGCTCCTCAAGACTTCTTCTAACCATTAGGTCACTTCCTGTATAAAATGATTTCTTAAAGTTTTACTCTATTTTTGCACTTCCACTCTGCCTTCTTGGTTTGCATGATCCTGTCATGTTGGAGACACTGTATACCTGTATGAAATGCATTGGATATTTTAAACAAAGGCAATCTGTTCATATGGGAGCTCCCTTTGGGTCATGAGGTTCAGTGCCATTGATGGGGAAATAAGTGATGTTGGTGATTTAGGAGAATGATCCCAGCCTCTGGAAAGAGCACCTACACTTGTGTGAAATGGTCACCGTTTTGTTATCATTTACCAAGGTCCTGATACATGCATGTTTCATGACCTTCAAAGAAAATTCCGACCAATACCCACCTTGGAGACATATATATTTCCAACATCCACCTTTAAGACATACATATTTTTAAAAGGCATAATGCAGTTGAAATCATCTATGCAGTCAGTAGCCCTTCACATGCAGAATCATAAAATATTTTCATACCATATCCATGACCTCTTCATTTGCCCAAGATTTCCTCCATTTGATTGAAAATTGAAAGTTTGCGGACTTGAGTTTTCAGTCATTTCACTGTAGTGAGGTGGCAAAGCATGGGCTTGAGATGATGGCAGTTCAAACCCTTCTCCTCCACTTCCAAGTGGTTTCAGGAAAACTGCTTGTCCTTTCTGCACTTACTTCCTTCATAAATGAGGGTACCAATATTAAAGATTACTATAAGGATTAAATAGGTAATATTTATAAAGTGTCAAGTGTAATACTTTAACCAATAAATGGTAGGCAATTGTTGTCTTACTAAATTATTTTATCAACTGTCTTATTATTGACTATTTCTATTTGGATTCACAATACTTTCTAGGATTGCTGAAATCGTTTTGGTTTTATGCAGTTATTCACTTCAGTGTTCCAGTAAGATGACTGAATTATTTTCCTGTGTGAGTTTAGAGTCAACCAGATCTAACTCTAAATTATAGTTGTGAGCTATAATTACTTCAATGGTTAAGACCATTTTGGCCAGGAGGAGTAAAAAGTTATATTTTACAGTGCATGTGAAAGAAGTGTTTGTGAATTCATCTCTGCTTCTATTCATACCTTGGTTAAAATGAGCCACGGTGTTGAGCAGTTTCTTTGGAACGTTACATAAACTTACTTATTCTTGGCCACATAGCAGTTGGGAATACGCAAACAGGCCTGAAAGGAACCAAACAGCAAATTCTTTACAAGCAGGAAACCTAATATTTACACAATAATAGGGTGATGGCCACTAAGGTGGCTTATGACTAAGTTTTCTTGTTCATCATGAATAGGAGCTAGCATCTTTTCTTCAAAGACTTGTGTTAATATGTTCAACGGGACTAGACTGAAGCACAATCGTGATGCAGGCATTTCAACACCAGAGGCTCTAAGCCCTTCCCCCTCCTCTGCCCCAATACACAGTGCCCTCACATTCTTTTCCTTTCCCTTATCAAACTGGCTTTCTGATTTCGTGTTTTACACCAAGATACAAATGGCTTGTTGTCATTCATCAACATTTTCTATATATTTGCATTTTAGCACACTGAACAATTTAAGCTAAGAATCTAAAGCTCTAAGCCCATACAATTGTAAGCAATGAGTGGCTTGAAAGCTTTTGGAGAAACATAGAAGTATAATCTCTAGATCATACATATTCATTGCCCCCAATGGGCAAAAAATTATTCCTGGAAGCAAAAAAACTTCTCTTTTTATGTATGAGCACAGATATACATATGGCACATAGATACATGGTTTATCTGTAGTGTTAAAATTTCATGGGAGACACGTAAGAAAAATGTCTAAGAAGGCCCCTTAGGAGGGCAGCAATGAATAAAAGGGCTAAGAAACACTGCTGTAGATGAGGATATCAAAGGACTTTGTGAGATTGCAGAGTTTGAATTTTTGCTGAATTGTCTCTTAATGTTTTCAGTATGAAGGAACTGATGCCTGATTTAGTACTTATATTTGATACCAGTATTTATGTTCTAATACATCAAATATGATCCCCTGCTGTGCCATTACTCTTTTTAGTTTTAGTAGGAAATAAAGAGGAAAGACTTGAGGAAAAGGTATACTTAACCTTGAATCCAGCTGTACCTCCTACAAGTTCTGTGACCCATGGCAAATCACTTACCCTCTTTAAGCTTCAGTTTTCTTCTATTTAGTTTACTTGGGAATCAAAATGTCCACCTGAGGGAATTCCAATATCATAAAGATTAATCATAATAATATACAGAAAACTTTCTGCAAATTGCCTAGTGCATAATAAATACATGCCTGTGAGTAACTATAATTTTATGTGTTGTGCCTTTTTACCTCAAATACTGGCTTGAAAACTTATTATTGAAAAAGAAATCTAGATTTAGGACGTAAAGGTATTGTCCATGAAGGGCAGAACTCCCTCTAAGACAAATGTTAATCTAGTCATAAAAAAGAAAGATAAACTTCTAATATTTCTTTTAAACCAGTAACCAAACCTATTAACATAAATAAAAAACAGAATAAAATCCAAATTAACATATCTAGACTAGTGTAATTTCTGTTGAATATAGAATAATTATCCTGACCATTCTATTAAAATACATTTTCTTTAAATACTACATTGCACTTAGCTGTAAAGTAATTGTTTTATTCCCCTAGAACCATGACTCTGTGTTATTCGGAATTCCCATCTGTTTGTGACATCACTTTTGCCTAGAATGTTATTCCCTTATCTCCTTACTGGGTAGACATACTTGCCTTTAGATATTCATGGCATGTAATTATAGGATAGATAAATTAATTGAAAAGAAGTAGTTTTTCTTCCTGAGAATTCATGTGGAGCTAGTCCAATTTAAGTATTAATGCAACTCTGTGGAAAATTTTGTTTCCTTAAAAGGAGTGTCCACAATTTACCCCACCTCTCTTTCCATTTTTCTCCAAGTACTTGTTCCACTTTTGTGATTTGCTCTTAAAAGCCTAACCTATTAACATTGTTTCCAGATTTTCTTTTCTTTTTTTTTGCTTTCTTTTCTTTATAAGATTAATATTTAATACCTCCAGAGACAAAACTCCAGTGGAGAAGGAGAAGTGCTTCAATTGTACCACTCTTTTGGCAAAATAGAATAAATGGGCACCTCTGATATGCATGATATATTCTCCATTGCCTTTTCTGCTTATCTTCTTTTTTGATAATTTCTCTCTTCAACAATGTTTTCACTTTTCTGTACTAGCAATCATTAATAATAAGTAACTATAGAATAGTATTCTCCATGCCAAAGTGTGGCTTTGTTATTTTTGACTTACAGCAGATGATACAGGATTTTGAGAAGCAGTATTAAGAGAACTCTACATGGAGGCAACACATTTATCCAGCAGAAGTAGCCCACAGGTAGCAGAATCCAAAACTATACATGATATAATTATTCAAACCTTTCCTAGCTTTCCAGAGAGTTGAAAGGACAGAGATTTCCAGGGTAGACAAACATCATATTTCAAAAGCATGTGAGAAATCCAAGACCCTCATTTGGAATAAAATATATTGGCTCAGATTCTGTCTTCATATGCCTTAAAAAATCATACTCCAAAAGGACTATGGAAGTTTTGACTTTAAAAAGCCATTAGGCTGCAAATTGGGTTAAAAATACATGCAATACTAAATGGCATCCTGGAAGCTTCAGTGCACTCTCGGTAGTCTCTAATTTATGTAGTATTGTCACAGTTTACTTACTGCCATTTCAATGAAAGACTCTGAGTTTTCAAGATAGTAAGAGGCAAATATTTGAGCAGAGATTTGAAACAGAACTCCTTTGAGAACTTCCCAGTGAAATGATTTCCCCAAACCTGGAAATCTAAAAGTGACATCCCCAAGAGATTAGAATGATGTTCACATACTTGAACTTGGAACTACAGTATCATAAAGAATTAATATGGTATTCTCTATCCCTATTTATTTTAGTTAAGACAGGAAAAATGACTTAATCAAGATGTCTCATCTAGGAAATTTTGAATTAAAATACAATCTTCTTTCCAAACATTTATTCTGCTTTTCTCTGTTTCCCTGGCCTGTGTGACAGGCTCCTATCCTCCTGCACTGAAAGGGGGTGGGGAGATAGGAAATAGGAGATGGAGGTTTTCATCCTGGCTCCTCAAGACTGCTTCTAACCATTGGGTCACTTCCTCTGTAAAATGATTTCTTAAAGTTATACTCTATTTTTGCGATTCTACTTCTCCCTTCTTGGCTTCCATTATCCTGTCGTGTTGGAGACACTGTATGCATGTATAAAATACACAGGATATTTTAAACAAGGGCAGTCTTTTCACATGGGAACTCCTTTTAGGTTAAGGTTCAGTACCATTGGTGGGAAATAAGTGATGTTGGTGACTTAGGAAAATGATCCTAAATCCATCCGTTTATTCTGTTTGCACCTCTGTCAGCAAATCCAAGGTGTTTCCTCCTCTGAAATATACTAAAAAACTAATTGAGCCAGACCCATGACCCTTCTCTATTAAAACTATTTTTGTTTCTCCTCATTGTCGTGCATCTCTATGTCTTTCTCTGGAAAAATAATTTGGAGAAACATTGTCAACTATTTTTCATTCCTTTAGAAAGATTAAAGTGGCCTTGGCTAGTGTGGAGAAGGCGCTGACTGCTGCTCATATGTTGTCTTTTTTTCTCCTTTACAACTCTCTTGGGCCTTTTAGGGTACTTCAGTGTGGTAGAAGGAAGTAGAGATGGCTTGATAATTGATTTATTTCCTGCTATATTGGTTCTATGTCTCTTACAAAGTAGCAGAGCCTGACTCTCTTCTGTGTGGTATCAGTCAGAGTTCTGAATGAACACTGAAGGCATAAACAGCTCAGATTTTCAATTAGGATTTCATTAAGGACCTACTTGTAGAGATGTGGTCAGGTTTAGGATAGTGAGTAGCTGATGTTAAAGTACTTATTGACCTGCCATAAGTCTCCCCATTCCTGAAAGGGAAGGGGAGGTAATGGAGTTGCCTAAGTTTAGTAAGAGCTGAAACTGGAGACTAGATGGAAACTATTCAACAAGAGCTGTTCTTCTAGAGAGAGGCCATTGCCAGAATGCAGGCACAAATGGAACTCAAAAGAAATACCCTGACTTCCCTCTTCTTCAGTGCAGCTGTAGTGCACAGGGTCTAGTGAGGGAGATCTGTTGGCTCCTAAAAGAAATGGTCCCAACTTGTCCTTTTGGATTTTGACATGCTTTTTCAATATCTCCTGATCTTCTGTGTCTATAGCAGCTCCAGCTCCTAGTTCTAATTCAACTATTTTCATTCTTCTGTGCATTTAGAAAAGAGATGATCATTACTTTAGCCAATTGCTTAACAAATTTTTATTGAGCATATATTATGGGCTAACTACAATGTTAGAAAGGCCCCAAGGATATCAAAGTGAATGAAGCAGAAAAGACCCCTGTCCATAAGCGACTTTTTCTTCCCTGCTTAAACTATGGCTTTAAGAACTCAGAGACTCTTCTAGAAATCCTCAATCTTCTGATGTTTTCTGGGGGGTGCTTTGCTCAAGTGTAAACAATGGAGATGGGCAAATCAATAGGTGAAGTGTTTATAGTACTCAATTTTGCACCATTCATTCATTCAAAAATTTAGTTCTGAGCATCTACTATGATTAGTATATGTAGAGATTGAGAAATCAGTAAGTTATCTTAGGGTTTGGGGTTCTGCTCATCTAGCTGAAAGCAGATATGCAAATACTACAATGGCAAGGTGTCAAGAGCAAGGGACTAGCAAATTATTCCATTGTTTTGGATGAAGGTGACTGTGAGAGTTGTGATAGTAACCATAACACCCAATTTCCTGGCTGCTTGGATGAACAGTATAAAGACTCACTGCTAGTAATATGTGCTTTTATTTAATGGGAATCCCATAAGTGCTCACTTGTAAAAAGCAGGGTTTCCCAGAATCCATTGGCACAAACTGTTAAACTCCTTGAAATACACACAGAACAATTCAAGCACAGTGTTAATACTGTTAGGGATAAACTATGTGACTCTGAATTAGGGATCTCAGAAGAAACTATGTTTTTAGAGATCATTAGACATGTACTTTTTACTAGTCCCTACAGCCTATACTTTAGAACAATACTCATTGAAACTGTGAAAAATGAAACTACATCATGAAATGTTTTCCTCATAATAGTTAGCATTATTTGTGTATTTTAACGGTTGTAACTATGGACTCTTTATAGCTACATAGGAAATAGATCTTCTCATGTTTCCAAATCTATATCTTAAAATGCTTTGTCTAGACAAGAGTTTTCTGATCCTCTGACATATTAAAAATGAGCTCAGTTCTGTTTTTTAATCTGAGACTAAAAATTTTCTGTGGAAGTATAGTTTGGGCTTACAGTTTGGTTCTTTCTATCTTCTCTAAATGATAGAAAGAAACACACCTATTTTTCATCACTTTCTGATTCTCTTTTCAATTGGTTTCTGGAGAAAAGGTGTCCCTGATAATGATAAAGGAAATGAATCTTAGCCATTTTCCATTAACAGCATAGTCTTCTTCAGGTTCACCATGACATCCATAGGGACTGGATTCACACCTTAGCTCTGATTTTGTTAACGGCAGCTCATCACACAGATGGTTTAGCACTCAAACACCACGGAGGCCTCTGCATGGTAACATTCAGATTCTCCTTTATTCACATACAGATCCATGTTTGGAGGTTCTCATAAAACTCAGTCTCGGGGACTATCTTACTGGAATTTGGGGTTTTGTTTTTATTTTTTTTATGTGTAGTGAAAGAGGTTGAGTATTTATATACTGTAGACTATACAGTGTATTCAAGGAACTGGAAACAGTATAAACTTATTTTTATATAGTATGTTGGTTATATTTTAAAATATTATGGTTGGTGTGTTTTGTCTTCAAACATCTTTTCCAGTGAAGGACCTTTAAATGTAAAGCCATTTGTCAAATTATTAATCTAAAAAAGTGAAATATCTTATTTTCCTGTTTCTGGAATTTTTGGACATTCAGTGTTATCACCTTTTTTTTTTTCAGATGAACCATTGAATGACTGCACTGCTTTACATTTATTGATCCCTCACCTGAAGACATATTGAATATTTTGTTTCATATACAGTATAGAAAAATAAGTGTATCCTGTGTCAGTTACCTAATTTGAAGACAACTTGTATAATTTTACCCTTTTGACAGATTTTTGTACATGGTAAAAAAAAAAATCTTAGGAGAAAACATGTACTCTGAAGACATTAAAGTCAGAATTATTTAAACAGATCTATGTGTATCTTTTATATTATGCAGTTAAAGTAATGCATGCCCTTTCTTCTTTGAGTAATACCGGTGGCACAGGGGAATAAAAAGGCATTGTTTCCAAATGTTTGCCATTTTGATGCTGACAATAACTATTATGATATTTTGTCTTAATAAATTCTTACATTGTAATAGGGTATAACTGTATCAATTGTCTAGTGGATTTAATGCCTCTTAACTGGTAAGGCAGGGATAAGATTACTTATCAGTCAGCTAAGTCTTGTGCTGTGACACATTGAATCAAAGAAAATTCATAATGTCATGTAGATAAACACAAAAGACTTTTGTGTCTTGGTTTCTCACCACCCTACCTTATTGATTTGCTTTTCTTCTACTTCTGATAAAGGCAATGAAATATCTATCCTGCATGGGATAAATGTGAGTTACTGATGTAACTAAATGACTGCCAAAGGCACAGTGCCACTCTCCACATGGCAGCTTGTTACAGGATTCCTCTTTTAATAATAAAACCCTACAGCCTTCGCACCAAGCTCAAGCATGAAGGATATCATGTTATCCTTTCAGCATTTCGTAGTATCTTTTACTTGGGCTTTCATTTGTCTCCAAGTATCCCTTATCTTGAATAATGTATGTCANCGTACCTATTTTTGTGATTTCCTCTGAATAAACCTTATTTATCAAGGCAACATTCTCCATGGACCAGTGTCCTAAACATGAAGCTTTGATATAATGGAACTAAATATGAATTCAAATTTATGTCCTTTTCTCATACTTCAAATACATGCATCCTTTCCCAAAATATATACATGCACCCAGTCTTTCCAGGTGAAATCTCTCATTCTATTTGTTTAGTGTTCTAGAATCTCCTAGAGAAGAACTGTTTTGAGTGTAGTCCATATGTTACATACATGGCAGTAAGCACAGGTAGGTGCTTCAAAACTGTTGAAATCGCCTATTTGCGAACTGGCTCTGTATATGAGGTACAGGCTCATGCATTTATGTAACCAGATCTAAGTATTGCCCACCATGTGTCAGGCTCTGTGCTGAGCACTGAGTCTCCAGTCATGACATTTCTTTTCTCTTAGCAGGAAGAGGAAGGGTGCTAATACTGGGAAACATAAACAGGTCTTATGATTAGAATTATGTTCTTAAAATGTGTTTTGTACTGAATTTACTTTATTAAGCATAACACTACATTTTTTTTTTCAAATTAAAGCAGAATGTAACATGGTAAAACTTAAGAATCTAGAATGAAATGTAACAAAAAGCAAAACTTTCTTTCCTTTTCCACAAACCTCCAATCTTAATTTCCCCAAACATACTTTGCTAATGGATTTTGTGCTTTGTTTCAGAGTAAAACAAGTAAATCAAAACTGAAAACACACAGGCATGCAAACATATATACATATACACATTTGTATTATACGAAATATTCTACACCTTTATATTTTTACTTAGTACTGTATCTGCTGTATCATCTTGTAGTCTTTTTCATTGGATGACATATTTACCACATAAGATAATTTAAAATGTTGAAAGAATCTCAAAATTACAGAAAATCTGCAATATGGAAGCAAGAACGTTTTGTTTTCTGAGTGAGTTACCCTATCACCCTGGAGCATTGTGGTGTGGATTTTTTATAAGCAAGACAATCTCCTATACAACTACAATACAATCATCAAAATAGAGAAATCAACATAGATACATCCTATACCTAATCCATAGACCCCGTTCAGGTTCTGGCATTTGTCCTAATAATATATTTTATAGTTATAGAATCCATTTCAAAATCACTGATTGCATTTCACTGTCGTGCCTGTTCTGTCTTTTTTAGTCTGGAAAATTCCTCAGCACGCGCGCATGTGTGTTTAATTTTCATGATCTTGACTCTTGAAAACTGCTGAATAGTTTGTGTTTCCTGATATTTCCTCTTGATTGACTTCAGATTATGTATCTTTGGTAGGAATATCATGAAAATGATACTATATTCCTTTTACTGTATCCTATCAGATCTCAGGTAATTTTAATTTCTCTCATTATTGATAATGTTCACTTTGATCTCTTCTTAAAGGTGATATTTTCCAGGATTTTCTACCATGAAGTTACTCTTTTCATCCTTTATAATTAATAGCATTTTGTGCAGAAGTACTTGAAACCTTATAAATATCTCATTCTTTGTCAAACTTTCCATTTATTCATTTATTTCTATCCATATGGGTGATGGTTTCCTGTTTTATTCGATGAGTTATAACCCTTTACTATCATCAATTATTTTGATGTGAAAATTGCCCTGAATTGGTCCAGCGGGAGTTCCTTCAACCTGCCTCCAGTGTACTTTTGACTCAGAAGACTTGTCATTTCTTGAGCACTTCCTTGCTATCTGTCACAGTAAGACATTTCAGGCTCATTTTGTACTTTCCTATCCCAGTCTTGATGTCAGACTTTTCTCTAAGACGTCCTAGTTGTTTGTAATGGATAGTGGTATTTGGAAACCAAGATTTGGGTGCTTTTGGGGGGGGGTGTTGCTACTCTCAAACCTTCTCAGTGGCCAGTGCTGGGAGCAAATGTATATATCTGCATGCACATACACAAACATGTGCACATCTACCTCCATTTATATCAGTCAGTGTGTGTTGAAAACCATGACTTTGTACTGATACCTCCAATCTGACACCACAGAATGTACTCTTATTTTCTCCCTTTCCCTATTTATAACTTACTTCTCCAAGAGTGAGAAGCTGGTTCTCATTATCCTAATATATTCACGGAATTGATCAACACCCCTATGTAACTGTCTCTCATTGCCATTGCCACCTTTCGTCTTTAGATGCCTCCTCCTCCCACCTGGGCTCTGACACATCACATGGGGCTGCCAGCACCCGACTCCTCACCCCCATGTGGAAGCCCTCCCTATTCCACCCATGCACCAATACCGCATGACCAGCTGAGTCCCACCCCCTAGCATGGACATCCTCCTCACCCCACTCAGATTGCCCCCATGTGTGGACATCTTTATTGTCCACTGGAGGCCCTGACTCCTCATGCTGGGCACTCCTGCCACAGTCACCTTTCTGTCTCTGTTCTGATCCCCCATTCTGAGTTCCCAAGGGTCCCCCACCCCACATGATACAGACTGTACCTTGCTCTGTTCCATCTAACGACTTTAGAAGGGAATTACTCAAGAAAATTAAGGAGAGAGTGAACTCTTATAAGATCACTGTCTGCCAGTATTTTAATTTGAATAATGATAAAGGAGGAATAAAAAATAATCACTAAATGTTTTGATGACTAAAGTGGCTTAGACCACCTCATCTCTCTTTTCTCTTTCCCACCAGTGAGAGTAATCAGTCATTAGTGATGCTGTTAGTGTATGTTTTGCCTTTTTAATGTAGGTAGTCATTAACTTAGGAACCCTATAGGAACATTCTGTGTGCCTGAATGTCTTCTCCTCGTTTTCCTTATCCCTGGGAACTCCTAGCCACATACTTGTTCTTTTTATTGTTTCTGGTATAGCTGCTACTCATTCCAGTACCATAGTCAGTAAAGCAGGAGATTGTGGTCCTCTTTTATCACTTCTTTCTTATTTAGAGCTCAGTGATCTCCTGGTCAGACTCAGGATCAAGACTCAGCAGTATGGTATATAGGCCTATGGCCGGAGTTGGGTAGGAGGGCTCTAGACAGCTCTAAGTATCAATAGGCCAGACACTTCAGGACATCCATAGCATAGCTTGATTTCATTTTATGCATGTAACAAAATATTGATCTACCACACAAATATGTACAAATATTATGTGTCCAAAAAAGATTAAAGGAGCTTTAGGGCTCAGGGAATTTGAGAGTTCCAGGATAGTATAGGGACAACTTTAGCCACATTAAGGTTTGTTAGATTCTTTCATGCTAACTACAGAACATAGGCACTTGTCTCTGGAGATGCTGCAGACTGCAGTGGAAGTTTGCAGCTGTTGAGTGTCGTATTCACATATAGATAAGACGTGGTGTGGGAGGTTTGTGCTGCTGGGTGAGTTTGTGTCAGCCTGACCTGGAGGGCAGGCAGTCTGTTTCTGTCTAAAAGTCAAAGCTGTGACATCTGACCCTGATAACCAAAGTAATGTTTGTATGAAATTTTAATTCCTAAAAGTTTGCTGCTCATGGGTTATAGCTTTATCTATGTCTCTGATTACATATTAAATAGTTCATAAATTTATTCATGCAGTAGATCTTGGAAAATTTTCCCCAATGGAGGACACTGTCGCCATTTTAAACAAACTCAAAAATCACATACCTACTGACCTGATTGTAATCTGTTTATCCATCACATTTAAACTAGGAGCACATTTTTGGCTGGGCAAGGTGGCTCCTCCCTGTAATCCAGCACTTTGGGAGGCTGAGGTGGGTGGATCATGAAGTCAGGAGATCGAGACCATCCTAGCCAACATGGTGAAACCTCTTCTCTACTAAAATACAAAAAATTAGCTGGGTGTGGTGGCAGGGGAATCACTTGAACCTCAGAGGCGGATGTTGCAGTGAGCTGAGATTGTGCCACTGCACTCTAGCCTGGCAACAGAACAAGGCTCCATCTCAAAAAAAAAAAAAAAATTAGGAGCAAATTTTTATAAATGTACTCACTTTGCAAATTGGAGCATATGATTTTATTTTGGCATGTTAAATTATCTTTCTTTCATTATACCAAATATGATGCCAAGCCCATAGGCTCAGAGAACCTGAAGGTTTTACAGGCAGCAAGTCAGGAAGATTTGTTTCAGGTCCTGGGCTGAGGGCTCAGGTTGTCAGCAGGAGCTCATTTATTCATTCAGTGGATATCATTGAGCACCTCCTGTGCTAAACATACTGTTAAGTAGGTAACAGGATACAGTTAAGTACAACATCAGGTTTAGGTTTTTAAAAGATCACTCTGGCAGCATTGTGGAAGATAAAATACAGGAGAGGTAGACAAAGGCAGGAAAGCCAGCCAGAAATAATTACAGCATTTGGGGGAAGAAGCTGGCTTGAGGTGGGAATGGCGACAGAAAGGAGGAGACAGATTAGACCCTATGTGGTTCTTAAACTTCCCCAGGGTTGTGAGCCACTCATCAGCAGATGAAAACCTGTGACCTCCACAGAGGGAAATGTGCATATGGGCATGAATAAAAGTATGGTTTCACAAGGCCTGCCCTTCATCATCCCCATCAGGAAAGGGGGCACAGGCCTGGATTCTAGAGGTCTCAGCTGACATCCATCAATGAGCCCTGCCCTACAGGACTTCAAGAGGGGAGAGCACACATCAGGCTGCGCTCATGAGAAAAGAAAGCTCCACAGAGGAAGGGGTACACGAGCTAGGACCTGAGATGAGGATTTGGAAGTCACTTCAGATGGCGTAAGCAGTCTCCCGGCTTTTATCACTTTATGAGTCTTCATGAACTATGTTCGGAGAACCATAAAGCGCGAGTCTTAAGACTAATTGGTTCCCAGGAGCCACCTCAGAACTCTTCCTTGTTACATTATGTAATAGTACATATGAAACCTGTAGCATATGGCCTGTTAGGTAGACCTCAGTCAATATTAGTTATTTTTATTACTAAGCACATCAAAATACATATAAGATAGTATGTGATGTGTGGTTCTTTCTCCAGAGTGATAGAGAATTATTTGATAGCAATGGCTTAATTATATCAGCAGTCCCCAGTATTAGGAATAAAAATGGGTTAAAAGCCAGCCCTGGAAAGTTTAGCATTTCTCAACCACATTGTCAGAAATTACAAAGTTCTGCTTTATAAGGTTGGATGTCACAATACATGACCTCTGGAAGTGACAGAATTTGTTCCAGCTGCCATGCTGAGCCACATTGAAGTTAGGCATTTCTTACATTTGCTGTAAGTCTAATAAAGTGGTAATTTGAAGTGTACCTATGATATTTTAATGTTTTTCACAAACTTCTCTGCCATTAAAATTCTGACAACTCCTTCTCTGTCAAGAATTCTAGAGAAAGATGACATTGCCTCAGCATGAATCCATCCTCCTGCCAATAAATAGTAATGGGAAATTATAGTATGTATATATGTTACATTTTTAAAACAGCTTATAACAAACTTTAAATAAATTTTGTGATCTATATGAGATGTAACAGAGTATATAAAGATAGGACTGTAAGACAGGAAGTTTTACAAAGTGAAATCACCATTTCAAACACACTGTGGTCAGAGAGATGCTCAAAAGGATACTTTTTTTATTATTATACTTTAAGTTCTGGAGTACATATGCAGAATATGCAGGTTTGATACTTAGGTATACATGTGCTATGGTGGTTTGCTGCACCCATCAACCCATCATCTACATTAGGTATTTCTCTTAATGCTATCTCTCCCCCAGATCACCCCCCCTACCCTGGCAGGTCCCAGTGCTGTTCCCCTCCTCAAAGGGACATTTTTTAGGAAAATAAGAAGAAGGAGACACAGTGAGTGATGGAGTCTGTGAGTAATGAGGATGTTTAATTGATCAGGTGATGGGCTGAGACTTTCTTCATGTTTTATTTTAGTTTAATGCCTGAGTCCTACCACCTATAATTCAGGAAATTATAGGAATAAAAAGTTTCCAGAATTATCTTTGGAATAGTTGGCAACTTGATTTTAACTTTCACAATGAGAGTAAGTCTTTCACCAGAAACTTTGAAATATTTATCTCTCTTAAACTGAGTTTTAAGAGATTGGTGACTTATAGAATATATGACAAAAGGCAGCTTTTCTGTTACATCTAATTTTGGTAAATATCAACAAGTTGATAACTTCAATGCAAAGCATGTTTTGCACAGTGGCTGTGTGCATGCATTTTGTGGTCTCACTGCAATCTAGCCATATGACCTAAAATTTGGGAGCCTAACTGGTAGGGTTGTTCTGAGGTTTAAACGAGATAATTGGCTATAAATTTTGGCACAGGGGCTGAAGATAGCAATCATTCAAGGTAAGCAAGTGAACTGCTAACATTACCTTCATCAAATGCCAGCAGCACTAACAAAGAGAGCTTCAAAATATCTAGGACAGTGAGGGTAGAATGGATTATGTCTGCTTTCCTATATAGTAGTTAGAAGCCAAACTGGAAGCAAACTCTAGGATTTCAGCTTCCATATTCTTTTCACCAGACTAGCAGTTTTCAAATATGATTAAACTTGAGTATCATCAGGAAAAATAGTTGTGGATGGGGGGGTGTTTGCTTATAAGTGTAGAATCTTCTCAGGTAATCAATTTAAGTAAGCACATTTAGAGTGGTGCTCAGGATTTTGAATGTTTTTAACATTTATAAACATAACATTTATTGAAGTATCACCTGTGAACTAACATTGTGCTATATGATTTCATTTTTTAATAATAAAATTTACTTTTTTGAACTGGGAGTTTTAGCACATATATAGAGATTCATGAAACTACCGCTGCAATCACAATTCAAGCAGTTCCACCACCCTAAAAACTTATTTTGTGCTATACCCTTGTACTTACACTGTTTTTGCATCCCTAACCCTTGGCAACCACTATGCTGTTCCCCACCACCATAGTTTTACCTTTTCCAGAATGTAACATAAATGGATTTATACCATATTCTATCTTTTGAAACTGGCCTCTTTCACTCAGCATAGTCTTTGAGATTCATCCTTGTTTTTGCATGTGTAAAAAGTTAATTCCTTTTTTATTGTTGAGCAGTATTTCATTCTATTTGATACCACAGTAGAACTAGATGAGTAATCCTTTCTTAAACCTCAGTAACAACCTGGAATCTGAAACTGTATCATTGAATTTTCATATTTTGTTATATTAAATGCATTGGTCTATCTACATTTTGAATGGATCTTTTAACTATGTTTGATTCTGTAATTTCTTGCATTGATCATCTGAAGAATATTAGTTTTCTGAAACACACAGATCATCTAAATATTGATGCATTTCCTTATTGTAATACTGAAAAAAATCACATTCATTGATATCATCATCAATATCATCAGAAAAGTATTAAGTATTGAGAGGTTTCCAGGCTCACTGTGGTGAATACTAGTTATTCAAAATCTTGTTGCTAGAAAGTCTGAATGTTGGCTGGTCATGGTGGCTCACTCCTGTAATCCCAGTATTTTGAGAAGCTGAGGCGGGTGGATCACCTGAGGTCAGGAGATCAAGACCAACCTGACTAACATGGTGAAACTCTGTTTCTACTAAAAAGACAAAAAATTAGCTGGGCATGGTGGTACCCACCTGTAATCCCAGCTACTTAGGAGGTTGAGGCAGGAGAATCACTTGAACCTGGCAGGCAGAGGTTCCAGTGAGCCGAGAGTGCACCATTGCACTCCAGCTTGAGCAACAAGAGTGAAACTACGACTCTAAAAAAAAACAAAACAAACAAAAAAAAACAAACCAGTCTGAATGTTGTAATTGACCAAAACAAAAGAAAGTTTTCCTTGAAGTGATCAATTCACTTCATTTGTTTTTGAGAAAATGTCTGTCAAACATCCAAATCTTAATGGCCATAGTTTGTCTGTGAATCGCTGTTTTGAGTGAAAACTGCTCCATGAGAAAAGGAGCTGGGTCAGCTCACGACTGAAACAGCCATTCAGGAGCTTTTTATTGAGACAGTCATGATATTTCCATACAAAGCAGAGATACTTGGTGCATACTTTCCATTTTTTCCACACAGAATATTCAAAAGATGTTTACTGCGCGTTGAGATTAATGAAATTAATCATTTTTACTACTTTATCCATGGGCATTCCTAATATAAATTTCTTTTTCTGTTTAAAATTCTAAGTATACAGTGGTGAAGATAAGAACTAGTAGCTTGGCAGCTCTGCCTTTACTCTTCCTAACGCACCATCAGTTTTGCACACTATTGGTTGTGTACTATCAGCACAAATGGCAACACAGTGAAAAAGACAAATAAAAAGTTTTATTGTGAAAATAGTTTTCACTTTGCAGGCCTTCAGAGGGTGTCTCAGAACCCTTAAGGGTCTACAGACTACTCTGCAAAATTGCTAGATTATGCTTCATGTTGGTTCAAACAAGAATAACTAAGATCAACATAGAAAATAGTTTCTATGAGAAAAAAAGGAATGGAGTTGTTGAGACATGGACACAGATGAAGGAGTAGCTTGATTCATGTTGTCAGATATTTGAGTTAGTTGAAGATCACTTGTTCTCCACATTTGAGGATGTAAATGAAACTAAAGGAAGAACATTATTGGCCATTGGAAGGAAGGCTGAAGTGTCTTCTGCCCTAGAGATCTTCAAAACAGAATCACATTTACTCTGTTAATACACTTATTATTTTAAATACCTGAAGGTAGAAGACAAGGCCAAATGATTCCATGATATTCTAATATTAGGATTTTGTGGTACTAAGGATGTGTGGCTTTATAAGTATAGTTATCTTTGTTGTAGACATTTTTTTCTTTCAAACCAGTTTTCAATATCTCTGAAAATGCAATTTCATTCTAAATCAGTCTTCGGTTTCATATGGTTTCTCAGAGCCCCTTGCAAGATGCTGTACTTAATAACTTGCAGGTTAGAATTGAATCAAACTTTGAGACAAACGATGTCACTAAGGGAGCCACATGTTGTTCCCACACATGCTAAGGAATAATGGGGGCAGATAATCAAAATTATACTTTATTTGTATAAAATGGTAATTTCCAAAAGTCCATTTCTGCTCCAAGAAAAGTCCTACAATTTGTCCCTTGAACAAATAAGCTCAAGTACAGCTACAAACAAGAGTTATATTTCATTAGGAAAAAAAAAAAAAAGCTGTCAAATTATTAAAGTCTGGGAAATGAAACTGTAAATGCACCTTAGCCTGTATAGAGACTTGGATAAATAAGTTGTTTTGCCTACAGAAAAATATAGTTGTTTTTTAAAAATATATAAAGAAAAATATAGTTTTTTTTTTTAAGTATATATTTCAGTTGTTTTGCCTGCAGGAAAATATAGCTCCATGGGGAAGGTGTGAGAAGGGCAATTAAAAGTGAGTGGGTGACATTGAAGTGGCAATAACTGGACTGATTAAAAAGATTAGGATGTTGCTCCTTTAGGCTGAGAAAGCAAAGGAATATGATTGAAGACTATAGAACTTTGTAGCATATGGCTAGGGCCAAACACACCTGTTCATCAAATCTCGGAAAAGCAGCGCAAAGGAAAAACCTATGGAGTTCTAAGTCGGAAAATATAACAAATAAAAAGAATCTTTTTTATTCAGTGGTCACGTTGTGGAAATCATGTAGATACAGACCTCTAAAAAAAGATTCTAAGAGGATTTAGGAAAATTTGTGCTTAGTAGATCCATAATAAAAGTTAAGGGAAAATAACCTTTTTCAGAGAGAAACTACATTCATAATTTTGAAACCGGAAATCAGAGAAAAGAATTTGGGACCAAATGATCCGTGTGTTTGACATAGGTGGTGTTTATCATACCATTGTGTTCACAAATAAGAAACTAAAAGTTGTTCAGTCTAACATTAAAATACGTTACTTAAGTTTTTTCTGTAGTTTTGCTTTTTACTCCGTTAACCAAGTGTAACACCAAGTGCGACCTCCTGAGTTCACTAGTTTATTCCACTGCTCCCCATAAGCTGTTTCAAAAGTGGTGGTTGTCTTTATTCTGCCATCACTCCCCAGCCATTTGTTCTTTCCACTTAGCAATTTGCTGATCATCCTTTTCAAACTGAATTTAAATGGCTCCCATTATAATTTCCTTTTTATTTTGATCAATTTCAAACCATATCCTACTGCAAGAATAGTACAAAAAAATCCATATACTCCCTCATCTAACTCTATTAAATATTAATTTTTCTGCACTTGCATTTATGCTCTTACTCTCTTGAACTCTATAGAATGTTGATTTATGTTTCATATACTTTTGTTCATACATTTACATATCATTCATATGCATTTATACTCATGCTGAATCATTTGAGAATTATTACAGATAGAAAAACACTTCACTCTTAAATTCTTCAGCATGAGCATCCTGAGAACAAGAACATTCTCTGCAAAATACCTGGGAATATTGATAAAGTGGTGGTGGAAGAGTACTATTATATAGCACGCAGCCTTGTCATATTTCCTCAATTGCTACAATAATATCATTTAGGTAATGTTTTTCCAACCTGGGATCCAGTCCAGAATTACACACTACATTTAATGGTCAGATCTTTGTGATCTCCTTTAAATTAAACAGCTCTTCAACTTTTGTTATTGTTGTTCTATATAACCTTTACATTTTCAAAAAATCCAGGTTATTTGTTTTGCAAAATGTCCTTCCTTTTGGATTTGTTTGATTCTTTCCTCATGTTTAGATTAAGATTAAGCATTTTTGGCAGCCTGTCTGCACAGGTAACGCTGTGTCCTTCCCATTGTCATTCTCAGAGTACGTAAGATGTAAATGTGTTTCACTGCTGGCGATGTTAAGATAAAGACAGTGTCTGCACGATTTCTTCATTGTAAAGAAACTTTTAAAAAATTCAAACGTAATCTACACAATGATACTTTGAGATTGTGTGAATATTCTGTTTCCCAGATTTTTCCCTAGTGGTTTTAGCATCCATTGATAACCATTGCCTGAATTGGCTATTATTATGTGATAGCGAAATTCTAGTTATGTATTTCTATCATGACTTTTACATTTATTAGTTTGTTTGCCTGGCTTTCCCTCCTTCCTCTACTCTTAACTTTTTTAGAATCACTGTGTACTTATGGATATACTTTTTCTTTTTTACTATACTTTTTAACATGATAATTTTGTTTTTTCTCAGATTTATTAAGGTATAATTGACAAATGACTTTATGTATTTATAGTGTACAATGATATATTTTGATGTCTGTATATATTGTGAAGTGATTAAATCAAACTAACACATTCATCAATCACATAGTTACTTTTTGTGGTGAAAAGATTTACAATCTACTCCTTTAGCAATTTTCAAGTATACAATATATTATTATTAACTATAGTCACCATACTATACAATAGATCTCTGGGATTCCATCCTGTCTAACTAAACTAAACCTTGATACCCTTTGACCATTTTTGATCATTTTTTCTTTTATTTCTCTCTGTCTCTCTCTGTATCTCTCTCTCTCTCTCTCTCCCCCTCTCTCTCTTGTGTGTGTGTGTGTGTGTGTGTGTGTGTGTGTGTGTGTGTGTGTGTGTGTGACAGGATCTCACTCCATCCCCAGACTGGAGTACAGTGGCACTATCTTGGCTCACTGCAGCCTTAACCTTCTGGACTCAGTTGATCCCCCCACCACAGCCTCCTAGGTAGCTGGGACTACAAGCACATGCCTGCATGCTCTAATAATGTTTTGTATCTTTTGAAGAGATGAGATTTTGACATGTTGCCCAGGCTGGTCTCAAATTCCTGAGCTCAAACAACCAGGCTACCTCAGTCTCCCAAAGTGCTTGAATTATAGACATGAGCCACTGACCCTGACCGTTTCTCAATTCAATAATATTATAATAGATTTCTGTAATTTTTCACTTTGATAAGCAAATTGTACCAAATGTGATCATCATCAAGAACCTTCTGAGTTGGCTTATTTCTTTTTGACTTGTCCTCATCAGTTTGAGTACATCCTCCATGGTACATTCAGATGTACATAGAGATACTTCAGGCCTAGCTTGGTCCTATCCCTGGTCCCTTTTAGTAGGAAGGGAATGGAATTCAGAAACCCAGATCTAGGTAGTAGGTTTGCTTATTGCTTCTGGAGTGGCATTGCTTCTAGGTCCTCAGTGGATATAGAAGGAGTGCACATATACCCAGTAGTATTATAGCTATATGGTGTAATGTTGCTATACTCTTACCATCAGTTTCATTTCAGCACCGCTGGGTCCACATTTCGTATTTGCATTTTCATTCTCCCAAGTAAGAATGAACATATTTACTTATTTTCTCAGTCCTACAACACACACAAAATAGTTTCAGATTTGCTACACCAGGACTGCTACCAACAACAAACTTAACTGAATCAGATTCAAAAATTCTTAAATTATTTTTTTGTTCTTAGAATATTTGTCGCTCTATGTGTAGTCAGAATATTTTTAAAGACAAACATGTAAATTAATTCTTCATTTTTCTTCTAACAGGTTGATATAGGCTTAGGGGTTTTGTTGTCATTGTTGTTTTAATTTGATTTTGTTGTGATAAGAACAGTTAATGTGAGATCTACACTCACCACATTTTTAAGTGCACAATATAGTATTGTTAACTACAGGTATAATGCTGTACAGAATACCTCTCTAATGTATTCATCCTGCTTAATCAACAATTTTTTCTCATATTTGTTTTTTAATATAGTCTATTAAAGAATTTTTCCAATGTTGTTGATTTACTCTGTTTTGAATATGCAAATAAATGCTGGTTTTAAGTGATAGGAAATCTAAATATTACATTGCCCGCTATATGAAAATCCAGTCCAAATTCAGTGTTGTCTCCATATGGATGATCTATTTAGAAACTTGAGAAAGCATAAATATTTTTCTTTCTTATACTTTTGAACAAAGATTTTAATTTTTATTACCTCTCCAACTTTAAGATCAAGAGATTTTTCAAACATACTAATACCACAAGGCAATATGGAGGGATGATTAACAATCTGTCTCTGGAATTAGATTGCTGAAATGCAAAGTCTGGTCCCCACCCCACCTGACATTTGCTAGTTGCAACCAAGTCGAGTTTGTTACCCTTTCACTGCCTTGTCCTCTTCATCTGTGAAATCAGGATATGGCAGACTTGAAATACTACAAGGCACTCGGTGCAATGCCTGATGAATAGTAAGTCCCAAATAAATGTTACCTGTGATTTCAGGGGTGACAGTGTTCAATTTGAAACTGTATTTTAGATACCCAGAGTTCCTAATACTAAATTTCAAGACCTTTTTTTTTTGTCTTACTGACTGGGCTTTCTGTGGGTTGGGAGTTGTTTTTCTTTCTCTGTCTCAGTACTTTTGATATATAAGGAAAAGTTAAAGCTTAACTAGAAGTTTTGGCATTGGGAATGACCTTGTCCTTATGTTGAAGTATCTGAAAAATAAAAATTAAAACTAAAATTCCCCCTGTAAAATTCCAGTCAGTTGCTGTTGCTGGTCCTGGGACAGGCTGTCTCCGTCAGGATGCCGAGCATTACTGCCTCTATAATCACTGAGGCATCTGCCAGAGATCTCATGGCTGAAAACTAGGTAGGAAAGTCTGTATTATATCTAATAATAGCTCTGGAAATTTTCCTGAAATACTTGCCAGCAACTCCCAGTGTTGACAGGCATAGCATAGTATAACTAAAGCGAGGACATTATTTCTACTCTTGCTAGTGAGTATGCTACAGTACTAACCAAAATAATAGCTAGAAATTACTTGCCATGACTTCTTTATGTTTTTACTTGTAGTGTTCTTGGGTTTCAGCCAAGAGTGGCTAGATATCTTTATATAGATGTATTTTTAATTCACAAACAGCTTTTTATAAGCTATAGATTCATATTAGCTATTCATTCCACCAACGCAATAAGAGAAAAATTATATTGACACGATTACTCTTCTATTCCACAAGACATTGTGAAATTATTGTATGTTTGGCTTCTATGTGTGTGTCGTGAGGACCCCTGAGGATGGAGTCCAAGAGTCAAAGGATAATGCTAAAGGAATTGTAAAAAAGTTCTAGATAGGAAAGTCAAAATGCTTTGATTAACCATTGGAAAAGATGGAACAGTGGGGTGATGATTCTCTGAAGACAGATGATTGCTGTGAAGCCAGTGAAGCTTAAACTTCAGGTCGCCTTGCTTGTACGGGTTCTTCCAAGGCCCTAAGAGGGCCTGAGGAGTATGTTCACATGGTTATATGATTTTGTAATATTTGCTAAAGTGAGGTATTTTAATCACAATTGGTTAAGACAACTGTTTTATTACATTCCAGCTTTTCCTTCATTTCACCTTTCCTTGTGTTGGGTGGTATTGAGGATAGCTTTGGGCAGAGGAGACTAAGGGTTGGAGATACATTTACTCAGTTAGTGGGATGTGCATAAGTTCTGTAGTCACTTCTGTGTATAATTAAGCTATTGCCAGCCATGCCAAGGAAGGAATGTCTGGCTTCTAGATTCTACCACGCACTCAGCTGACTCTCCCAGCAAGGCTAGTGGCTATGTTGTGTTATGAATGTGCCCTACAGCACCCAGACCTACAAGTAATTAGTAAAGGAGAAATGATTATTGCAATGTACGGAACCAGAAGCTATTCTGTGGAAAAATTTCAATCACCAAACATATAAACTTGTAGCTGGATGGTTTTCTTCTAATTGATCTCTAGTCAAAATGTAGGTTCTCACCTATCAGAAATATAGTAGTTAATGTACTGGCATATACAATTATAAATACATCATTCACTTTTTCTCTGGGGGGAGTTGCTTAAAATAGACTTTATAAATTTTATACAATTTTATATGATTTTTAAAAAATTATAGGATAAAATTTCTGAGTAAAGCACAAACCATAGGAATCCTACAAATAAGAATATGTTTGTATAGGTCACCAGCTCTTATGTGTTCCAACTATCAACAATTTAAGTCTGGCTGATCACACCAGAGGAAAGACTGAATTATCTTTCTGATATCTCTGTAGAGTGATATCACAAAATTATTATATGAAAAGGGGATCAAAGAGTAGGCAACCAAAAAATGTAGGAGTAATACAGAAGTATAACAGGTGATACATTTATAAAAATATTATTTTTCATATTTTGTGATTTCCCTATTTTCTAGCTTGTTTATATTTAAATAACTTGCTATGATTTCTTTCCCTTAATCTAAATATACACTTTCTTTCCTAATTTTGTGTTTGTGATTTTATGTTAATTTTCTAAAACAGTGTACCCCACAAATTGTTTAGATTTCAGGTCTCTGAAAATCTGAATTTGCCCAGTGCTCTATTCATATATAAAGGATGCATGCAGTGTAGTTTTATAGACAGTCACTTATCCATATACTTGAGGTTAATAATGATTAGGTTATGAGTAAAGATTATATTGTATACTTTACCATGACAGATCCTGTGATAAATTGGCAACCTTTGCTCTAAGTAATAAAATTTCACATGCTGGCTGACAGTACTCTATATGTCATCTGTGTTCTGTGAGTGCTCAGCCTGTTTTAGTTGAGAATCTCTCCTAAGACACAATCAGTTTCAATGGTGGGTGGAGCCACTTCCCATTATAAGAAATCAGCTTCCTTCTAAAAATGTCTGGGTTTGAAAATATATAAAAGCCTGAAATATACTTGAAAGCAAGAAAGCTATCAAAAAATACTGCGGTCATGTCAAAAAGACACAGAAAATAATTTCCAAGAATCAAAAAAAGAATGACTGCAATTTATGGAAAAACATCAAACATATTAACATCCATTAGTGCATAATAATAGCAAAAAATTTTTTTAACAAAAGGAAGAAAATAAGCTTTCTGTTAACCTTGAAGGATACAAGAGTGTCAATTCATTATGTAAACTGGTTAGTAAAGGGAAAGAAAACATGCTGTTGTTCCTGTACAAACTGTAATTCAGGTTAACCAAATAGCTGATAAGTAAAATGTCTGCTCTACAGAAGAATTCCAGCCAATACATGAAGAAGGAATAAAAGGCCTAAACCATCACTCTTTTGTTACCTTTACTGAAATAATGAATCTAGGAAATGATCATCAATTGCTGCCCATACAATTAGATGAAAGGTTGTTGGAGAGTTTTTATAAGATGACGTAGGATGAGAAGACCAAAACTCACTAATTAGCAAAAGAAAGACAGCAGAAATTACTTACCTTCTGATGTGATGTAGAAGTAGAACCCCACTCATGAAATATACAGTACTTGCCAAAAAGTAGGACATGTATCTGATTAAACCTCTGGATCTAACTACCAATTTTCAAAAAACTCAGAAGAAAGAGGAGCATGTCACATGATACCATGGAAACCAATCAGCAAAATCCAAAATGTAAGACATTCGACAGGACAAATGACTGTAATAAATGGCAAAAGAAAAAGAGAGAGGACTATCAAAAAATTAATTAACAGATTAGAATAAATTAATACTTAAGAGACATTTCATCCAGATGCTCCAGATCTTGATTTAAACAAAGCAACTCTGTAAAAAAGAGCTTTGATGGAATCAGGGAAGTTTAAATATGGGCCAATTATTAGATAACATTAAAAAATTACTGATAATTTTAACATGCGATAATAGTATCATGATAATGTTTAAAATGAGTTTATCTCTTAAAAATACAAACTAATATATTTACAAATAAAATGATAAAATGTCTGAGATTTGCTTGAAAATAATCCAGTTGGGGAGAAAAAGACCATGTTTGATGTGTACAGAGAAATAAGGTTGGCCATATGTTAATCATTATTAAATCTGGATAATGGAGGCATGGGGACTTATATTATTGTAACTACTTTTAGATAACTAAAAACTCTTAAGTTTGTTTCATGATAGTCAAAGGTACATAGAAAGTAAATGTTGGAGGCAATTGCTGAAATATGTTCTACCTAAACTTTCCTGCTACTATTTGCTTTTGGAAAAAAAAAAAAAAAAGAAAAAACTTGATCAATAGAAACACCCAATTTTTGACATTTGTGAAATGTTAAATACAAATATTATAAGCAGTAGTGTGCTAGTAAATAGCTCTCTGAAGAAGAAAGCCCTGATTTGTAGTATTTACCAGTCTTCAAGGTGTGAATACTCCTACCAAGGCTGATTTCAAGCTATTGATGGATATTCATGAGCTGTGGAATTGGGAAGAGATGTGTGCTCTGAGCAGCTACCTCCAGCCTACATCTGGAAAGATGACAAGAGAATCATCAGTTTCTGGAGTTAGATTATGGACCTTGGATCAGATCCCAACTCTACAGTGAACACTCTGTTTCCCTTTGTTCAGCTAAGTTTTTCTGAGCTTTTCCCTCTCCGAAAATAGGAATAATTCCTGCTACATTAAGATAAGGATTAAATCAGATCATGCATGTAATGGACCTAGTATGGTTCCAGTTGCACAGTGAGTGATCATTCATGCTAATATTGTTTCTTCTTTTTAAGTTAAAATAGAAGAGAGAACCCTTGGTCTTGGGCAGTTTCAAAGTTTCAAATGAGGGGAATGAAGCTGATCATCTTTTCAGAAGGCTTCCTGCCCAGAATTTCTATAATTAGTTAAAATTACAGGTTTCAGGCACAGTGTCACAAACCTGCCAGAAATTCACCAAGCTCTAATTTGGTTGGATATTAATTGGTAGGCTGAGAAGTGAATGTGATATGATTGTAGCTAGAATAGAACTATTTGTTAAAGGTAGGGGTTTCTGTCCAATGTGATCTGGAATTGCAAGTACACAGTAACAATTAAGTATTATCTTAGACTTGACAGGGTAAAGAGATTGTAACTTTCTTAATCTTCTCCTGGGGAGTGCTGAGGCCCAGATGAGATGTTTCTGGCATGAATAACCCTAGAAGTTATGTTGGTACATTGGAAGTGTTTCTATTCACAATTTTGATCATGATTCAACAGAATTATTAATAATAGCATTTTACTTTCCAAATTCTATAAGTTGGGTGATTAACAATGTCTCAATTCATGAAAGAGAGTTGGGTCTTCTTTTTTTGCTTTGCTTTGTTTGCTGAATAATTTATTTCTTCAGTGAAGAAATCTAAGGTTAAGGTAATCACTGATTAGTCAGTAATAATGCAGTTTTCAAGATTACTGAATTATATGCATATATAAATGTTTTTCAGTTTATTATAACTCAGGCTAGAGAAAAGCTGAATTATAAGTTAAGCCCATTTTTACAATCTGCATACACTAATACTAAAAGCATTTGAAATTTGATTTACTTATCTGGGTTGATGTGTTCCTACTGGGAATACAACTTAGGGATGTATTTTCTTCTCTGAGGGAGAGCCGCATGGATCATAAATCTACATATTTTGAATTTCTGAGCAAATACTTAGTAGATAAGCAGCAGTATGCTGTATCCTCCATTTGAAGCAGTGTGCTGTACCATCTAGCCCATCTCCTTTGATCTTTAAAAGAATAGTTTTTTCCTTCAGAAAATTAAAACATTTGGCCTTTGGAAATTTGAACTTCCTGTTTTCTGAAAACAGTACTATTTATAATAAATTGAATTAAGTGGCTCCTAAGAAGTATGTTTTAACAAAGATAATGGAACAAAATAGAAACTATTAGTGTGCCACACATAGAAAAGATAGTGTTCTGTGAAACTTATGTTTCAGATGTGTATGCATGTCTATGTATATACATTACAAGTTGTGAAATAAAATTTATTTCTGAGGCATGTTAGAGCATTGATGCTTTAAAATGTACAGTAAGAAAAGATATTGAAAAAATAACAGTTCTTCCTTTTATAATCCATACATTCTTGAAATTTTTTAAATAAAATCATCCTAGATTTAGAAGTGGGTAGGGTACTGCCTAGGCATTAGGAGACAGCAGAGAATGAGAGGGGAGTTGCACTCTTTGGGAGACATGGTTGTAAAGATGCATCTTGTATCTGTTTTAGTTTTATCCTTTTAGGCAGGAAGGATCTTACTACATGACTTGTGCATCCATTTTATATTTATATAGATATATATGTTATATATATGTATGCACACATATACATAATTTAGTATAATATAGTTTTGATATTGTATTCCTTGTACCAGCCCTATTATCTCAATTAGATTTCAAGACGTTTAAGGTCAGGAACTTTGTCTTAGGGATCAAGCATCTTTTCACTCATCAAGCACCTCACACACACAGTAGTATATACTTACTAAGAAATTATTGTCAATAATGAAAATGGCTAAAGTTCATGCAACATTATTTAGCCACCTTTATTCATCTGTTTATATATTTATGCATATAAAAGGATTGCAGCAGTTTATTAAGGCATGAATAAGAAAATAATGACTGAATTGTCAATAAAAATAAAGAACCATAATATCCCGTCTATACATATGTAAATATATATGTATTAATATATCATAATAAGTAAATAAGTAAGGCCAGAGGAAAAAATATAAATAGTCAGGCTCTAAGTTCTTTCATAGTTCTCTTTCTCTCAGTCTTATTCTTGCATCTGAACTTCCCAGTAGGCAAGGTGAAAAGAAATATATATCAGTTACATGAATTCTTATTAAAGAAAAAGACATTCTCAG
This sequence comes from Cebus imitator, assembly GCF_001604975.1. NCBI lineage: Eukaryota > Metazoa > Chordata > Mammalia > Primates > Cebidae > Cebus > Cebus imitator. Next base: position 3,038,212 of record NW_016107393.1, on the reverse strand, counting down.
GAAAAACAAAGATTTTCCTTGTATATATGGCCAAAAATCATTTGTCACATGAAGTTTCATGGAGGAGGCAGTGAGCCTGGACTGGAAAATATCTACATCACCCCTCCAGATAATGGATTTTATTTCTCTGTTTCTTCTGCTCCTCCCTAAATGCTGAAGACTATGACAAAATCCAGCAATCTCTAAGAAGACAGGAAATTATGGTCCAGTATAGAATCTTTATTTTTTCTTTTTTTTTCCCATTTATTTATTTTATTGCATTTTAGGTTTGGGGGTACATGTGAAGAACATGCAAGATTGTTGCATAGGCACACACATGGCAGTGTGATTTGCTGCCTTCCTCCCCATCACCTA
>NW_016107393.1:3013104-3037779 GCF_001604975.1 Cebus imitator | reverse complement strand
TCCCTCCCCTATTTCCCCCCAACTGACCCCAGTGTGTAGTGCTCCCCTCCCTGTGTCCATGTGTTCTCATTGTTCAACACCTGCCTATGAGTGAGAACATGTGGTGTTTGATCTTCTGCTCTTCTGTCAGTTTGCTGAGAATGATGGTTGAATCTTTTGCCCTAACAATATCGCTTAGAACATTTCAAAGAAATTGTTCAAACAGTTGTCCCCAGATACCACCTATCTCAACCAGAATTTAACTGAACTGGATGACAGAGAGTATAAGATTACATTCCCTAGCAAGGACCTTGATGATAGGCATTTATAATTGTTAGTTGAAAGCAAATTCATGTGCTTCAGAAAAAAATCATGACTAGGGGTTTAGATCAATATCCTTTCGTGGAAATTAGCAACTGTACCAACATCCCCATCAGAGTGATGGGATGTGCAATTCTACCTCCATACAAAGTTGAGCCATTCTGCAACAAACGTTTTGAAGGCTTGAATCTACAGTATCATTTCAGAGCAGTTTCAAAGCACATGGGAATAATTTTTACATATACTTTTCTTTGTCTCTTGTCTAGATTACTGCTAATCACCAGCTTTTGCTCACTCTAGTAGTACTATTCTTGTTTTCTCTGGCTTCATGTATGTCAAGAGGTCCTATTACTTTTCCTGCAATAGTCCACAATTGAGTTGGGAGTAAACTAGAAAGACAGAAGACCTAGTATTAGGAGCACCAAACAGAAATATTAGAATAATCAGGTGTTTATGAAATGTCGACTTTGTGCAGAGGTGGAAGCATCACTTCCACAAATTGAAAGTTTATAGTAAACAGCGTGCTAGTAAAGATAGGCCACAAAATGCAGGTGATGGTGGGGAGTTCCAGACCCTTCTGGGAGGAATCAGTATAAGAAACTAGGGATTAAACACAGGTGATGGGGTACAAGGCATTTTGAGGCAGTGAAAAGATAGCACATACCTAGAGAAAATAAATAAAGGTATGTAGGAAAGACCTGGTAAATGTTACTGCTAATTGAAATGCAAGCAGACCCTTAAAAATGAGAGTTGGGAAAGTAAGGAAGAGATCATGAGTTGTCCTTGGGCTGGTTCTCGTGAACCTAAGGAGAAATGATCTTCAGAAAAGCATAGAAACAACTACCAGGCAGCCACTTTGTTTAAAAAATATGGTTGCAGAGGAAAACCCCCTTAGAAGGAAACATAAGATATTTGTCTTACTTTTTAGAGTCAAACAACTCTTTTGAGAAAGAAAATGTTTGGCTGTAATTTATTTGTATAATCAGAAGGTTTAGTTGTTAGCCGAGAAACTGACTGGCTGTTTGCAGCAGAAAGAAATTTGTTGAAAAGTCATTGGGGAGCTCACGGCAACATCAGAGGTCTGCAGAACCAAGTTCAGGACATTGGAGAAAGCAAAGGGAAGCAGAGAAGTAGAACCAGAGATTGGATTCATGCCATGAAACCCATCTGGTAAGAGTAGGGCTGCTCCTGCCACTAAGCACTGTCTACCACAGTTGCACCCCTCCACTGGACCACACTTCTGCCCACCACCCTCTTCTGGAGATTGGATACATCTGTTGCTACTGTGCAGTCCCCAAAATGGCATCTCCCCTGTTCCTGCCTCTTGATATCACTAGTCCTGGATTTATGGGGTGGAGGACCAGGAAAGGGAGATAAAATATGTCTGATTGGCTGAGTGTAAGTCATGTACTAACATCTTAGCCTCAAGAATCACTGAGAAAGTGAGAGTTTAGCCATTTGTGCTCCCATAGTGAGAAAGTGGACTTTGTCTTCTCTTAAAACTCATTAAGGTGCAGAATTCCACAGAAAGACATAGGTTTAGATTCTGGGAATCCAGGGGAAAAAAAAAAAAAAAGACAAATGTCCACTAGGATTTCCGCTCAAGCTTTCATTTATTCTTGGGTTCTTGATTGCTTTTTGGAGCTAAATTCTCAGGACATTCTAGAAAAGGCAATCCAGTGAATCTTGATTTTCTGTTCTAGTTTAAACAATGCACTTGAAACATGCCTCGAGCCATTGCCCGTTTGAAGATCCAGTTAAGCCTCAAGTGTATCACAACTTCTTAATGCCAAGTGCCAACATTTTAAGTTTTGACATTCAATTTATTCTGCTGTTGGTGCTTTTATTTTAAGTGGCATAATTGAAAATAAATCTAAATGTGTGAGGTTTTAGTTTGTGTGTGCCCTCTGAAGGCTCTCAGGAAAGCCTCGATAATGATGATAGTGCACAAACTGGCCCTCACGGGTGCCAGTGGCATAGGCATGTCCCTCCCCTCACTGGGCACCCTGCCAGCCACCCCTGTCCTCTCCACAGCTGCTGCTCTTTCAGAGTGCAGGCCAAGCTCCTTTCTGTCTCCAGTTAGTTGACAATGCCAGTTACAGAGATTCATGCCAGACCACACTCCAATGTAGTAGTTGTACAAGTGGGGACATGGAAAGATTATCAAAGTGGTTGTGATTAAAAATTTTTATTCTTATATGTGTGGCTTAAAATAACACAAGGTTCTGAAAATGCAGAGTAAGAACCTAAATAACTCCTATAAGATTCTAAAATTCATGGTTGGAACCTAAGTAGCTTCTATAACCCTTCCTGGGAGGGTGTCCTCCCAAGTCATTCTAGCCTAAACTTAGAAAATAAGGTTTATTTTTTAACTTTGGTACCTCCCTGAGTTATTCCAGGAAGGTTTTTCTTAGGGATTTTCCAGTGTCATTAAATGCCACAGACAGAGTATGTGCTGCACAAAGCCAGATTTTGTCTTCATTATCCTTGAAGATAAATCCAGGAAACTCCATGAGCTTACAGTTTATACTAGCCCAAACTAGGCTAGTGAAATGTGGGACTATGTGAAAAGACCTAATCCACGTTTGATAGGCGCACCTGAATGCGATGAAGAGAATGAATCCAAGCTGGAAAATACTCTTCAGGATATTATCCAGGAAAACTTCCCCAACCGAGCAAGGCAGGCAGACATTCAAGTCCAGGAAATACAGAGAACACCACAAAGATATTCGTCAAGAAGAGCAACCCCAAGGCACATAATCATCAGATTCACCAGGATTGAAATGAAGGAGAAGATACTAAGGGCAGCCAGAGAGAAAGGTCGGGTTACCCACAAAGGGAAGCCCATCAGACTCACAGCACATCTCTCAGCAGAAACCCTACAAGCCAGAATAGAGTGGGGGCCAATATTCAACATCCTTAAAGAAAAGAACTTTCAACCCAGAATCTCCTATCCAGCCAAACTAAGCTTTTTTTTTTTTTTTTTTTTTTTGAGGCAGAGACTTATTCTTGTCGCCCAGGCTGGAGTGCAGTGGCACGATCTCTGCTCACCACAACCTCTGCCTACCAGGATCAAGTGATTCTCCTGCCTCACAAGTAGCTGGGACTACAGGCCCATGCCACCACACGCAGCTAATTTTTTGTATGTTTAATAGAGATGGGGTTTCACTGTGTTAGCCAGGTTGGTATTGATCTCCTGACCTTATGATCTGCCTGTCTCAGCCTCCCGAAGTGCTGGGATTATAGGTGTGAGCCACCATACCTGGCCGAAACCTTGTTTCTTATGTGCCCTTTCACCTAAACCTGATATAATAGGAAGGAAGTAAAGAAAGAAAGGAAAAAGGGAATTTGCAGTGATGGAAGCAGCTCTCACTGGCTTGGGGGAACCAACTGCATGCATTTCTTTGCAAACTTACTTAAGTGACACGTTGATAGTTTAAAGTCAGCCATGGTGGGAATGATTTACACTATAATCATTGGCAGTACTACAAATCAGGGCTCCCTCTTCCCAAAGACTTTGTTGTTAAGATTTATTAGTATTCCGCTGGTGACCTGCTGTTGAAAGGAACATTGTGTATCACAACCTTGACATTATTACCACTACCTGATTCCGATTTTTCAAGGTATATAAAATTTCTAAAGACCTAGACTATAGTCTTTCTTTCTTACACCTTTGTGTACTAAAGATACTCAAGGTTGGAAGATTTCATTCTCTATTTAAAAATTATCCAGTATGCATTTGTTTCCTGTGCAGTTTTAACTTGCCAGATTTCTTCAATCGCATAGTTATCTTTTTGCCCCCTCCCTTTTTTCCTACCCCATTCTTAGTTACCCTCTCATAATTTCTTGGTCTTCTCAGTGTAGACCCTGATTTTATTATGAAGTATTAATATTCATGCTGCCTAGTTAGTATGATACAAGACATCAAGTAGTATTATAGATTCTTTCATTTCAGCAAACACTAACTCAGTATCTCCTTTGCCCAAGATGCTGTACCAGAGAAAATAAAGGACAATACCTAGTCCTCAAACAACTTGAAATCTGGGGAAAACATCAGACATGTGTATGATTAAGACTAGTGCAGAGCATAGTGTGAAAGACGTTTTTGTAAAAAGTACAAAGAAAATGCAAACTGAAGCACAGAGAATAGAGATTATTTCTGACTGCAAAAATTAGAGAAGGCCTCATGAATACAGAGCCATCTCAACGAAGTCTTAAATAATTGGTATGCTTGTTGAAGACAAAGTTTTTAGTTTTATGTGAATATATGACTATAAGACTCGCATTAGTTTGTAAATTAATTCATATTATTTACTGATCTGCCAAAATTAGCTTATTGTCATCGGAGTTAGGAAAACAGCAAAAATAAAACTTTAAGGTCCTAAATATATGGAACTGATACTAGATTCAGAAGATGCCAATGTAGAGAATGCATTTTTCTCATCTTTTGTGCCTTCCATAGGTTATTCTGAGAACACTGTTTATAGAAGTTCTGTAATAAAAGTTTATAATTACCTATGACTAATTGTGTCAGGCACTTTTACATATATTATATTGTCAAAGACTAAAACCAAAAAAGTTAATCTTTTTCAGGATATCACAATAAGGAGGGCGTCCTAGAGCTGAAGATCAGAGTGTCTCTGCAGAGTGGTGTTGCATTAGACTTTTATAGGTAGGAGTCAACAAGTTACAAGTGAGAGGATCCACAGTAGGAATTTTGCAATCAGGGGAAGTCTCACTCAGCTAGATGAACAGGAAAGGTTTATCTCTGTGTCTAGCTAGTTTCTGGGGAAAAGAAATCGTAATATTAGCTAATCACTCAAGAAACAAAGAACAGGAAGTTGACTAGGGGCAAAATGAGAAGGGTCTGTGTCTAGCCTTGTTATCAGGTTTAGGCAAAAGGAGAAATGCCTGTGATTCTGTCAATATTTAACCCACATAGTTACTCTGAAATATATTATCACCAAAAGTCAGAAGCTGACATTCAGAGAGGTTGAGAGACTTGCTAAGAACACAAAGCTAGTGAATGACAGTATTTCATCCTATATCTTTCTAGTTTTCTCTTTTTATTATGCCACATTACTCACATTGCGTTGAATGGATGCTTAAACAGTAATTTTTATGGTTAATGTGAGTTTTATTTATTTTCTGTGTACTTACACACATATTACCTAGTTTGGAAATAATGGTCTTCAGAGAACCAGGTCTTAATGTTTAGAAATGACAGGTATCTGTTCACAAGCAGGTTTATAATAAGAGTGTCCCTCCTTCCTTATAAGAAAATCTACCTTTTGAGTGACTACATAGGGAGGAATATGGGATTCTAATGTCTTAATCTTTAGAGTGATTACATTTGCTATTAATCAATAAGCTGTATTCTGATAGGAAGTATCAATGCTTCTTTTTCAGCTCTGCTCTTTGGAACCCTAGAGGTTTTACAGGAGGTACTTTGAGATCCTCACAAGTTTTTGGCTGGATGGGGGAGCAGGACAGGATTCAGGCAGGGCTTGGTTTTCCAGCTTCTGCCTAAGCTATTGCATATACATGCTGAATATGAAAGTTTAAAAAGGCTTACTAAAGAAGGTTAAAAAAATGTGAAAGCTATTAATCTGACAGAATCAGTTATTTTAATAAAACAAATGCCGTATATGTATATTTCTTTTGGAAGCCTTAAGTCCGTAAGTGTATTGGCTATTACCAGCTTCATGGAGACCCTTGCTGTGTTTTTGGTATTCACAGCAATGCAATGTTGTGATGTCCCCAAAACGTTCATCGACACAGCAGGGGAATCTAACCTGTCTGGCCTGAATCATTTGGCATCTATTCCTTGTTCAAAGTTTTCTGCTAATTATGAGTGTGAAGTGGTAATTTGTGGGTGAGTTTTGTCCTCTGGTCCAGTCATTTAATTCTTTTTGTAAAATCATGTTTTAAAATTTTGTGTTAGTAAACAGACCAGGTGTTGTTTCATAGTAACTGCATTATATTCTCTGAACACTGAATCAAAAATTGAAGCAAAACAAAAGCCACTACACTTCTGGCTGTGCTACCTTCCTAACCATAGTAACTGTCTATTCTAAGTAGAAGAGAAGAATGAACAGTTTAAGCTTAGGACGTGAGGTTACTGAAGCCAAGAACTCTTGAAGTACCTTGTCACTACTGGCAGCAGGAACATGGGATTTTTAACTTAGAGGCAAGCGGAGTAAAGTTTAGTGCTTTCCTGATTCCTCTTGTTCTCCTATGCAGGGATAACCTGGCTGCCCCTACTCCATGCATCATATGCCAAGAAGTTCAGGCAGTGACAGGAGATGCTATTGTTAGCTTTTATTCTCTCTATAACCTCTTGATTTTAAATAGGAGTGCTATGGTTACAGGAAGATGGCAAAATGAAAAATAAGAAGACATCAGCCAAAAGATACCAGAAAATAGAAGAAAATGAGATAAGGGACTATGAACTGGAAGGCAAACCAAGTGAATTATTTGTGGTGGTCTGAGTGTCTAGACATTTTGGAGAAATTGAATCTTAGGAAACTGTTTTGAAAGGAGTTAAAAACATGAATAAACAGGAAAGAGTGACATTTAAGGCAGGGGGACTGCAAATGCAAAAGCTTATAGTGGGAATGAACCATAGATATTGACTATGGAAAGGTATGTAGGGCTGAGGAATAAGCAGGCCAGAATACAGAGGCTGGCATCAGTAGACCGAAAATTGACACTTTGCTACTAAAATTATAATCTTTAGTAAACTGATAATCTCTCTAAGATACGGGATAAACTTTTTTTTAATCTTCTTTGACAAGGTTTGGGAATTTAATGAGCATAGGAGTGATCACTTTCTTGGTCCCTGAAACAGGGAGGAAAAATTAGTATTATAAATAGCTAGACTAGGAGCCTGTTAATCATATGTTTCTTTTGCTCCCTCTTTCTCAGGCTACAATTGTCAGACCTGGATAATAGCAGGAAGAAGAAGAGAGAGTGAACACAAGAGAAATGTGTGATTAGAAGGCTCCTAGCATAGCTAATGCTAACTTTCCTCCCTATTTAGGGGGATCAAGTTCTCAAGATTCTTACGGGTACATTCTTTAAAAGAGTAATTATCTTTAGAAGGGTTGAAAATTACCTCCTTGGGGTATAGTGTCCAATATTTGGATAATGGACACACTAGAAGCCCAACCCCCACCATTACACAGGCAATACTCATGTAACAAACAGGTACATGTACCCTCTGGATCTAATTTTTTTTAAAAAATAGTTCTCAAATTGAGGTCCCTGAACTGGCAGCCTCAGTACTACATGAGAACTTGTAAGAAATGCTGGTTTTCAGGCCTCCTCCTAGGCATACAGAAGTGTAAACTCTGAGGTAGAACCCACCAATCTGTTTTAAAAAGCCTTCAAGGTGATTCTCATGCACACTAAAATCTGAAAAACACTGCCTTAATTGCTTTTTTTTCCAATATAAAAGTACTCCAGAAAATAGAAAGTTGATGCATTTTTCTTCCAAACTCCTTTTCTCAGTGCTTTACAATTTTCTGATTAAATCTAGGAGAAATAAAAAGAGCCCAATCAGGTGGTGCTAGGCTTTCAATACACACTATTCTCCCTTTGAAAAAGAAAACTGTAGCTCCGCTCCAGACCTGCAAACAGCAACTGCAAGAGCACCCAACTGGGGTGCATCGTACAGCATCAGTCCCTGCCTTGGATGTACAAACCCAGGAAGGATATTTTTTAAATCAATTATTAACCTGAGACTCAGAAATGTTCTATTTGACAGAGCTTCAGAAACTGAATCATTAATGATATCCAAGACGAACATATAGCTGGTGATGCTGAACTGTAAGAGAATTTAGCAGCTGTTTATTAAATGCCAAGAGATAATTGGTAATTGCAACTTTGGGGATCAAATAAAAATGGCAAAGGTAACAGACACCACACTAAAAGGGGGACAAGTGGAAATATGAAGGCTGTGGTCACTAAATATAAGGAGAGCTGAGATGCAGCTTTTTGTCAAAAGGAGGGAGAATGGAGTAAGAGTCACAGCAAGGAACAAGAGGCAGATGAGAAGAGTGGGAGTCTAATTACAATAAAAGCTGATTGATTGGACAGGTGCAGTGGCTCACACCTATAATCCCAACATTTGGGGAGGCTAAGGCAGGAGGATTTCTTGGGCCCAGGAGTTCAAGATGAGCCTGAGCAACATAGTGAGACCCTGTCTCTCCAACAAATAAAAAAATTAGGCAGGACTGATGGCATGCAACTGTGATACCAGCTACTCAGGAGGCTGAGGTGAGGAGATCATTTGATCTCATGAGTTGAAGGCTGCAGTGAGCTATGATCACACTACTGCACTCCAGCCTCAGTGACAGAGTGAGACACCATCTGAAAAAACAAACCTAATTGATTCATGTCTTTTACAGAAAGCCCTATCTCTGCTAAAAATACAAAAAATTTAGCCAGGCGTGGTGGCATGCACCTGTATTCTCAGTTACTTGGGAGGCTGAGGCAGGAGAATTTCTTGAACCTAGGAGCTGGAGGTTGTAGTGAGCCAAGATCGTGCCATTGCACTCCAGCCTGGGTGACAGAGCAAGACTCCATCTCAAATAAAAAGAGAAAGGAGGGTAAGACTAACTATAAAATATACTGTCATAAAGAACCATTAAACATAGATATTCTTGTATTATTGGTAACTAACATTTTGAGTTCTCATTGTGTGCCAAGAACTGTACAAAGTGCTCTCATTTGATTCTCGCAATAGCCCTGTGAAATAGACACTATTTTTACTACCTCTGCTTAAGAGATGAGGAAACTGAGGCTCTTAGAAGGAAAGTTACACAGCTAGTATGTAAGCCTCTAGGATTTGAACCAGGCAGTCCTCCTCTAGGATCTGAGCTCTTCACATTTAAACTTCTCAATTTTTCAGATCTCCAAGATGATTAAATACTATTCCATATGCTATCATCCTTTTAAAATAATTGTCTTATTGTTATTTTCTGATTACAAAATGAATATATGATCATTGCATCTAACTCAGAAAATTCAGAAAGTGTTTGTAAAATAAAGATCATTCTTGGTCCCATCACCCAGAGATGATGATGGTAACATATGCGGTACTTTATTTTATACTTGGTGCCTCAGAACCATCTAGGGGGCCCTTTAGCAGGAAATCAGCTCCAGCCCAGACACTCTGATTCACAAGGTCTGGGTAAGGTCAAGGCTTGTGTACTTTCAATAACTACCTCTTCTATAAAGCCATAGTTCAAGCCCAGTTCTAAAAACACCATTCTATAACTTAGATTTTCAAATATTTCTGTGCAGAACATCCTATATTTAGTTTATCTCTAGATTCTAGAGTGCCTTGATTTTTCTCATCAAAGGTATTTTGTTTTAGAACCAGGAAAATATCTAATACAGAAGTAGTTTTCAAACATTAGTTTGCATCAGAATTACCTAGAGGACTTGTTAAAACATGGACTACATACTTTCTGATTTGTTAGGTCTGGGAAGGAGCCCAATAACATGCAGTTTTAGCAAGTTCTGGAATATTGCTTCTTCTGCTGACACAGGGACCACACTTTAAGAACCACTGTAATAGAGACTACTTCCAAATGAGAGTTCCTGGTAGAAACTCTTCTTATGGTCTTTGGAAATCCCTTAAGATTCAAGTACAAGAGCCTGACCTTGATGCCATCACTTAGAAACAAATTCAGTGACATATACTAGCATGATTAACATCATTCCTTCCTCAGGAATTCCATATGTGAAAACTATTCAGCTGTTTCCATGTCTCTATGACAACAGTAAAAGTGTAACAAGAAAAGGATAGCTGCTGACGTTGTCAGCTAAAAAATCTTAAATGTCCAGATGACTGTTGGTAGTGATGGAACGGACAGTAGGACAAGGTCAGTTGCACCCAGTAAGGCATAACACCTATCACAGAAGTCTAATATGTGGCATTTCTTAAGGAGGACAAATACCAGAGGAGGATGTTGATGCTATTGGCAATTTTTATGAATTATACATGATGCATTATTTTAAAATTCAGCAGAAAACTGTCATTTACCCTCTATAATAAAAGAAATTGTATGAAAAATGAAGTGCTAGGTGTGTAAATATGAGAGGCTACCAATATAATGGATCTTAAGCACATTTCTCTTTGCTGTCTAGCCCAAGACAGAAGACTAAGCTTTTAAAAGTAGGGCTGACCTTTGGAAATCCAGCAGAAGCATTCATGAACTAGATACCTCAGTACTGTCAACCTGTGCTTCCACACAGCAACCAATTTCTACATGTAACTCTATCATTTTATTGGCTTTTGGCTTTAACTCTTTGATACTGGAGTAATACAAGTGTATAGCTATATTTGATATTTGACATTTATTTGTCAATCAGCAGAAACACAGAAAAACCCCTTTCAGACAATATAATTTACCCTAGAAGTTTAAATGTTAAAATTAGAGATGTTCATTATGACTACAAACTGCTAAAAGTCATCTAGGAAAATTCATTCATTTATGATTCAGTCAACAAATATCTATTGAGCATCATTCCAAGCCTTATTGTACATTCAGGGAATAGAGCAGTGAAATTATTGTATTTCACGGTTAAAAATACAAATTATTATTATTCTATGTTCCAAGCATTATTGTAGATTCATGGGATAGAACAGTGAAAACACACACACACACAGAGAGAAGTGGAGCAGGATGACCGATTAGAAGCCTTCATCAGTCGTACTCCCCACAGGAATACCAAGTTGAACAACTATTCACACACACACAAAAATCATCTTCATAAGAACAAAAAATCAGGTGAGTGATCACAGTACCTGATTTTAACTTCATGTCACTGAAAGAGGCACTGAAGAGGGTAGGAAAGATAGTCTTGAGTAGCCAGCAACACCCCTCCTCCATCCGACCGCAGCAGCCTTGTGGCACAGAAAGAGAATCTGTGCATTTGGGAAAGTGAGACCATAGTGATTGTAGAACTTTGCATTGGAACTCAGTGCCACCCCCTCACAACAGAAAGCAAGGCCAGTCAGAACTCAGCTGGGGCTCAGGAGGGAGCATTTAGACCAGCCCTAGCCAGAGGGCAATCACACATCTCTGTAGTCAGACCTTGAGTTCTGGCAAGCCTTGCCACCACAGAATAAAGTTCTGGGGATCTAAATAAACTTAAAAGGAAGTCTAGGCTACAAAGACTGCAATTCTTGGGCAAGTCCTGGTGCTAGTGAGAAATGAGCTGGGTTAGCCAAGGAAGTACTGGCATCACCTTCCCCCAATCACAGACAGTGCAGCTTGCAATTCTGGAGAGACTCCTTCCTCCACTTGAGGAGAGAAGAAGAGTAAAGAGGACTTTCTTTGCAACTTGGATACCAACTCCACCATAGTAGGACAGGGCACCAAGCAGAGTCCTAAGGCTCCCATTCTAGTCCTTAGCTTCTGGATGACATTTCTAGACAAACCCTGGTTCAGAAGGGAACCCACTGCCTTGAAGGGAAGGACCCAGTCCTGGGAGGATGTATCACCTGCTGACTTAAGAGCTGTTGGACTCTCAATAATCAGCAGTGACCCAGATAGTACTTACCATGGGCCTTGGGTGAGACTCAGAGACATGCTGGTTTCAGGTGTGAGCCATTATATTCCCAGCTGTGGTTGCTATAGGGAGACCCCCATGCTTGAGAAAAGGAGAGTGCCTAGTCCAAAATTGAAGACATTAGAGCAGAAAAAAAAAAAAGAGAGAGAGGGAAGAGTAAAGGAGATTTTGTCTTGGAGCTTAGATACCAGCTTGACCACAGTTGGTAGAACACCAAGCAGGCTCTTGGGTCTTCAGTTCCAGGCTTTGATCTGGAAAAGCATTTCTGGACATTCCCTGGGCCAGAGGGAAGCCAGAAGGGAGAGTCTCAGGCCTGGCAGTATTCACCACAGGAACACTGAAGAGCCCTTGGGATTTGAGTGAACATTGGCAGTAGCAAGGAAGTACTTGTTGTGGGTCTAAGACAGTGGTGGCCACAGGGAGAGACTCCTCTGCTTGTGCAAAGGGAAAGGAAGAGTGGGAAAGGTTTTCATCTTGTGGCTTGGCTTTCAGCGCAGCCACAGTAGAATAGAACACCAAGTAGATTCCTAAGCTTTCCGACTCTAGGTCCTGGCTCTTGGATGGCATCTCTAGACCTTCCCAGGGTTTCAGGGAACTCACTACTCTGAAGGGAAGGGCATAAGCTTTGCCACCAGCCCACTGGGGGTGATTGTAGAGCCCCAGGGCATAGAGCAAACATAGATGATAGCCAGGCAGTAGTTACTGCAGGCCTTGGGCAAGACCCAGCACCATGCTGGCTTCAGGTCTGACACAGTGCAGTCCCAGTACTGGTGCTTGTGTCACCCATCCCCCAACTCCACATAGCTCAGCACAAAGTGGGAGAAACTCCATTAGTTTGTGAAAGTAAGGGAAGAGAAGAAGAGTGTCTGCCTGATAATCCAGAGAATTCTTCTACATCTTACCCAAGACCACCAAGGGAGTGCCCCTACAAGTCTGCAAGAGCTACAGTATTACTGGGCTTGGAGAGCCCTCTAATTCAGACATGGCCGCAGAGACCAAAAAGTTAGATTACAAAACCCAAGGTTCTTCAAATACTTGGAAACCCTTTCCAAGAAGGATGCATACAAACAAAGGCAGACTGTGAGGATTACAATAAATACTTAACTCTTAAATGCCAGATACTGGCAAACATCCACAAGCATCAGGGCCATCCAGGAAAACATTACTTCACCAAACAAAGTAAATAAGGCATCAAGGACTAATCCTGGAGAAACAGAGATATGTGACCTTTCAGACAGAGAATTCAAAATAGCCATTTTGAGGAAACTCAATGAAATTTAAGATAACACAGAGAAGGAATTCAGAATCCTAGGAGATAAATTTAAAAATAAGTTGAAATAATTAAGAATCAGAAATTCTGGAATTTAGAAATGCAATGGACATATTGCAGAATTTATCAGAATCTCTCACAGACTAAATGAAGAAGAAGAGGAGAAGGAGGAGGAATGGAAAGGGGAGAAGGGGGAGAATAAGGGGGGAGAGGAGGGGAAGGAGGAGGAAGAGACCCAAATAAATAAAATTAGAGGTGAAAAAGGAGACATTACAATCGATACCACGGAAATTCAAAGGATCATTAGAGGCTACTATGAGCAACTATATGCCGATAAATTGGAAAGCTTAGAAGAAATCAGTAAATTCCTAGACACATACAACCTACCAAGATTGAACCATGAAGAAATTCAAAACCTGAACAGACCAATGATAAGTAATGAGATTAAAGCCATAATAAAGTCTCCCAGAAAAGGAAAGCCTGGGACCACTAATGAATTTCACTAAACATTTAAAGAAGAACTAATACCAATCTATACAAACTATTCAAAAAAATATATGAGGAGGAAATACTTCCAAACTCATTCCATGAGGCCAGTGTTACCCTGATACTAAAACCAGACAAAGACACATCAATAACAAAGAACTACAAGCCAATATTCTTGATGAATGTGGATGCAAAAATCCTCAACAAAATATTAGCCAACTGAATTCAATGACATATTAAAAATATCATCCATCATGGCCAAGTGGGGTTTATCCCAGGGATTCAAGGATGATTTAATATATGCAAATCAATGTGATGCATCAAGAGAATGAATGATAAAAACCATATGAGCATGTCAACTGATGATGAAAAAGCAAATGATAACATTCAACATCTCTTCATGATAGAACACTTCAAAAAACTGGTTATGAAAGGAATATACTTCAACAAAATAAAAGCCATATATGACAGACCCACAGCTAGTATCATAATGAATGGGGAAAAACTGAAAGTCTTTTCTCTCAAATGTGGAACATGACAAGGATGCTTAACTTTCACCACTGTGATTCATCATAGTACTAGAAGCCCTAGCTAGAACAACCAGAGAAGAGAATGAAAGAAAGGGCATCCAAACTGGAAAGGAAGAAGTCAAATTATCTTTGTTTACGGATGATATGATCTTATATTTGGAAAATCCTAAACATTCCACCAAAAAACTAGTAGAAGTGATAAAGAAATTCAGTAAAGTTGCAGGATACAAAATCAACATATAAAAATCAGTAGCACTTCCATATGCCAACAGATTAATCTAAAAATGAAATCAAGAAAATAATCTCCTTTACAATGACTACAAATAAATACCTTGGAAATAACCAAAGAAGTAAAAGATCTCTACAGTGAAAACTGTACAACATTGATGAAAAAAAAAAAAAATGAAGAGCGCACACACACACACACACACACACACACACACACAGAGAAAGATATTTCATGTTACATGAAATCACAAAAGGCCCAAATTAGCCAAAGATATCCTTAGCAAAGGAACAAAACCAGAGAAATCACAGTATCTGACTTCAAATTATATTTCAGAGCTGTAGTAACCACAACAACATGGTACTGGCATAAAAAAGGACATACAGACCAATGGAACAGAATAGATATCCCAGAAACAGATCCATACATCTGTAGGGAACTCGTTTTTGACAAAAATGCAAATGTAGGCTGGGGTAAGAATAAGCTCTTCAATAAATCTGCTGAGAAAATTGGATATACATATGCAGATAATGAAACTAGACCCGTATCTCTTGCCATATATAAAAATAAAATCAAAATGAGTTAAAGACTATGACTTTAACCTATGAAACTACTAAAATAAAACACTGGGGAAATACCCAAGACACTGGATTAGGTAAAGATTTCTTGAATCATAGCTAACAATCACAGGCAACCAAAGCAAAAATGAACACATGTTATAATATCAAGTTAGAAAGCTCCTGCACAGCAAAACAAATAATCAACAAAGTGAAGAGATGACCTACAAAATATGAGAAAATGTTTGCAAAGTATCTATCTGGCATGGGATTAATAACTAGAATATATACGAAACTCAAACAACTCTATAGAAAAATTCTGATTAAAAATGGGCATCTGAATAGACGTTTCTCAAAAGAAGACAGCAAATGGCACACAGATATATGAAATGGTGCTTAACATTATTGATCATCAGAAATCTGCAAATCAAAACTGCAGTGAAATATCTCCAGTTAAAATGGCTTTTATTCAAAAGATAGGCAAGAACAAATACTGGCAAGGACATGGAGAGAAGGGAGCCCCCATACAGTATTGGTGGGAATGTACATTAGTATAGCCACTATGGAGAACAGTTTGGAGATTCCTCAAAAGACTAAAAATAGAGCTACCATGTGATTCAACAATCCCACTGCTAGGTATAGAACCAAAAGAAAGGAAATCAGTCTATTGAGGAGTTACCTGTGTTCCCATGTTTATTGCAGCACTGTTCACAGTAGCCAAGATTTTAGAAGCAACCGAAGTGTCCATCAACAAATTAATGGATAAAGAAAATATAGTACATATACAAAATATACAATGCAGTACTAATCAGTCATAGAAAATAATGAGATGTTACACATGTTCTCAGGTATCTGTGGTAACTAAAAATTAATACAGTTAAACTCATGGAGACAGAGAGTAGAGTGATGGGTGGTCACCGGAGGCCAGAAAGGATAGTGGGGTGAGAGAGGGGAAGTGGGGACAGTTAGTAAGTACAAAAATGTAGTTGGATAGAATGAATATGATCTGGTATTTGATGGCACAACAGAATTACTACAGTTTACAATAATATATTGTACATTCCAAAATAACTAAAGAGTATAAGATATTTGTAACACAAAGAAATAGTAAATGCTTCAGGTGATGGATTCCCCATTTACCTTAATGTGATTATTAGGCATTGCATGTCTATATCAAAATATTTCATGTACCACATAAATATATACACCTACTATGTATTCATAAAAATTTTTTTTTAATTTTTTAAAGGAAATAAAGCCAGGTCATTTGAAATTTAAAAGATTCATGCACATACACACACACACACACACACACACACACACACACACACACAGTTCTGACCCTTCAGGAACTTACACTGTAATGGTGATGAGGTCTGTGTTATTCTTATCTTTGAGAACTTTGCTGTGTAAAGAACCAATGATGAGTCATCTCTTAGGAGCTTGTTAAAAATGCAGAATCTCAGGTCCAGATGTCCTGAAACAGAATCTGTATGTTATTTTATGATATTCCGAAGTGATTTGCATCCACATTAAAATCTGAGAATCGCTGTTCTAGAAAAGAGCCTGAGGTAAAGATTAAAATTCTGATTTTATTTGAAAGCACAAGCCAAATAGAGTAAAAATAGGGGAAATGAGAAATGAGGAAAAGGAAGCTGTAAACAATGAAATATTGTGGTGGGGCATGACTTCAAAATGAGTCTGGAAGGGGCACAGCAGGTCACTCAGTAGGAAGGTTTGTTCTGTATGTGACTTCCCTTTCTGCACACAGTTGGCAAGGAAGATTCACATCAAACTTTCTCCTGAATCCTGCTTTCTACAGATTGAAGTTCATACCCCTGCGTGGTTTCTGCACCCCTTCTATTCTGGGTTACTGAGTCCAGCTATGAAAGTGGAGGAGCAGGTGCAGACCAAGAAAACAAAAAATAGGGGAGCAGTTAAGAGTTTCTGAGATGGGCAGGGCACAGTGCCTCATGCCTGTAACCCTAGCATTTTGAGAGGTCAAGGTGGGCAGATCACCAGAGGTCAGGAGTTCAAGACCAGCCTGGCCAAGGTGGCGAAGCCCTGTCTGTATTAAAAATATAAAAATTAGCTGGGCATGTTGTTGCATGCCTGTAATCCCAGCTACTTGGAAGCTGAGGCAGTAGATTCGCTTGAACCCAGGAGATAGAGGTTGCAGTGAGCTGAGATCGCACCATTCCACTCCAGCCTGGGTGACAAGAGCAAAACTCCATCTCAAAAAATAAAAATAAAAGTTTCTAAGACAAAGTTTATGTTTCAAAATAGTGCATATGGGAAATTCCATCCAGATATGTTTGAAGTAAATCGAAATAGCATTTATTTGTCAGTCAGCAGAAATACAGAAAACCCTCTCTGCCAGACAAGGTAATTCACCATATAATTGTGAATTTATGTTAGAAATTTTCATCATGACTAGGAATTACTGTTCTTTTTTGATATTCATGAGTACTCCCTGACTCCCTGAGTATGACCTACTGTTCCTTCGAGATCACTCAGCATTTCCACATAACCATTATAGCTCCTCCTCTATATCCAGGTTTCTAGTTGTATTAGTCCATTTTCACACTGCTGTAAAGAACTACCTGAGACTGGGAAATTTATAAAGAAAAGAGGTTTAATTGACTCACAGTTCTCACCGTTTCGCATGGCTGGAGAGGCCTCATGAAACTTACAATCATGATGGAAGGTGAAGGGGAAGAAAGGTACATCTTACACACTGGCAGGAGAGAGAGTGAGGAAGGAGGTATCACGGTTTTAAACCATCAGATCTCTTGAAAACTCACTAACTATCACGAGAACAGCATGGGGAAAAATCTATCCCCATGATCCAATCACCTCCCACCAGGTCCCTCGCCTAACACATGGGAATTACAATGTAAGATAGGATTTGGGTGGGGACACAGAGCCAAACCATATCACTCGCCCTGCTTCCCCACATTTATTGATCTCTGTGGTGCATTTGTGAATCTTGAATACTCAGGCCCATTTTTATTTATCTTGTGTACTGATCCAAACCACACCCCACACATGTCTGTTTTGGTATCATCATGCTGACATCCTCCTTGGAAAAGCCAAAAATCAGGTTCAGAAATAACCAAATAATCTAGATTAATAAATCCAGATAAGCAATTGGAGAAGATATCAAAAGAGAAGCCACATATCCCAGAGTGGGGCAGATCCAAGACCCAGGAGATAAATAGCACTCACTCACCAAAGCGTGTGCCCTCCCAGAGAGCTCCCACTATGACAAATTCTCATCCAGACCATCCAGATTTGACTTGGGCTAGAATCTGTGAAAATTACAAAAATGTGACCAATACCTAAATGTAATAAGTAGCTATCCATAGCAATGAGAATATAGATTTTTTCCCTTTCATTTTTATCATTTCCTATGCTTTTCAAAATTTCTGTGATGAAGCTGTACGCTTTTATAATGAGAATCTCTTTCATTATTTTTGTGAAATAATATATTTTGTCAAGGAGATTCTTTTAAAAACAGAATAAGGAAAAACCAGAATGACATGTGGCTGTTAAAGTTTAAATTATTTGGACATACATAGATAGTAAATCTCCTGAAACTTTAGAGTTTAGGAAACTCTAGATTTCCGCAGCACCCACAACCTAAAGGAAAAAATCTTTTCCTCAGAGCAAAAGAGGGCAAATATGTGAAGAGTCAGAAAGCAGAAATTGTGCTTTCTGAAGGCAATACTGTACTGCCAAATGTCTAATGAGGCGTTTCAAGAAAGTCTGTAACTCCCTTGTACTGGTGAAACACAGGCAACTACTGTCCAGCCCTAAAGTAATGAGAAGGGCCTTCAGAAATATTGGCGCATGATGTTGGTCAGCCCTAAACTCTAGATACCTTTTAAAGAAATGCTTAGTGTACTTTTCAATTCTACTTCAAATTCCAGCCTTAACCTATATACTGCACAACTAGCAGAATGTTTTCTCCTAGTTGATCATTTGATCAACTCTAATCAGATATCGGTTAGTTTTTTATTAATATTAACAGATATGGTTATTTTATTTCTACAGATTTTTTGACTGCCATCTACTACTTATACTTCCTATGCTATTACAAAAATATAATAACCTCTACTCAGATTTACAAGATAATGGATACTTATCTTCCAAAAGTAGTTTCTAAAACAGTTCAGAATTCACTGGTGCTGAAAAGCCCTTCTCACCTAGATATTAATGTTCACCTTAAATTTCTTAAATCTCAGGTTACTATCTCTGTGAAAAGGGAGGAAACTTGGCTTTCTCATTGTGTCTGCTGCCTTGATTTGGGACCCTAGATGTTTCCAGCCTCTAAAACCATTAATCTTTGATAGTAAAAAACATAGCAGATCACAGCTTTAACAGGAGAAATTCAGATAATCCTCATGGCATATTTGGGGCAAAAGATGTTTAAGAACTGATACTTTTTCTTTGATCATGACATTTCAGTGTAATAATATTGCTGGCTCTCTTGATTCTTTTAAGGGACCTTGTAGTTATTGACCTTACAGAATATTTGCAATGGGTACACTGCAATTAATACAAAATTTCAAGTAATTCAGATATATAAATGTAAATATATACATTGTTTACATTATGTCCCAAATTCAAGTGATGAATGTAATTTGAAAGAACCCTTATTTTTCAAATCACTGGGGCACAAAGCAAGATGAGTTTTTATATTAGGTTCTATTTTATACATAATACCAGAGCTATGAAAAAATAGAACTAGCAAAATGAAACTGCAAACTGTTATCATACTTAGATTTAGAAACTTTATAGTCTAGTAGCTATTATGTTAAAAGTCAGAAAAAATGTTTACTCTATAGCTGTTACATAGCTTCATAAGGCATAAAAATCATAATCCTAGATTATAACTGAGAATTTCATACATAAAATGAATATTTTATTATTGCTTTGAGATATTTTCAGAATTTGCTGAGTGAACTTTGAAATCTTATTCTTGCTTCACCCAGCCCAAAACCCTTACTCCTCCTCCCTCAGCATAAAGTTATCAAATAAGCTGGTAGCATCCCAAACCTAAATGCAGCTTCCAGATGTTGCTTTAGAAATATACCAGGGTGTCTAATGTATATATTTCAAAGATTTGTAAAAATATACATTTTATCTTTTTTATACAAGAAAATGATGCTGACTGGGATACCCACCTGGGTTATATGCATTCATTCATCCAAGAATTAAATGGGCCTATGTGTTTATAATGTCACTTTCACTTTGTTCTCTTTTCTATCCACATATATTTCTAAAACTTTTGAGAAACTCATCTGTACTGCACCATTTCCTTCAGTGGGTGTATAAATACTGCTATTATGTGGGAAAGTCAGAGTTGGAAATGTTTTTCTTTTTAAATGTAATGTAGTCTTTCTACTAGAGTGATAGAATTCTAGGAACTTTCTTTAGGCACTCTGTAATGGAGAAGAAAAGCAAATAACATAGGGTTGGTTCTTGCCTTCAAGGAGCTCGCAATGAAGTAGTTAAAACTGACAAACAGAATCATACAAAACAATAAATGCAAGACTATTACTTTATTTCTGCTAAGCAACTTAAATGGCAATGCACCTGTAGGACCAAAACTAAGATATTACATTAATTATTCTTTCAATATAAAGGAATCTGCATGTACAGAGATTTGAGAGATAAATTATTTGACTCAAAAGATATAGAAATGGATACCTGATAACTTACCTTGACTTATCTACCCAGAGAAATATTTTCTCATTTGGAGTAGCCACCTTAGGAAGCTATGCAACTGTTCTTTGATTAGAATATTATTAGATTTCCTCTAGTTGACTTGCCTACAAAAGTAATTCACTTTATTCTCAAACTTGTCAGCATCCAACTTACACGTGTAGTTTTTTAAGTCATGATGCTAAACCTCCTTCTTTAATTGCATGTTGAAATGATATTTTAAAGAAATGTCAAGTGTTTTTAAGTGATGTCTTTAGTTCTCAACATGTTGGAGTTATTTTCTTTATTGAGCCCATTGTTGCAATTCAGATTATATCTTTCATTATATAACCCTTATGTTTGCAGACATTCTCTAAGCAATAATATGATCTTAGGCTAAGCCAGACCATTAAATCTGCTCTGGGCTGGAAGACTGGCACAAATGAGGAATCAGACAGCATTTAAAATTGTTTTCATTTAGGTTTACTAATGAGCCAATAAACAAATGAGAGATCACAATACAGGTTAGTGGTTGCAGTTCATGATGACTTCTTTCTTCTACATATTCATAGTGGCATATTCAAAGTGGTTAATGCAATCCATGTACCATGAAGCATCCACCTGCACAGAGCAGCTCAGAGCCAGCAGCTTTGCCTCATGGCCCAATAGGCTGGGGAAAGGGTGTTTACCCATCAGTACAGAAGACGTTTCTTCCTGAATCACTGATAGATACTTCCATATTCTATTTTTTACTAAGTCATCAAACCTAGCTTCCACTGGTCTTCAGAATGTTGTTTGAATTTTCAAGAGACTGACTGGTTCTCTTATTTCTCTTCTATACAATCACTGGTTTGATCTAGTTACTACTGGTACACTTGTTGGCGGTTTAAGGAATGCTTAGGATCTGCTTTTGTCTTTCAGCGTGCTTATTAGGTACCTACTTTAGAAAAACTGCATCGACGTGTAATGCCACGACATTTAAATAACTTAATGGAAATATTTTAACAGATAGAAAACTTGGGGAGAAAATAGTTGCACATAAAACTATAAAAGCATTCTTATTTTTAAGTTATTTTGGGGAAATATTAACTAAGCAAGATTAAAGCTTTTCTCTAAGTTTTCTCCCATTAATTCTGTTGTGACTGATAAATTTTGGCAATTAGTTTATATTAAACATTTGTTTATCAAAAGTTATTACTGTGTTCCCATTACTTTTTACTATTTTACATACTTTCCATCTATATGAACTTGACATTACGTCATAAAAGTAGTAAGTTGTATAGACTTGTGATTTTTGGAATCAGAAGATCTGGATCTGATATTCTGATCATAAAACTCAAAAGACATAGTTTTGAGCAAGTTCCTTAATCTTCTTGGACCTCTGTTTCTAAATCCAGAAACTTTGATGTAGCTAAGCATCAAAAATGTACGGTAAAAATGCAGTATTATAATCTTAAGGGACCATTGTATATGCAATATATCATTGATGGAGTCATCATCATGCGGCTCATGACTGTGTATAGATCAAATCATGATTCCTCACATATTTTAGAATTCTTCACAATAAGTGTCTTTAATTAGGGATCATTTTCTTCTTTTTTGCTGTAACTATCCTAAGCACTTAATAGAAAAATCTGTTGCTTATAGCAAAGTATGTCACTAATTTATTTAAAGACTCAGTATAACAAATCCTTTTTCTTTTCAAAATAAAATTCCTGAACCATAAGAATTAGTTAACTCTTTTTAGAAGGATGAACACTGAAGTTAAGGCTAATTTTTCTACATACCAAATATCCAGGTATAAGATGTCACAATTTCAAAAGCCGTTATGCAGGCAATGCCTTAGTTTCATGGAATTTATTTTGACATTTATTACAACTTTATGGGATTTTCAGAATCCAAATTCTAATATATGATTCACGCTTTTGATGTATCATGTTCATATTCTCACCACCACCTCATACATAGGGACTATTATTAATGAATCCCAGAATGTTACAAGAGATATATATTATATATTATGAATATTACAGGATATATATATATATATTATGAATAGACTTCATATTTGACATATTCAAATATGTCACATGATTTACTCATCAAAAAATATCTGTAACATATTTTGAACACTTAAGACCAAAGCACATTAGAACCATGCCATGATGAGGAGGATATAAAACAAGGAAACTTCTGTAGTGAGCCCCATAATACAACAACAATTATCATTAATCACAGAAAAACCCAGTCCATACTCCATTCAAGATAGTATCTCTCATCAAGGTAGAGCAGAGACTAAAAAACAATGAACTACAGCACCACAAACACGGCAGAGGAGGCAGTTGAACAGTCTCAGGAATATTAAGAAAACAAGCTCATTTTAATGGGTTTTCGTTTGGGCTGTAGAGGCGATACCTTTCTGAAAGCATGTCACAATTTACTAATATTATTTTTTAGTTTTCAAAAGTTTGTATTCCCCGAGTATGTCTTCATCCTAAAGAATGTAATATTGAAGCACTTTACTAACCACAAACTAGTTCATAACAGGGTATATTGTAATTACTGTGGCAATTATATTATACATCATTTTTTTCTTGCTGACGTGGAATTACTTCAAGATTTTTTCTTTGGACTGATATTTTCAAATCTTGAGCTCTAGTGAAAATGATGTTTACTTAATCACATTGTAAAAAGTTGAATTAATCTTTTCAGAGAGTTTTGTGTATGGTTAATTTTGGGTATTGGGACACTTCAACTTAGAATTTGAACTTCAAAAAAAAAGACTTATAAGACAATAATATCATTAATCTTTCTTTTTCTGACAGTAAGACATGAACATAATATATATTTCATGTCAACCTGATAAAACATTTCAATGTTCCCAGGCCACATTAAAATGCAGAATAAGATGGTATTATAGAACTTGTATCAATAAGACTCATGAATAATCGGCACAAAGCTTTCTGTGCATATGTCATGCGATAAGCTCAGATGGAGCAACTACAAGAAAGGCAGATGGAAGGAACATGAAAAACGAAAGGAATAATAATTTTAAAAGTAAAGCTACTGATTGTGAAGGATACAGATTAGCTTTGTATATACAGTCATTGACATATTAAGTTATGCCTATATCCAAACTTAGGTGTCAATGTAGTACATTTTATAAGAAAAGAAAACAGTCGAAGTAATATATACATCAGAGACTTTGGCTATCACTGAACTGTGTTAAAGTGTTGCTGTACGTTTTAAGATAAAATGGTGCTGTAAACTCACCATAAAAATATGAGACCCAGACTTGTGGCTGTGGAAAAAACCACCAAGGGAAGCAGAACTTTACTGAAGATATAAATTAGGTACCTGAAGTGGGGTGCTGCTATAACAAATAACTAAAAATGTAAGTGTGGCTTTGGAATCAGAAAGTGGATAGAGGCTGGAACGATTTAGAGGATCATGATTGAAATGTGTTGATTGCTTTGAACAGACTCTTAGAAGAAATATGGGCACTAAAGTCTTCTGCTGGTAGAGCTCAGTAAGATGTGGGAAACAAAATATTGGGAATTGAAAGAATGATAGATCCTTATTATGTAGTGTTAAAAAAAAAAAAAGGCTTAGTGGAATTGTCTCTTATGTGGAAAAGATAACCTGAGAAAGATGAACTAGGATATCTAGCTAAAGAAATTTTCAAGCAAAGTATTGAAAATGTGGCCTAATTAGAGTTTTACTCTTTTACTACCATTTTACTCTCGCAGCTTAGAGTAAAACGTCAGAGGAGAGAAATAAATTGAGGTAAACTGTTAAACAAAAAACTCAGGCTTGACGCTTTGAGAAATTATCAGTCTGTTCAGACGGCAAAAGGTGCTAAAAGTAAGAGATTGCTTCTGAAAGTGTGGCATAGGAAAAAAAAAAAAAAGCAGGGGTGTGGTTGTACAACTCTTTGCCGAAACCTTTGAAAGATCAAAAGATGGCTGGGCGCGGTGGCTCAAGCCTGTAATCCCAGCACTTTGGGAGGCC
>NW_016107393.1:2881239-3012897 GCF_001604975.1 Cebus imitator | reverse complement strand
AAAAAAAAAAAAAAAGAAAGATCAAAAGATTAGAGTGTTTGGTTCTAAGCCATTAAAGTGGTGCCTAGTAGATCTCAAATTAGAGGGCTTCAGAGAACCTTTAAGAGTGTTGCCCTCAGCCTTCTCAACAGAAGCCAAAGATAGAGGACTTCTCAGAAAGATTTGTAGATGTGGTCTCAGTCTGATGGAGAGCATCTCTATGTCATCCACAAGAGACTCATCAAGTTTTTGAGAAAATTATATCAGGGAGACTACAAAGTGAAAGGAGGCTGTTAGACACCAAAATTCTACTTGCAGAAAGCAGACTGATAAAACTACTTAGTTTGAAACTGCTGTTCAAAAAGGATGAATGACTAAGCAGGCAGAACCAGTCAGTAGTCCAGAGGGAAGAACTGAGAGCCTGTAGGTAAGAGTCTATCCTGTTCAGTGCCTGGCAATACCCTAAACAGAGAATCCAGTCATGCCTACTCAGACTTCTAACCTACAGAACTATGAAGTAACAAATGGATATTGTTCCAAGCCACTGATTTTTTTCTTGAGTAATTTGTTATGCATGAATAGAAACCTATTAGAGATATCGAAAGTCAATCCACTAGAAGACTTTAAAGGATTTAGTAGAGAAAATAGTAGTTCCTTGAAATTTTTATGTATAACCACTCCTAAATTATTTACAAAATGCTTCCTCTGAAAACAGTTTTTTAATGCTGTATTCTGTAGATGGTTTCTATGAAGTTATAAATGCACATATTCCTGGATTCAGGAACTCACCAGTTATTTTCTCTCTCTCTCTCTTTTTTTTTTTTTTTTTTTGACAGGGTCTTGCTCTGTTGCTCAGGCTGGAGTGTACAGCACAGTGGTGTGATAACATACTTAATGTGCTTATTTATGGTTCCAGCTACTTGGGGGGCCAGGAGGGTGGGTAGAGTGGGCGGGGCTTAGGTATGAGGATCACTGGAGCCCAGGAAGTCAAGATTGCAGTGAGCCGTGATCACACCACTTCACTCCAGCCTGGGTGACAGAGTGAGACCCT
The DNA here is from genome assembly GCF_001604975.1 of Cebus imitator. NCBI lineage: Eukaryota > Metazoa > Chordata > Mammalia > Primates > Cebidae > Cebus > Cebus imitator. The sequence goes on along the minus strand of NW_016107393.1, from coordinate 3,011,867 downwards.
GTCTCCAAGAAAAACAAAACAAAACCAAAAGAATACCTGGAATGGCTGAAAAGCAACCTTTAGCTTGAGTTTCTAGATGTGACTTCTAAAGCCTATCACAAAACTGGGCTGCTCAAAGAGCTGCAACTGCTGCGACCATTAGGAAGCATCACCACCCTGCACCTCTGCCACAGCCCACAGCATTACAGCCAGATGCTGTAGCCTCCAGTCTCTTCATGTGACCTAATTTAGCATTGCTGAATGATGGAACCTAATTCATACCTGGGAGAGCATAGAGGAAATGTAGTTTTTAAGCTTTACAGTAATAAATATTAGAAAAAATTTGGCACAATTGTTGAATAACCCATAAGTATCTCCCACAGGGGCCTAATGATTTAAGTTAGGAAGACCTTAGAAAGCCATTTTATTTAGGAAGGCAAAATTCTTCATTTTGGAGGAAGTAATAAAAAGATCAGATACCCGGTGGATGATTTTTTTTTCCCTTGAATCTTCCTAGTTTCAGACTTTCACTAACTCTTTTAAGTGATAGTTTTCATTTTTTTTCAGTATAAATTCCCTACTGAATGATTAATATTAAAGATAAAAGTCAGATTATTTTTTTATCAGCATTTATCTTATGCTTATATAAAATTTGCTTTATCATATTATCACAGGTCTACAAAATCTTTTTTTAGTCATTTCTAATTTAAGTTCACTAGCTGCATGTGGGGACATGTGTCTGTACCCAGTTACTCAGGAGGCTGAGGTGGGAGGATTGCCTAAGCCCAGGAGGTTGAGTTTGCAGCAAACCATTATTGGACCACTGCATTCCAGCTGGGGTGACAGAATGAGACCCTGTCTTTAAAAAAAAATAAAGACAAGAAAAGAGTTTATCTTTATCTACTGAGACAATGGCTTGGTATCATGGTTTGAATAAAATACTGTTGTCCTGAGATGAGAGTCCTACTTACTTATGAGCATATTTTGGCATTGAGCCTCCTCTTTAACTGAACTGGCTTCAAAAATACTGGTGTCAAAAATAACATCAGCTTATAATGGGCTTACAGCAGTGATGGTAGTTTTAGTAACTGAGTCAACCTTAGGCCAAGTGCCATTAGCTGGCTCAAGTCATATGTTAGGGTATTATTTTCTATGACTTACAGTCAGAACATTGGGGCTTAGATGTAGGTAGTCACAAAGAAGACTAGAACTCAGTAGTGGTGAACAGTCTCTTCCTTGCTGTAACATACGCAAACAAGTAGGTATATTATAAAGCATATGATGATTTGACCGTGACTAAATTAGCATACTGCCATTTGAGAACACTGGACCATTTTCAATAGCTTTGAGTACTGCTCATTAATGAAACTTGTTGGAATTAACCACTTCTTATTCTAATGATTATTTAGATTTATTTGTGTGACTGCCAAATTAAATTGAAGTTACAGCTGCTTTTTAACAATAACAAATTACTAATCTAAACAAACTACCAATCTACGCTTCTGGACTAAGAACTAAAAGGAAAGCAAAAGCAAGCTCAAAACAAAGAACTGGGGGAGTGAAGTGAATTTTTTTAACTTTTGCCCTCCCTTAGTAACTGTTTTCTTTGGTCTTCTATTCCTTTTTGTCTGCTTTTTTTTTTACAAAGTTGAAATAAGACTGCCTGATTGTTTTTCCTATCCCCTATTTCCCTTCTCATCTTGACTTATATGTCCTGGAAATGAAAATTGTAATTGGGAAAAGGGGTCTATTGCATGCGTGTGCTTTTAGCAGGAAAAAAGATTATGAAGGAGGATGGCTATAACAAGGTAACCATTTAGCTCAATTTTCTTGGGAACTTCTTGGCCTATGCCTATTAATAGCATCCCCTTTCATTCTCTAAACTGTCCTGGTTTGTATAACAAATACATTTTCACCCTAGTTATAACTTTGATGAGTTAAAGGATGGTATAGACAAGTGTAAGAATTTCCTCTAAAAATGTTGACACTAGTTGACATTTTAGTATACACAGTTTTAGTTGCCTCTTATTAAAAGAATTGCCTTTCTTGACACTTGAGTATCTATGTACTCTTCAGAACTATGTTATCTTTTGGGGGTGTTTTCAAGTATTTAAGTAATTGTTCTTGTATATATGCATGAAAATTGAACTGCTCAGTATTCTTGTACATTTATAATAAATGAGAAGATATGTTCTATTTAGTAATTTAAGAAAAATAATTCTAGTGAGAATTCTTATTTGAAATTGTATTTCAGAAACATAAATGGAGATTTAATCAAATGTATTCCTCATGAATTTTTAAAAAATAAGTTGTTCAAGACTACCATTGTGGCTAATAATTTTTGGTAAGGAAAAATTATTGAAATGGAAAATTGAATATTTGGAATGCTCAGCAAACAATAAAACTTATTAATGTCTTTTTCAGATAGTTTAATATTTTTTATTTATAATTCCTTAATGTTATTTTTTTTATGTTTCAGTGTTTATTATAGTTTTTTAAAAAGTTTCCTCCCTCAAACTAGGTTTTCATTCCCATTGATAGCAAGTAATCCATTTTTATCATAATTGAAAGCAATATTAATATTTGGGGAGAATTTAATTCAATCCTGGGGAAGTTATTTCCTTGTCTTCCCTTTGAACAGTAACTTTTTATGGTGGGTTGAATAGATAAAGCTCACTTTATCTAAAAAACGTAGTTTTTAGAGTCCCAAGTAGGTTGTAACAGACAGTATTCTCCTATGAAAATTGATAATGTTCCCTTATAATGTACTTAATATAAGGTTGTAGAGACTTTTGAGAATCTATTAGGGCCTGCTCTCAATAACAAAAAAGACACAGAAGAGTATATGATGATTAGAGTTGCCGAAAACCTTCCAGGAGCAGTTTAGACATACAGCCTTCAATTAGAACTAACATACTTCAGTTTAATTCTTTTAATCCTGTTAATAATTAACATAATGCAACAATCCCATCTGGACCATGAAACAATAGAACATAATTCCAAAGGAGTTTTCATAGTATGTTCTTTTCTGTGAAGAATATTGTCCAAAGACCTTACAGTATACTTTTCTGCAGTGTTCTTCCCAATTACTAAGTATTAGCACTTTTCTAGGGTGGAATTTGCTGTGAGTTTCTGCTGTGGTAAAGATGACATGGAGTTAATCACACTGTCATGCTTTCATTCTCAGTTTTTTAGTGAGGTATATTTATTACCAAAAGAAAGCCTTCTACAAAAATAGTAGAGCCCATGTTATGATTGAATTGTGTATTTTAGCCATCCAACTAACTGAGGCTATTAAATTACAGTGGTCAGTGCCATACTTCTGAGTTATAAAAATGGCATTTAAGTTATTTAAAGAAACAGGTTTTTTCCAAATAGACTTTATATTTGCCTGCATGAATAACCAGAGGAAGAGTGTGTAGGGAGGTGTTAACTGCACTACTGCCAAGAGCAACGTGTTTTCTGGAAGACATTGTAAAGGGGAGGAAGAATAGGGAAAGAGAATCTGCCAGTTTTGAGATTTGTGTCAGATTTTAGAGGATTCGTAGCTGTTTATTCTTCATAAATGGAGCATGTGCAGGTTTCAGTGGTATAAATATTGAAAAGATATTCTTCCTGCCCAATTTGTAATCACAAGATATCTTATTATATTGCTGTTAACAACACTTCATTTTCATTCTATGGACTATATGCTCTGGGCCTGTTTTTCACTAAGGAAAAAGAAAATGAGCTGCCACTTAAGGTCACTGGGGCAGAAGGAACAGAAGGAACCCTGTGGTCCAGCTGATCTTATAGAATGGCCCTGGAGGGAAACTGAGGATTCAGCCTACAGCCCTGACACTTGATAAATCACAGAAAGGTTCTATCTGAGCTTAAGTTTATCTATTAATGAGGACAATCCACATGTTCCATCATATCCAGTTTATGGGGGAAAAAGAGAGAATCTATGTGAACTCTCAAGGAGGACCATGTCTTAATGTGAGCTAAGCAGAGCAAAGTATAAGCCAAGCAGAGAGAGAAAGTTCAGTGGCTTTACTCTCTACCCTGAAGCCTCACCAGGTACTGAGGTCACCATCTGGACTGAACAGTTTTGAGGTGCTTTTAAATTAGTCCTGCTTAAAAAAGATTAAGTTAAAGTTTCATTAGCAAAGAGCAGCTTTCTAGAGATGAACATTAAGCAAAGTCATTTAAGAAAAGCAGTATTAGCCAGGCCAACCCCTGCCTCCCACTGGGTTCTGTAATACTGCTTGAGAGTCATATGCCCAAAGCCCTTTAATTGCTGTGTGTATTTCCCTAGTCAATAAAGTATATATTCTACTCAAAGTAAGATATGCTCTAATATAAATATTCCCATTTCTCCTTAATCTAAGAACTACTGGAAAGCTGAAAAAAAATTGTTTTGAAACCTCACCATTCACATAATGTAGAAAAGACAGAGGGAACACTTATATGAAATGAATAGGAAATATACAATTAACATAACTTTTAAAATAACATAAAATAATTTCCTATTATTATAAGGAAACTCTCTAAGAGTTTGAATAAGTATGTATGTTGCGGGCGGTGAGGGGGGGTTCATTCTCTCATGTATACATGTTTCTTGGAGAGAATGAACCAATATGGGACTAAGACTTTATCTTTGTAATAGGTAGTAGATAATTAGAAAATCCCTAACATTTTATTAAAACTTAACTTTCTAGGACTGTTGGCATTATAGTCATTATAAGTAACTGTGGGTCAGTGTATTAGTCCATTGTCACACTGCTATAAAGATACTACCTGATACTGGATAATTATAAAGGAAAGAGGTTTCATTGACTCAGTTCTCCATGGTGAAGGAAGCCTCAGGAAACTTACAATCATGGCAGAGGGTGAAGGGGGTGTAAGGGACATCTTACATGGCAACAGGAGAGAAAGAATGCAAAAGAAACCCACTTTTAAGCCATCAGATCTCCTGAGAACTCCCTGTCATGAGAACAGCATGGGGAAAACCACCCCCATGATCCAATCACCTCCCACAAGGTCCTTCCCTTGACAAGTAGGGATTGCAATTCAAGAAGAGATTTGGGTGGGGATGCAGAGCCAAACTGTATTAGTCAAATAATAGTTAAATGATATCCATGTAGTTAAATGATATTTATGAAATAGCTAACTGGTATTTATGTAGCATTAAACATATAGTTTAATGATAAATGATATTATCATTAAATGATAATTTAATGATAAATGATAATTAATTTAATGATAAATGATATTTATGTAGCATTAAACATATAAAATTCTCAGGAGTGCAGAAAAAGAATCTAAAATGGAGAAATAAAGCCACAAATTCGTGAACAGTAATACCATATTCTGGATGGTAAAATAGTGGTAACAACAGTCAAGGTAAAATAGGCAAAATGGCAAAGTTAAAAGTACCCATTGCCAGGCATTGAGATTAAACCCCATGTCTTCATTGCCTCATTTAATCCCATGAAACAAATTCTAACATAACCCATCTCTTACAAATGAGAGACCAGAGACACAAAGAGGTTCACTTCCTTGCCTAACCCGTCTGAAGTTGGGGTACATTAGTTCAAGTCCCAGTGGTCTGACTCCAGGGTCTGTGCCCTCTCTGGCTCAATCCTAATAACTCTGTAAGATGAGCACCACCCACTGATGTAAATAATGGTTTCCCCATTACAGGGAGTGGCAGCAGAAGATCAGAGAAGTTAGGTGACTTCTCCATGGTCACACACAGACCTCACACAATAGCAGGGATGTTAACCCAGGCCTTTTTAAACATGTGCTTTCTGCTATGCCATGCTAAATTTTCTCCCATTGTCATTTTAGTGATGGTTTAATGAATACAGAATTGGATATCTGACTATAATTAGATCGGCCTCACAAAAGAAAAATTAGCAGATCAACACTAGGTTTCAGACTAGCAATAATCATTCACATCATGATAGCATCCTATTTTCAAAGTGGCCCAGTACATAGCTCTCCATAAGACATGCATAGTGGGACTTTTCATAAACCTGCATGTATCCAGTGACTAAACTGACGGTGTCTCATTGACGTTTTTCCTTTTAATCATGGAGCTAGTGAGGTAAAGTGGGGCTTGGCTAATTATTTCTAAATTCTGGGACCCTCTAATATATTCACATGTCAGGCTTAGCATATGTGGGTATATACAAATAGGAAATAGGCATGTAATCTAGGCTTTTACTGGGGAGAGAGAGAGCTACTATTTCTTTCTCCCTCTCTGGGAGACAGACAAGAGCTGTGAATTAAAGAAATGCTCATGCTACTTCCCAACTAGCCCACTTTAAAAATAAATTCATGCTCTCCCTTTTCTAAGCCTTGTTTTCCTCTCTGGTGTTCTTTCCCTATGGAAAATGTTGTCTAGGCATCCCTACCCAGTTTGGACTTGATGGGATAATGGATAGGAAGCTGGATCATTCACTCCCTGGCTCTCTGCTGATACAAGCAGAAATTGAGCCAGTTAGACCAGAGTTAAGCCTCCTATTCATTTCATGTATGCCATTGAGCAGCTAGAGAGTAATGATGATTTTTATTCCCTCCTGGCATTAAGCCTGAGAGGCAAACTGACAAGTAACAAGAAAATCCAAAATTAAAGCTGACATACCTTCCTTAATTCTTCCCAAGGTGCCTGGGTATGATTTTTATTTAATGCTTCTTTGTCACTAAAAAGGTATGGGATATGAGTTAACACATGAAACTGTTTCAGGTTATAGAAATTGGCTTGAAAACTAAGACCAAAATGTGAAAAATACCACAGAGGCAGGAGGTTTAAGTCAAGTAGAAGCAGGCTTCTGAAATCTTAACATGTAGATTGATGCTGAGCTCTCTCTACAGTGCTGGGCAGCATTTTGCAAGAGTTCTTGTTTTTTTGTGACATTTTCCTTGTGTGTATAGCTGCTAAAGCTCAGCCGTATTGTACCATCACATTTTCCTTTTCAGATTCACCACCATTGGTGGTGGGTCAGAAACATCATCCATGTACACAAAGGACAGTGCATTGTAACATTTGAAGATGGAAAAGAAAAGAATCTTCAGTCACTAGGCAGGCCGACCTCAGGGCTGTAAAGCAAATTATGCTAGTCCAGGATGTCTGTTCAGAGGATCGCTGTGGTGTAGCACGTGATAAATGAGTGGTTTTCATGGCCTCGGGCTCCTTCCCAGGAGAAAGAGTCTAAGTTAGAAAATGATTTTAGCAATCATGGTGGGGAAGTGTGACAGAACTCAAATACCACTCCCTGTCTCCCTGCTTGCATGAGGAATGGCAGGACTGGGTCTTAACTTCTAGCATGTTCAATAAAAGATGAGAAAAACCATCTTCCCTATTCATTCCCCATCTTTGAGATAAAAATTTGCCCAAGCATGATAACTTTTTTTTGTTGTTGAGACGGGGTCTCGCTCTGTCACCAGGCTGGAGTGCAGTGGTATGATCTCAGGTCACTGCAGCCTCTGCCTCCCGAGTTCAAGCGATTCTCCTTCCTCAGCCTCCTGAGTAGCTGGGACTACAGGTGCGTGCCACCACACCCAGCAATATTTATATTTTTAGTAGAGACAGACTTTCACCATGTTTGCTAAGATGGTCTTGATCTCTTGACCTCATGTCCACCTGTCTTAGCCTCCCAAAGTGCTGTGATTACAGGTCTGAGCCACTGCGCCAGCCAGAATATCATTTTTTAAATATCAGATGTTTTGCTCTTTAAGAGAGAAGGGCCTGCCAAATACTTGTCTTTCCAACAGAGGTTATAAACTGGCATCGACAAAATGGCACTCACTTTTTCACCTCACCTCAGTATGGAAAGTCTTTGTGTTCAAGTGCCATCAACATCTAAAGGAATATGAAAAACCACTTTATCTTTTGAGAGACTCTAAACATGGGACAAGTTTGTTTTATTCACAGATATAAGAATGGGATTTAGTATTAGGAGAAAATAGAAGTTGAATATTTATAGTACCCTTGACTTTCTTATGTACAGAAGACTTGAAGAAAGCCTGGGCTTGGAGGGAATTTTTTAAATCTTTTCTCTTTTCCTGTGCTTTGGGAGTGATGTTAAATTCTGCCATCTGTAGGACATGTGCATTTTAAACCTCTTTTACTTAAAGCTTCAGCTTTTTGGGTAAGTTTTTGTTTTTATTTATGGTACCTAAATAACAGAAATTAGCCTCCATCTCAGATAGTCTTTGCATTATTAAAATTCAGTTTGTTGTACAGTGCTTTAATGGGCTCTTTAGGGCCTTTACTTAGTAATGTTATATACCAGGAACTATTAAAACATTCCAAATAAAACAGATTCACCAGCTAAGTGCTCTGTTTTACTGTGGTCATAAATGAAAAGGACAAAGTAGTTATCATCACTTAAAAAATTGTAATCTATTCCAAAGGTAGTCTTCTCATATTAAGTAACTTAGTCACATAAATCTGGGAAAGTCCTAGAGAGTTTATTACCCTCTCTTTTTTATTCATATGTTTTAGAAGCCATACAAACTAATTAAAACAATTAAACCTATTATAGGTTATTTCATGAAATGTTTAGAGTAATTTCTTAATCTGAGACAAGTATTTCTTCTGCCAACAAGAATGTGGCACCATATGACTGTCTTCAGCTGGTATGTATTTAAAGATTTTGAACACCTTTAAAAATACCTAAGTGCTAATTGGTAAGGTCAACCAGGTGGAAGGGAGTGGAGAGTAGAGAGGATGGTGAATATACAGTGAAATAATAACATCATTTTTAAATGATCTAGCTCACGTTTTCTTTCAACCAAAAAAGAGTAATAGCTCCTCATCCAATATTTACTTAAATATTCGATATTCGAACCTTCTTGAACCAAGTTAGCAACCTACAGAGCTGGGCCCTGAGTGCCCTCCTTATAAGTCAGTGGGGTGGCAGCCTAGTATAGCACCAGAGCTATATAAGTCAGGCAAGAGCTACAGCTTCTATTCTTCACTCTGCCATTCATTAGATGAGTGACCTTGAGCAAGTCATTTAACTTCTTTTGGGCTTTGTTTCCTTATTAGTAATAATAAGGCTTAGACTAGATTCATTTAACAGATTCTACAGGGCTGCTGATATGCCATGTTTTGGTGAGACATAAAAAGCATCCTGTCTTCAAGGAAGGGAGAGTTTAGTAGGAAAGACGTCGATAAAAACAAATGTATGCAAAAAAATGATTTTGAGACTATTACAGAAATTTGTACGATGTACATTGGGTGTGCCAAAAGAAAAGTTGTCAATCCTATCTGGGTTTCAGTAAGAGAGATAAAATTCACTTAACAGATGAAATGATTGAACTGAGTTTGAATGACACTAACCAGATGAACATGGGGATGGAAAGTATAAGAGCACCGGTCTATAGGGGTGAGTCAGCATAAAGCCCCAGGACCTACCAGGGATCCTTTATGACTGGAATGTAAGTATAAGATAAAATATGCAAAGGATCATTGGAACAAATGGAAAAGCCTTTCTATGACATAAGGATTCCAGAATTTGTGAGATGCTACAAGAGGGTTCTAAGTACAATTTTGTGAACTGTTCATGTATGTGTTCTAGAAAGTTCATTCTTGCAAAGCATGGCAAAGGCTTGGCAAAGGTGAGCAAGGAAACCATTTAGGAGGCTACTGCAGAGGCACATGGAAGAGATGATAAAGGTCACCGTAGTAGCCATTGAGTAGAAGGAACAGAGCTATAAGATGTGAGGAAAGTAATTTCTATCAAATCACTGATTAAATGAGGGTTGAGGAAAGAGGAGGAAAGCCTGTAACACCCTTTCAGCTTTCGTCTCCCGTGAGTTAATTATTCCAAGACTGTTAGATTACACACTGAAACCTCTCGATTCAAAGAAGGTTTTTCATAAACACACTTAATGGAAATATATTTTTAGATCTTGATAGATATAATGGCATATTGTTTTGAATTTGTTGCTTTTCAGCAATTGGAGTCATTCTCTTTTTAAAGGGAGCCCTATAATGGTAGTGCAGAATGAGTCAGGTATTAAAGTTAATTTGTCATTTGGAAGACATGCCATAGGCAAGTAAATAGGTACTATAAAAACACCTTGAATCATGGGGTGCTCTGTTAAAGGGCAAAAAAAAAAATCCATTTGTGCTTACATTCAGAAATTCCATGAGGTAGGTCAATATAAATACCCAAGAGACTCTGAGAGCCAGAAACAAGAGAAGCCTATAAACAGTATCCACATAACCTGAAGACAGAACTCATGCTAATTTTTTCCTTTTTTACTCTGGTTACATTTGTTACTTGTCCTACCGTGAGTGCTGTCTTTATATCATTCCATTACTTCTGCCAAATGTCTTGAAAGTATCTCTCTTTTATTCCATCTTGTTCACTCAAGCCCACTGTAAGCTGGCTGCCACCCAGAACATACCAATAAGGTACCTCTGGCAAAGGTCACCAGTGTCTTCCTAATTTCCAAATCCAGTCGATGTGTGTCACTCCTCATCTTACTTGACCTTTATGCTATGTTATGAAACTCTCCTCATTTGCCCTCTGTGTGTGACATCAGAACTGCCCTGATTTTCCCTCACCTCTGTCTCCTTTGTCGCTGTCAGGTCCATGGGCTCCTCTTTCAAACTCTACACTCTCCCTGGGTCATTTCATTTATACATATGGCATCTATATATAGGTGATGCTCATTCTTCTGGCCTGAGTCAGAAGAATGAATCAAGATTTTCATTGAGAAATGAAAATCTAACTTTCTTTTGGACATCTACACTTGGTTGTCCCTCAGGCAACTCAAATTGAACACATCCAAAACTGAACTCCTTCTTTCTTCTTCTCCTGCATTCCTCAGTATGTATATGTAGCTTTTCCTGTTTCCCTCATGCATACTTCCCCGCTGCATGCCTTCTAAGCCACGTTTGATCCTCCAGATATGCTGTAATCACTATAAACTCTGAGTGTCTTTGCACATGCTTGGAAGCCTTCCTGATACACATATGAAACATACATTTTTTTCATCTGGCTGAATTTTATGGAACTTTCAGGCCTTTGTGAAGATATTACCTCCTTTGGAAAACTTTTCTGCCCCTAGACTCATGTTGTTCGATGCCCGTCTTTTGTCATTTTATGGTACTTTATACTGCAATGTAGCAGTTCTCACTGGCTTAGAGGGTGAGAGGACAGGTGGCAGGAGGATGATTTTGTGCCCACCCCTAGGGAAATTTGACAATGTCTGGAGACATTTTTGGTTATAGCAAGGGGTTGCTACTTGTATCTAGTGGGTAGAGGCTTGGGATGCTACCTGCATCCCTATAATATTCTACATTGTATAGCACCCCCACAATAATTTTGAACTGAATTATTCAGTTCAAAATGTCCCTAATACCAAGGTTGAAAAACTCGGCTCTGATGTAATTACCTACTTATTTTTCTGTTTCTCCCACTAGACGATAAGCTTTTGGAGACAGGGACTATGTCTTCTTCAACAATGTACACACAAGAAGTAGCATGTTGTTTGGCATATCATAGATGCTCAGTAAATATGAATGTATAAACTGAGTTGGTATGTTGATGGATGGTTTGAATGGTTTTTCAATCTGGCCCAGAGAGAAAACATATAATTATATGCAGACTGAGGGCAGTAAGATCTGAGGTTTCACTCCTGAAATGGCCCTGATGCCAATTCTACTGTTTGAGGTGCTGATCATGGGGAGAAGTAGAAGGACTCAAACTATGGATGCTTGTTTCTATTTTGTTGTCTGTTTAAGTATGTATAATTGTACTTATTTAGATATGTACCTATATTACTTGTTGAGTGAGGTATAACAATGCACATGTTTGTATCCACTGCTGATAACCAACAATAGGTCTGAGTACCTATTATATGCAAGATATTTTAGCATGCTGTTATGGGAAAACAAAGTTTGGCTTAACTTCTGGATTAGTTTCAAAGTGAGCCATATAACCCTAAGCAAGAATCATAGCCTCACTAATCTTCAGTATTCTCAACTAATAAGCATAGAGTTTTGATGATTACATAAATGAAAATATATAAAGTACTTAATATATAGCAAGTCCTCAATAAATGTTACTTCCTTCTGCCTCTTTTCCAAACTCTCTATATTAGTTAGAAATTGCATTTGACACAGAAACAAAGCCCTGATAACAATGGCTTAAATTGATAGTTTATTTTTCTTCCACATAAAAGAAGTCTGGAGGTCTGAAATACATGATTGGTTTGACGACTCCTCAGAGTCATTAAGAAGTCCCATCGCTTTTTAGCCTCAACATTTTGCTATGCCTAAAGTGTGGCCCTGGTACTCAATATGCCTGTCACTTCTATGTGCCAAGCAGCAGACTGTAGAACGGGGTGAAGAAGGTCATGCCTTCTCTCTTTGAAAGAACCATCCAGAAGCACTTCTGCTACACTAAATATTCTTCTATGTAAATTCCTTAAGACCTAGCATCTCAAATATAAAGGAAACAAATGTTGTTGTAGTATTTAAATAATTTATTTTACCATTCTATACCAAACATTATTTTATGGCCTCTAAGTGAGTGAGTGTGTGTGTGTGTGTGTGTGTGTGTGTGTGTGTGTGTGTACGTATTCCCAATATTTAAATACAGTAATGGAGCTCATTATTTCTAACACCAAAAATTATTTAATTTTAAAAATCATATTTCTCACTGACAGGGCCTGGAAATAGTGATACCCCAGTAGCAAGGAGAACACCCAATGCCCAGATCTGAGTTTCTAAATACCAATTCTCTAATAAAAGGAAACCAGAAAGCCTTGAAGGTCAGGATTAACATCACAGTGATAAAACATATTGCCATCATCCAACACTTTAGTATTGTGATGAAAAGGGCACTTTATGTCTGTGGTATTCATTCAAAAAACCCAACATGCCAATTCAATTATGAGAAAAACATTAGACAAACCTAAACTGAGGGACATTTACAAAACACCTGATCAATACACCTCAGACTATTCAAGGTCATAATAAAAAAGAAATGAATGAGATGTCACAGACTAGGGGAGACTAAGGAAGCATGATGGAAAGAGAAAGAGCATTAGTGAAAAAAAAAAAAGCTAGTGAAATATAAATAAAGTCATAAAGTCTGGAATTTAGTTAGTAGAAATGTAACAATATTAGTTTATCTTGTTTTAATTTTAGTCATTCCACAATGTATACATACATCAAAATGTTACATTATATGCCATAAATGTATATAATTTTTATTTGTCAATTTAAAAGCAATATTGATAGACCAGCCTGGCCAACATGGTGAAACCTTGTCTCTACTAAAAATACAAAAGTTAGCCAGGCATGGTGGAGCACGCCTGTAATCCCAGCTACTCTGGAGGCTGAGGCAAGAGAATTGCTTGAACCTGGGAGGCAGAGGTTGCAGTAAGCTGAGACCACACGATTGCACTCCAGCCTGGGCAATAAGAGTGAAACTCCCTCTAAAACAAAAACAAACAAAACAATACAAAATAATATTGATTTCTTAATGACAAAATTACCATGGTAACATAAGACATTAACATTAGTGGAAATGAAGTAAGCAGTATATGAGAAATCTCTGTATTATCTTTATAATTTTTCTATAAATTTAAAATTATTCCAAATTATAAAGTTTATTTTAAAAATGCAAAAAACTGGCATAACCAGTTTTCAAACTGGTTAATTTTGTAGGGCATTATGTATACTGGATGCATTTGAGTGTAATTTCCATGTATGTAGGGACTTTGTCTAATTTGTTCCTTCATGTCTCCTCAAGAACTAAAAAAGTACACAAGGATAATACCAGAGAAGAAAGCACATACTCAGAAAACCCCTCTGATCTGTTTCTGAGTTACTGTGAGTGCTCAGTGTATTATTCTGTAAATTGTTATAGCATCCTGACTAGCAGCTCTCCATTTCATCGTCCAGGAGAATCAACATACTTTTTTTCTCCATAATTTTCCTAATGGAACATTTTATGAAATGTAGGTCCTGGAGGAGTTGGTAACCAACTGCTAGACACTTTATTAGAAAAATAAGGGTTTGTAGCACTAATTCTAATCCAAGGAAATTGAAGCCTTTTTATAATCCTGTGAGATTAATAGATCAGGGGTTGAAAACTGCACAGTTCTAATTTTCTATAAATTAGTCATTTTCTATTAGTGTAAAAAAGATCTAACAGGAAAGGTACTTGATTAAAAAACCAGCCTCACCACTTGCTACTGAAGTGGTTATGCAGAAGTTTTAAAATCTCTCTAAGCCTAAATTTGCTAGTAAAATTGGAGTAGTGAGACCTTGCAAGGTATCTGCACAGTTCTCAATTAATGAAAATACAGTGTAATTTACTGCAACAAGAGCTCAATAATAACATGGTTTCCATAGATGGAGGCTTCTTTCTGTCTCACCTAACAATTCGGAAATGGTATTACAGCTTACTGGGAGCCCAGTCTACTCCATCTTGTTGCTTATCAGCAACAAGTAATGTGGAACAAGATTCATTTCAGGAACTAAACTTGTAAAAATCGATTCCCTTTCAAAAGTTTTTTCTGCTATATCTATCTTTACACACTTCTAGTGTGCAATCATTTTTTACAGGCTTAACTCATTACCACGTACACATTCCAGATTAACAAAACACAGAACGAAAAAAGAAGGAAATACACCTTTCTTTCTAAGGGTATGATCTGGAAGTTATCACTTCTACTCATATCCCATCAGCTGGAGCTCAGTCCTTGTAGCCCCAGCTAGCTGCAAGGAATGCTGGGAAATGCTTTCTTTCGCTAGGAAGCTATTTGCAGAGCTCTTACTTCTGGTATTATGAAGATTGGAAAGACAACTAACAGTGCCTACCATAACTACCTGGAATAGTGCTTTACATGGAATAAATGCTCAGCAAATGACATTCTCATTAAATCATCTGGATGATAATTAGTGTGAAAAGAATAGATAAGGAGAATTGTTTTACCAACTATGACTTTTAAATCACTCAGAATTAAGGATAGACCTTCCTTGGAAGCTATGTTTGCATTTGAAAATTTGTTCATCTTCTTGTAAATTAAAACACAGCTTTCCAAAAATAAGATCTTCTATTCATCTTAAGGAAAATAAGCTGCAGGAGTAATGTTTTAAAGTCTTCTTGTTTTTGTATGTAACAGCTAGTTTCCCTTCCAGCTCAGGAAACTCATAGATTTAGAAGGAACCATGCTTGGTTAAAAAGGAAAGATACAAAGTAAACTGTTACTTATTTTTAATGTAGAAATTCTTTTGTTGCACAGTTGTAAATTCTGTAATCATAATTTTTCTCCTATCTACTCTTTCCATGGATTCAGTTTCAAGCTTTTAGCCATAATTTGTATTTACATACATGGGACTGCACTTTTATTGATCTGTTTTCAACTTTCTTGGTTTGGTTTGTTTCCTGAGGATGTTTACAGTAACATTCTGAACTTGGACAGTTGCATTCCAGGGAAAGTAGTTTATACTGAGCCCCATTCATGATAACCTTGCCTAGGACATTCTTACATTTCATAGACCACAACTCCAGGTTGTCAGTCCCTCGTGTGATTTGTCAGACCACACTGCTACCCAGCTGGCAGCTCGACAGGGTTCAGTTGGCCCTGCTCTTTGCAACATGATGGGTGAACATGATAGCAGCTATATTAGTTTGCCTGGGCAGCCGTAACAAAATACCACAGACTTGCTTAACAAATTTCTCATAGTTCTGAAGACTGAGAAGTCCAAGAACAAGTCTTCAGCCAATTCAGTTTCTGGCAAGGGCTCTTGGCTTGCAGATTCCCCCTTCTCACTGTATCCTCTGATGTTAAGAAGAGAGAGCTCTAATATCTCTTTCTCTCCTTATAAGGGAGCTAGCCCTATTAGATTAGGGCCCACCTTTATTGCTTCATTTGATCTTTATCACCTCCTCACCTGGCTTCCTGGCCTAACTACAAATACAGTCACACTGGTGCTTAGGACTTTAAAATTTAAATTATGGAGGTAAGCAGGACATAAATACTCAGCCTATAACACTGGTCTTTCTTTTATTTATTACTCACAAAGAGTGAGTATTTTTTCTATTATTTTCACTGTGCCATTCTGGGCAACCTGCCTAAAATTTCCTATGGTGGAAGATTGTGCCAGTGGCTTCCTAAACTCTCTTTTTCTAATGAGACCTCTGGTTTAATGTCAGTGTTTGGACCCACAGAATACCTTGGGAGTTATAAAAGGTTAATAAATTAAAATAAAATGATATTTGTTGAGCACTTCACACTTTTCTTGCTTACATTATTTCTTTAATTCTTATGGTAATTTGATGAGAACTATTGGGATGTTGCATTGGCTCTATTTTATATATTAGAAAATTGAAGTTTGGAATGTTCACTGATTTCTCTAAGGTCTCAGGACTAATAGTTGATCAACACTGAGACTCCATTCCAGGCCTTCAAATTTCTAAATCACATTTGACCAAATATGAGCTGAATTTGGCTCTGGAGTCACTAAAAATTTGGTTTCAATCCAACTTCTGTCACTTATTAACAGTAAGTGGGAAAGTTACTTAACTCACTAAAATCCTCAATCTTCTCTGTGAGATACAAATAATAAAGTCTACCTTATAGTGTTCTAATGAAAATCAAATTATATAATGTGTAGAAATAACGTAGCAAAGCATCTGCTACATAGAAAATTGTTCAAAATTGTTGGTTATTATTTTCAAGCACATATCAAATCCTATTCATTGACTTTAACTCTGAATTTATGTTTCATTGGACTTTAAAATAAAGTATTATTTAAATTATATGAGCTATGGACAGATCTCCAAATGCTTTACAAATTTATAAGTGTTATAAAATTCATAATTTTATTGAGATGTAAGCATCTTAATTGTCAACATCTGTCTCTTTGTATATATTTATTTATATATTTATTCAGGTACATATTCATGCCTGGTCAAGCAACAGATTAAAGCAGTTAACAATTAGCAGATACAGTAAACAGCTTATATTTTAAGCTATATTTTCAGTTATATTTTAAGCAAGGCAGTGGGATTTTTTAGTTATCTAACTTTGATATGGTAATTTCATTATCTAGCTTTAGATTGAGGTCATTTTGTTCTCATTAATAAAAGAAACTGAGGTTGGTATTCTTAGTTTTTATCTCACACCAATAAGCCAACAACATTGAGTGTATGCTAAGAATTATGATGAAAAAATATTAAGGAAGCAAAGATTAAGCTACTTGAAATTTGGTGTACTGAAAAGCCTAATTAATACAATTTTCAGTTTTTCTCCACATTAGCCAGGATTTACTCTCCATCAAAATACATATTTTTCTATTAGTCTAATTCTACAAACCCAACATAAGAGGTCATTGAGTGGAAGGTACTCTCTTGATGTGCCCATATTTGTCAGGTAATTTAATGTGTATGTCAGGATAAAGTAACAACACATATTTTAATTTGTTTTGCACTTCATTCCTGATTCTCATATGGATATGATTAGGAAATTTTATACACTTCTAGATTTAGTATGTGTGTACGTTTATGGACATGCAAGTAAGAGAATGTTCTTATTCAGATAATTAGTTCTAGTTCAGATTTTACAGAGAAGGTCCAATAAGCTTTTCTCAGGTAGAAGAAACTATACCAAACCAAGAGTTAACACACTTGATGCAAAGTTTATTAGCAATGTAAATGTCATTACCTCTGATTTGTGATCAGCTGAACAAACAGTAAAGGGCCACTGTGACTTTCAAGCTTTAGGAACATAATCTAATGACCTTAGAAAGCAAAAGAAGTCTTTCCCATTAGATATGGAGGTTATTCAGTTCTGACCATCATCATGATTGGCAATTAATAATGCAAATGACTTGTGTTGATCCGAAATGGTTCTCAGTATCTGGGCAGGGCAACTATGACTGTGTATATGAGTGAGGTAGATTGTAACAAAATCATTTTCATTCTATGCCTCATAGTCTCAGAGTGACTGTACACACATGGACAGGTACCACATTCATTCTCTAATGGTCTTGATTTGGGAGGGCAAGATGAATATTCCTACTACGTTAGTTTGCTTTTGTGTATAATTGCTATAGTTTTAAGATATGGCTTAAATTGTAGTGTGTACTCAGAAAGGAGAGTTACTTATTACCTTGTACGTAACTCACTCATTGCCCTTGTAATATATTTGTTTTCCCAACTACCTTCTTAAAAGCAGGGACCCTGTCTTAGGATGAACACAGGCACTGGTTCATAGCAGATGCTTAAGAAATATTTGAATGAATGTATAAATGGGTTAGAGCTTCTGAATGGAAGCCTATAGTACTTAAATGTACAACATACATAAATGTAAACATTATCCGAAGAATCTCTCAATGTGTATATGGATGCACAAATACACACATACATCCCATGTCCACTAGTTAAGGAAAGTGATTAATGTCTAAGGTGTCTGGCCAACACTAATAGCATGTGATTATGTAATTAAGTAGTAAATAATTGCGAAGGAAGGAAAAACCATTTAGAAGTTTATTGATTGCTTAATATGAAAAATGGACATATGTTAGCTTATAAACATTATGAGAGTTAAATATATCAGCCTAAGAAAACTTACAGAAATGCAAACACATTGACATTTATTCATAGCCACAGTTTTGGGTTTTTTCGTTAGTTTGTTTTTAGTAAAGATGGCACAAACCACTAAACAATTAGTTTATTCATTGTTTTCCTTACTGTGGCCATAACTAGTATTCGTGTTAGTAATTTATTAAAAATACTAATACATAATTATCCAAACTTTTGTAAAAAGCAATTATAGTTTTTTTCTGATAAGAATAAGCAATTTTGAAATTTATAAGGTTTTAATAAACCCTTAAATTAACCTTATTTTTTCCCCAAGATTAGTAATTATAAAGAGGCATAGGTCCAGTTTTCGCATTTTCTACCAGAAATATACTGGCATGCATTAGCAATGTTTCTCTTTAAAGTAGATATTTGTACTATATAAATAGAGAATTATAATAATAGGTCTTATAGAAGGAAAGGAACTATATTAATGTACTTTTTGGCATATGCTATTAGAGCAACTTTATGTTTCAGTGTGAGATTTATATATCTGATGCATAATCAATTTTATATAAAGTACTCTCATTAGAACTAGAAGTAGCTTTAAATGGAAAAAATTATTATTCCACCATCTCGGAAAATAGTTTTGGCTTATTCTTCACTAATTTTGACCTTAAAAAATAAGATCCCTTTAGTACACCTGGGCCTGGGTGCCCTGCTTATTGTCTCATAGAGGGTTCTAAAGCTTCATGGAATCTTTTACTCTGTTGGTCCAATGTTACAGGGCTCTTCTTCATGCATAAAGATACATTTGCAGATAATGATACTTTCTACTGCCTCAATATATTTTCATATCCAGTTTTCTCCTAGATTCCTTATATATCATCTGAGGAATGCTTAAAGCCATCTGTTATGAGATTTTCTTCAAACCTTCTCTAGCAAAAGGACTGGTTTTTATCATAACACACATAATTAACACCTTGATCAAGGAAGCAAACAGTGCAGCAGAGATTCCTGGACAAAAAGATCAATTGGACTTACCCTGTGTTTGTTGAACTGGCTGAAATTTATAATCCCATGTGGATATGGGTTTAAAGCTGAGATCCAAACACCTCCTGCTTCCTGGTCTCTTCCCTGAATTATGTTTCTATATTATCAGTATCTCCTTGCTACCAGTTTTCTCTGAAGTCATTATAGACTATAGACATTAAAGACTATGTTGAATCTATGAATCATGTTCACATTTGTTAGTCATTGAATAAATATTTGTCCAGAACTGGGTGTATGACTGTGCTCTTATATAAAGATGCTCACAATATAATGCAGTAATAGTGATGTGAATATAGGTATTACAGGAACAAAGTGAAGGAATACTTCATCCAACCTTAGTGAGTCAAAAAGATACTTCCTCTCTTAAAGATGTATAGAAACAGTCAGATTTATGACCATGTAGGCTATGTTAGTGTAAATGACATGATGAAGGTAAAGCTCCATGGGCATGGACACCCCAGCTGTCTAGATTAGGCCATATTCCCAACATGCATTAGATGTGGCTCAAAAGCCCTAGCCCTTAGCAAATCTATGTCAAGTGAATAAATGGAAAAAAAGTATTTTAAGCAGGAGAGTGATGTGGTTCACGTTTGATTTTTAGATATGTTGTTCTGGCAGTGGTGTGGGAGGTGGATCTAAAGAGACTGAAACTGGAGTGAAGGAGTCCAGTAATGATGGGAAGAGATGAGGATCTGTACTAGGGCAAAAGGCAGTCACGGGGATGGATTTGAGACATATTGAACATCTAAGACCTGGTGACTGTGTGGCTGTAGGAAGAAAAGGAGAAGTATGGGGCAAGTGTTATGGCGGAGTTGCCATCATCTAACTTAAAGAATACAAGGAGACGAGTTATCTAAAGGAAGAAACACGTTAAAGTTTTTATGCAACATATTATAATTTAAATGTGTTCCAACTTTTACATTTGAAACGAACCCATGAGGAAATTCTAATAGATTTTTAATGAATATCTTGTAGTACTTTAAAATTTTTAAATATCCCATGGGCATTATACCAGCACTGGATCAAAAAATAAACTGAAAACATGGATATTTCGCTTTAAAAAAAAAAAACAAGTTTTTTAAGACTATCAAAACACTTGGGCATAACTACCACTTATTCTTCATGCAGAAATCTTGGTAGAGAGAAAATTGTATTGATTCTTTCCCCGCTTTTGCTTTTTTTTTTTTTTTTTTTATTCTTCTCCTGGGTCTGGCATTCTGCAGTAAAGTAGACAATCAGCTACCACTCCCAGACAAGTGGCCTTTGAAAGCTTCTCCTGTAGGAAGAAAAGCTTTCCAAGGAAAGGAGTGATGCTTTCAGGCCAAGGAGAATTCCAAATAAATAGCATTTCTACTTCTGCTTCTCAGTCTGGCTTTAACATTTGGTAAGGGGCAAAACAACCCAACCAAAGAAAGCTATTGTTCATTTGAACTTAAAGTTCAAATAATGTTACATTTAATTCATAATCAGATCATTATAACTATAGTTGAAATATCTAATTCTGGTATAGTGAAGGTTTGTAAGAAATCTTGTTTACTTTGTTTCTCACTTTTTAGCACTGCTGTCTTCCTCTTCTACGTGTATGGTTTAGTGTCACAGAATGAGTAATTTTATTGCCACATTGCAGAGCAAATTCTCTCAGCCCAAATAAATTTGGCTTTGGGCATGGTTATGGGGCATCCAGTTGGCAATACCCTGCAGGTATCTGGATATACAGAGCTGAGGACTGGGGCAGAGGCCTGAGCTCAGAGAAGCAGTCACTGGCAGAGAGATGATACCGTGAGAGGCAGGGAGACCAGTCAGAGGGGGTAGAGGGCCACCAGCAGAAGACTGATGTTGGCACCTGAACAGTATCAACATACACAGAAATGAAAGAAGGGCAGTTCTAAAAAGAGAAAGCAACTTGATTAGCGAGACTAGAGGAGGGCCTGGAGAGAGAAATATCCTAGAAGGCAAAGCTTCAAGAGCTTAAAGAAGGAAGGAGTAAGAGAGCAAGTGAAGCAAACAGCTTCTCTCCTTAGGTAAAGCCCTGACTCCCTAATATCCTTCCTTCCTTCCCTAACTCCTCAGAACCTTAAGAGAAGGCAGTAGTTAGTTGTTGTTTCCTTACTTATAAATGTTCACAATCTATTCTATATGGACTATAATTTCTTCATTGTACAAGTATGACTTCAGATTAACTTTCTTAGTATTGCTTCTATCTAGTTTGTTTATAGGCTTTGTGGTTTTTAATGGTCTTTTCCTGTAAGTAGCTATAGTTGATTTGACTGTAATACAGGTTCTTCAATATTCATTATTTTAGTGGTTACCCAGCAGATTTTATCATTGTTTACTCAGAAATGTTTTTTAGCCCACTCTGCTCCTTATTCGGGATAAAGCAGATAAATACCTTGCTCAGAGCCAAACAGGAATACTTTAGATTCTGCTTCCATAGACTTTCTACTTTATTTGCACTGACTCCTAAAAATATTGAAAAGGATAAATAGAAAAGTTCATTTAATTGTCTGAGTTCATTTATTGTTCTGAGCAAGAACAGTACTCCCTATCTGATCAGTATCACTTCTGATTCATATTTTATCCACAGAAAGGTACAGTTTTGTTTTTCCCCAAATAGATTGTGGTTTAACCTGTATTTGGCCTACTGTAAAATGTAGTTTGTGTGCAAAATTCAAACCCCTTAACCCAGGTCTGAGTCATACTTCTATTAAAACACCCTGAAATAGTTAATTTTTATTTGCCCATTCCTCATGGGTAAAGATTTTGTTATGGATCTTAAACAGCATTATGGTAAAGGAGTGATTTTAAAAGTCATCTCTCTTGGTTCACAAGAATACAGTTCTGTGTAAAGAGAAAATAAAATAGATATTATAATAATGCCATACTTTTTATCAACCGTATGTCAGAGCTCCTTATTAACCTTATTTTTATGGCATTTTGGTGAGTTTGTTTTTATTCTAGTTCTCATATTCACAGAGACCAGAATGTAAAAAAATTAAGACTTTTATCCAAAGCCTCATAGGCATTAGATCTGAGTAACTTTGGCATTGCTGACACACTACTTGTCTTTTTCCTCCAAGCTTAAAATATTTATGAAACACTTGAAAGCCTTCTCATCCGTTTTTTATTTTTCCCTTAGAGTATTGATTTCTATTTTTTTAACTTCAAAAATTCACATCGCACAATTGTTAAAACGTTTGAAAATACCTTTCTTAAATTTAGCTTTTAATCTAAATTTTTTATTTTTTAAAAGACCTAATTTTATAGCACATGATATAGCCAATAAAACAAATATTCATCAACATTGAGCAAAATGATAAATTTTACTTTTGAAAGTTTGTTTTTAAGAAAAACTGAACCTATCCTTTAGTTTTTTGTTTCTTGGTTTTCCTTTTTTTCCTGGTAGCTGCTGGCCTCACAAAGTGTCATTAGCATATCAGTTTGGTGTTTTGGCAAAATAAAAATTATACTAATCCTTTCATCCAAGTCTAAGTGCTATTGCTTAAAATTTTTCTTCTGGAATTTTTCATGTGAAGTTCTTGGAGATTGAGAAAAGATAATAATTCAGATCTATTGATAAAGATTAATTGCTGCAAGAGATGTACTGTGAAATGCATATGCAAAGTCTGAGAAGACATGTTAGAGAAGATAGGAAGTAGCCATTTCTAAGTCACTTCCTTCATCTTTAAAGTATCAACATTTATTAGGTTAACATCAAATACTTGAGAGCGGATTCTTGAAATCAGTGACCAAATCTGAATTCTTGCTATAAGATTTGAAATGCCTGAAAATCAAATGTAATTGTGGAAATTCAGATACTTTGTTATTTATTAAATGGTCCTGATAATTTTAATGATAGCCACATATTTTAAACAAATGATTATCTTTGAGAAAGGAACTATAAATGAGATCCTAATTCAAGAATTCCCTTTTTTTATGGCTATTGTTTGCTCTTGTTTTTGGTGGTACTGAAAAAAAAAAAATAGGGTTTAGTGGGAAGGGGAGGCCTGCACAGTCTAGCACACAGGCCTTACACCCTTAGTCTTGGTGGTAGTAAAACCAAAATCCCTGAGTTGGAGGGGGTTTTAGGTCAAAGCTTAGACATGACATTTCCCTCTAAGCTGAGCTCTCCTTCTGTGTTCTTTCTCCATGATAGGCCCCTCCATCTACCGAAGCTGGGAGTCTTGTGAATAGTACATTGGATATTAACCCCATCTCTAATCAGTTATCATGTCCTGTTGAGTCTATCACTTTAGTCTGCATTGTTTTCTCATTACAGCCCAACCCTCAGTTCAAATTGTCTCTCAGTGGAGTACTATAATGCCTTCTACTTGAACTCCTTAGCTCTACAGCCTCTTTTTTTCTCACCCAGCCTTCACCATAAGCTCCTCTTGCACATAGACATAATTTATTCTCCAACCACTGATGTTCCTAACATGAAGGCCTCATCATGGCATGCCCTTGTTTAAAATCTGTCTTTGACTCTTCACTGCCTTTAGGACAATTCTAAACACATTAAACTGACTTATAGGACTTGAATTGGTCTGATCCCAACTTACCTCTCCAAGAACATTTCTTACCCCAGAGAAAACTTCAGTCAATACCAAAAATCTTTCATTCCAGGACACCATTCTTATTCTGGCTCCAGGTCTGGCTTTATGTGTAGTTTTCTCAAAACATATCTCAATCAGTTCTTCTTCTTCTTCTATATTCCCTTTTGCCTAGGTAAATTCTACTCTTCAAGTTTTCAGTTTAGATTTTACTTTTTCAGGAAAGCTTTACTGGACACCTGTGAAAGAACTACAAACCGGTAGCATGTCAGTATTTTTCCTATTGCCACATTATCACTCTGTATCTTAAATACTGTATGTTCAAGTGAACCCTTTACAAGGCAGTTAGCTCCATGAAGGCATAGTCTCAAGGTTTCTGGGACATCATTATATCCTTAACACCTAGTACAGTATGTGGCTTTTAGCCATCATTAAAAGTCAGTTGGATATTTGAATAGATGGATTTTTTTATTCATAAACATCTGAGAAAGCCAAGTATGCTTTTAGAATTACTAGACACCTCAAAGTTCTGTGCCAGAATATGGAAACATAAAGTGCCTCCTGGCCCACCTCTTGTCCTGTTCAACAAGAAGGTGGACACCTAGTTCTGACTGCCAACCTCCAACTACATCTCCTGAAAATAGCCATTTTGAGGCTACTCCCAGGCCCACACAGGTGTTGTCAGAAAAGGAAGGGATATGGAAAAGAGACCTACACAGGACTTGGAAGTAGTCCCAGGGCCATTAGGGCATGGACTTATAGAATCCCAGGAACTCAGGATGTGGTCTAGAAGGAGGTGGGGGGAAGGCATAGACAAAGTGGGCTGATCCTTTTGGCCTACTGACTGGGTAGGAGTATGGCCAGAGAGGGCTGTGTCTACGAGCCCTACTCCAAGCAGGAGATGATCTGGATTTGTTCTAGAGTTTGTACTCCTAGTGTATATTTGTGAAAGTATAGCATTAAAAACAACTGTCTAATATTGTATTTGTAAAATCCCATCTGAAAGTATGAATAGAACTTAAAGGTTGTAACTAACCTTTTAATTGTTTGTATTTCAAGACCACATGACTCTCTGTTCTGTTGTGTTCTGGGAAGCAGTTTCAAGTACTGTTTAAGAGCACAGTGTTTAAAGCCAAAATAGGGGTATGAGTTGTCAGCTGGTTTTTGTTCTGAATTGTTCCTTTGCTGGCTGTGAAGCCCTTGGCAGAGTGCTTCATCTGCTGAATAGAGGTAATCTTCCTTCAGGCTTGTAGTGAAAGTACGTGAGGTTAGAGTCTTTAAAAGGCTTAGCTCAAGTAAATGCTCAATAGATCACAGGGCTGTCATCATCATCATAATCACTGTCATTATTTTTACAGCTGTTATTTCTCATTGTCCATAACTGTTGTGATGACCTTGGGCAAGTCACATAGCCTCTCAGAACCTCAATTTCTTCCTCCATAAAATGAGATATTTGGAGGACAGAATAACAAAGATTTTGTCCAGTTAAAAATAAGGACTTTGAGGAGTTCTTTCTCTTTCAGTTTACACTGAACTTGAACTTGACCCCACAAGCTGTGTTTAAATTGTTAATGGAAGTTAGCTACTATGCATGTAGTATCAGTATATATTCTACTTTTATCAAACTTGGTATGCAATAACTGAAGAAACCTGGATTAAATATGTAGTTTATGAAACAAGTATGTAGTTTATGGAACAAGTATTTGCTTTACAGAAAGATTCACTGTAGAATCCCTTTTACTCACAGGCTCTACTAGTACATTAAAAATAAAATTCGATTTTAAAAAAGATATTTGGTTTGCCTGAAACTTTCCAGAAACATATGCAGACATTCTTAATCCTTTGAATCACAGAATCCTTTGTGAATTGATTAACTTTGATTCCTCTCTCTGAGTGATGAGCATGGTTGCAAATATTTGCATACAATTCCTGGAGAGGGGGTGGTCTGTGGATCCTAATTTAAGAATCCTTGGCATAAAGCCAATATAAAGAGAATGCCAATAAAAACGGAATATGCTGAGGATATTGTAGGCATTTCTAAATGCCAGTCTCCAAACACCTGGCTCTCTTCAGAATCAGAGAAACAAAGAGAGAACTAATATTTATTGCGCTCACCCTGTGCCGGACACTGTGTTAAGCACTGTGTTAAGTGACCTTCCCCCTCCAAATCTAAGAAAGACAGGTATTATTTCAGATGAGAAAACTGAGGCTCACAGAATAAGCACTTCTCCAAACTCTTTTCACTATTAAATGGTAAAAGCAAAATTTGAACTGGGGTCTAGCTCTAAGGCTACATACACTATGATAAAAGACCCTAAATTCCTTCACATTTATTCCCAAGCTCCCAAGTCTTTATTAAAGAATAGATCACAGAAATGTATAGATTTTTCTTAGTGAACTCACAAAGGAATTCCCAAAATCAGCTTCCTGTTGAGAGCCAGTCCTTTCCCTCTCCCATGTTCTGTGCCATCAGAGCTGGGAGGACTTGCAGGAGTGATATGTTGATATTGGGATGGGGTGGGGAAGCAGAGAGCTGAGAGAAGAGGGACTCTCTTGGCTGGACATGATTCAAAAGTTCTGATCCTCTACGTGCTCCAGTAAAGTTTTCCGGCTGACATCTGTGTTAAAGAGTTGTCAGCTGGGAGCAGAGAAGTGGCCAGTCAGCTTCAGAAAACCTCATTTGCCAAGTCTCACATGAGAATAGTGAAGACAGGCTCCATTTGGAAAAGACCTGCTTCTAGAAAGATTTATTACATAGGGGTCATGTTGCATAACATGGGCTATGTTCAGGATACTCAACTCCTCCTTGATTCATTCACATTTCATGAGACAGCTAGCTAGTCTCTTCAAAAAGGAGGGACTAAATGGGGAAATAAATGAAGGTCCTGATATGAATGAAAGAACAACCTATGTCTTATTAGAATTCTTTCTTGGACTATGTCTATAGCCTTGGTGCTATAAGCCAATATTGAGCTTTCTTCATAAACAGCGTGACCCAATGCTGTGCAAAAAGCACTGTGCTTTGCACGCTTAAAGACCTTATATATTAAGGTAAGTTCTGTTGTCCTCATGTTCTAACCTGTCCAAACAGAACATTCATGGTGATTTGGGAATACACTCACAAATACATTTTTGGTTTCAAGTCATTTTAAGATATGCTATCTTATCACCTCAGCCTTCATGTGTCCTAGAAAATTATGCTGTTTTCACAGTGATATTAAAGGCACTGTGAGATTTGGTATTTGATTTAGATTTTCCTCATGATTTCCCATATGATATATAACTGCTTCATAAAGTTACTTGCTGTGAAGTATTTCAGACCCTTATTCGGCAGTAATGAGGAAGATACTACTTAAAAAATGTTTAAGAGTAAAATATGCATATTTAGGAGTAACTGACATCTGACATGCATTTTTTTCTCATATGCTATGGATGGTGCAAAAGATATTTACTAGTGTAAAGATGATACCTCCTTATATCAGCAAGGCAGCATAACATAGCGATGAAAGTATGGACTCTAGAGCCAAACTATGTGTGTTTGAACCCCAGCTCTCATGCTTGCCTGCTTCAGGATCTTGGGCAAAATATTGTGTCTTTGTGTGCCCTGTTTCCTCATCTAGAGAATACAGATAATAGCAAGTTCTTCCTTTATTGTGTTAATTTGAAAATTGGGTGGATTCATATATATAAGTGCTTAGAACAGTGTTGGTGCATAATAAATGTTATGTAAGTGTTAGACATTATTTTACAAATGTGTAAAGATGACTAATAAACTCTAGGTGTTAGATGGTTTAAAAAATAACAGTTTATCCTCAGTTTAAGGTCTAACTAGGACTTCTGCCATTCTGTCTTCTTCTAGCAAATCTGCATATCAATTAATGGTGTCACTGACATCTGTGGGCTGAGGATCCTCATGTACCTGTAAATGGAAATGTGTACTAAGTTTGATAGACTTCAGTTTGACAGATTGAATAAATACCATTTCTCACATATACCCAACATATTTTTGCCAAATGTATGTCAGCCCTACTGTGATAATGAAATACCACTGTACCATAAATGTTGCTAACTTCATAACAGCTTTGAATATGATCAGTGAATACTGAGGGAAAAATAACACGAATACTATGTGAGAAGTCCTTGAAACCATTTGATGCTAAAATAGTATCTTCACATTCGAAAGTGCTGGAAACGTGGTCATTCATTCACTCAAAATATGTATTGAGTACCTACTATGGGCATGGCACTGCTCTAGAAACTGGGAATATAGTTGTTGCCTTTGTGGAGATTATATTTTAGTAAGAGGAGATAATGAACAAGTAAACAAGTAAAAGATGGTCATTTTAGAGACAAGTAAGTGCCATGAAGTAAAGAAAACAGAACAGTGTAATAGACGGAGAGGCTCACTGAGGAAGTGGTAACTGAGCTGAGACACAGCTGAAATGGGAGCAGGGAGTTTCATGCTGAGGGAACAGCAAACGCAAAAGCCTGAGA
The DNA here is from genome assembly GCF_001604975.1 of Cebus imitator. Taxonomy (NCBI): domain Eukaryota; kingdom Metazoa; phylum Chordata; class Mammalia; order Primates; family Cebidae; genus Cebus; species Cebus imitator. The sequence continues at coordinate 2,983,249 of NW_016107393.1, read as the reverse complement.
TAGAGTGAATGTGATGTGTTTGGGAGCGAGGGAGGAAGGAAGCTTAGATCTTGGGGGCTGGGGAGAAGAGGCAGTGCTTGGTGAGGTTTTGGAAGCAGTCAGGGGCTTCATTAAACGCATGGTGACTGTAGGCCATGGCAAGGGGGCTGATTTTAATCCAGGTGCTGTGGGAAGCTGTTGCACTGGAGTGACATGATCAGATTTGTATCTTTAAACAGTTCGCTTGGCTGCTATGTCAGAACCAAATGAGCATCAGGGGTCCCAGAAAGATCCCTTAACAGCCATAAGCTGTAGTACAGACAAATGCTGGTGTCTCAGACTAGTATCAGACAGTGACGTGGAAGGAAACGGGAAGATTTGCAGTCTGTGTTGGAGGTGGAAACAACAGGACTTGCCAATAGCCTAAATATAGGTGGGAGCTAAAGGAGGAATCAAAGAATCACATATTTTAAGGTCTTGTTCAAGTCTTGCCTTCACAGTGAAACTTTCCCCACCTCTTCTAACCCACTTTTGTCTCTCCTTTGATTACAGTGGTTGGTGAGCTGATAGTATGTGCAAGGCATTGTCCCTGGTGCTTAGAATACGTTAGTGAATAAAACAAAGCTCTCTGCCCTGTGGATGTTATGTTCTGTCCTGTACCACTTCTATATCTGTGCCTCTAATTTACACTAAATTTTATGTGTCTTTGTTTCGTCTCTAATTGTATTGGATATATTATTTTTGTTCTCTAAATAGACAAGCACCTTTAGGACCAGTGACCCCACTTTTCAATTTACCATAACATCTAGCTCAGTGATGGTAGAAGCAAAAGTAACAGTTTAAATATGTTCTTTTCATCCCCACAAATAGCTTGTTTATAGGTTTGCCTGCTGCTTTAAATAAGTAAACTCGTGAAAATCCAGAATTGCAATTCAGATGATTAGAAGGGCCATGATTTTTTATTAAAAAAGATTATGGGTTGGGTTCAGTGGCTTATGCCTGTAGTCCCAGCACTTTGGGAGGCCAATGCAGGTGGATCACTTGAGGTCAGGAGTTTGAGACCAGCCTGGCCAACATGGTGTAAGTCCTTCTCTACTAAAAATACAAAATTAGCCTGATATGGTGGTGGGCATCTATAATCCCAGCTACTCAGGAGGCTGAGGCAGGAGAATCGCTTGAATCCAGGAGGTTGAGGTTGCAGTGAGCCGGAGAACGTGCCACAGCACTCCAGCCTGGGTGACAGAGCGAACCGACGTCAAAAAAAAAAAAAAAAAATGTACTCACTCAAGAGTGAGTACATAACAGCTGCCCTCCCCCAATGAATGTAATTAAAAATTTGTAAACAAGTCATTATGCATTTGTCAGGGAGACTTGGATGAAGGAACTGAAGCTGAGGAATCAGAGGCAATAGTCCATTTTAAATTAATCCAAAATGAAGACATGGAAACTATAATTTAGAATTGTAAAAAGAAAATAATTTCTGATTTCTAAAAATTCGAATATGTGCACTTTATACAGGACTTCCATTTTCTACATTTACAATTTATAATTGACAGTTATAAATCCTTTAACCAGGTCACGTTCATCCTGGCAATGAAAAATAATGATTCAAATACACAACTAAGTTGGCTTCAGGTTATGACTTTCTGAGTATGTCTTAAAATACTAACAGAAAACAAAAGTCATGCTTTTATGTTTTGCAAGGAAGACAGTATCTTCACAAACACTCATAGGCTATTGACTCCTTTTCAAGACCCCTTATGGTAGGATTGGCGTTGAGGTACTACTGCTAATGCAATGCTATGTCTTACACAGCTGCCCTGCAGGTTAATTAAGCTTTTGAGGACTATCCCTGGAATTATTATTTCCATGAAAAATGCTTCTGGATTCTAGAATACTGACTTTAAACCAAAATTAGGAACATACTTCATTTATAAGAGGTCTTCTTCAACTTATTTCTGTAATTTTCATAATCCATGTACTCTTTGAAGATGATCATACTTACCATGAACAATAAATCCTTTAATCAGGTAGTATGCAGCAGCACAGTTCTTATGTTAAAAACACAGATGCTGTCCCCTTACCTCTTTCATTCACTCAATACATTCATTAAGTGCCTTCTCTGGGCAGGGCCCTAGACAAACAGCAGTAAATCAAGTCTGGTGTCTAAGCTGGAAGAGCTTAGAGCCCTTTGGGGAAGAAGACATATGCACAAGTAATATACAGTGAACAATCATAAGTACTGTAGTGGAGATGAAAATAAAATGCATTCAGGTTCAGAGGAAAGCAAAATGCTTTCTTCTGAAAAAAGATGGAAGGCTTCCTGGAAGAGATGGCATTTAAAGTGCCACTTAAAAGTGGAGAGAATTTTAAAGGAGACAAGAGAAAAGCATCCTGGAAGGCATGACAGCATGAAAAAAGTGATAGAACTCAGAAAGTGTGTCTGTACAAGAACTAGCTAGTGCTTCATGCAGGCAACATTTCTGAAGCAACTACCAAGTGTAAGGCACTGCCTATGAGGCCAGAGAAGAAAAGAAAAATAAGATGTGGGCCCTGCCCTGAGGGAGAATTTGGTTTAATAAATCTTATAAAGTATGAGAAAACAGTTTCCACTTAAGCTTGAGGATGGTGGTGGATGCTGAACTGCAGCATTGGAATCGGATTCTATGGGGATGTTGACAATAATGCTCATCATTCACTAACTCCTTCAGTGTTCTAGGCACCATGGTAAGGATTTACATGCATTATTTCCTTCAGAGCTCCTCATGAGATATGATTGCTGTTTTATTCCTACTTGTCAGCTGAGAAGATTGGGGTTAAGTCAAGTAATTTATGTAGTGTTTCCCAGCTGGTAAGTAGCAGAGTAGAGATTTAAACTCGTGTATAGTAATACAGAGTCTGTAACTCACTGAGGGGAGTCATAGGAGATGTTTGAGTAGGGTAATGACTGATTTGAGCTGTTCTTAAGAATTCATTTGACTACAAGGGGAATGCAATGATTAAGGAATTATGTTGTGAACGGCTAATGAGGACCTAAATGGAGGTAATGATAATGGGTATGGAAAAGGAAAGGAGGTGACAGATGTCATAAAGATTACTAACTGGATTCAGGGACAAGGAAGAGGGAGAAATCAAATACAATTTTAGAGTGTGCATGTGAGGAAGTAAAGACCAGCAGAGAAGAAATGTCCTTTAGGGAGTGAGGTGAGGGGATGAGGGCATGGAGGCTGGGATAAGTAGTTTAATTTTGTGCAAGTTGAACTTGAGGTGCCAGTGGGATATACATGGGAGGGAAAATGCAAAAGTTGAGGTTAGAAATACAAAAGTTGATCTTGGATAAGAGGTGATTTAGAAAGATTGTATTCTACCAATGGTAGAGAGGTTGAGGAGGACCAATAAAGGCCTTCAGAACCCTAGTTTTATTTTGCTAGAGAAATCATAAGCCAGATTACAATGTTTATGAAGTGAGGAGATAGTAAAAAATAAAACAACGGAAATATAGGCTACTCTAAAAGAAGTTAAATGGTAAGAGGAAGTAGTTGGTAGACTAAGAGGCTAACAAGAATGAAGCAAATTTTGTTTCCTTAAGAATGGGCTGACTAAAGAAAGATGGTGTTTGATAGGGTAAGGTCTTATAGAGAGGGTGGGGCTGCATTAACGAACTCAAGGTGATGACTTAGCTGGGTGATGCCTGGTGCCTCCTTTGGATCCATCCAAACTCTTCTCATCTTTTGGATAATCACTTAAATGTTGCCTCTCTGCAGAGCCTTTGTCTCTCCTGTAGTTTTCCCCATAGAGGCTTAAGTGTTTCTTATCCAATTCTCCCACAGCTCTTAGTACATACCTGCACTATGGACCAGTGGTTCTCAAACATCAGCATGTTTCAGGTCATTTGGGGGCTGGCTAAAACACAGATTACTGGGCCCCATCCTCAGCCTTTAGGATTCTGCAGATCTGGAGTGAGGCCTCAGAATTTGCTTTTCTAACAAGTTCTCAGGTGATGCTGATGCTGCTGGTCTGAGGACCACACTTTGTGTACTGCTGAACTAAACTAAAAATATGTGAGAGGTATAAATAAAGAGCTTGGGAGTTCAAGGATGTACTAGTAGTCCAGACTTAGAAATGTTCTAGAAAAATACTCCAAGAAATCAGTCAAAATTTAACAGCAGGCAAGAAAGAATAAAATACTTCGCTTAGCTTCATGAAATAAAAATACTTTGAAGAGGTCATCAGCATAATCTCTACAGAGCAGAGGTTTCTTAGGGGAGAGCTGTCATAGATGAAGCTTTTTTTTTTAAATGAAAACCACAGCCATGACTGTAATTTTACTGTAATCATGAGGAATGCCCAATTGTTATTTGAGGGGAAATAAGTATATAGCCAGCATATTATTTTTTATTTAGAATAGTATTTTGTTATTCATAACTGAGATCATTAAGACTGGAAAAATGTACCATTTCTAAGAGCTGGTTTTATAATTACCATTTTGTGTGCTGCATCTAATTATTCATATAGGTTCACGTGTCCCTGATAGTTACTGTGCAGATCTGACATAAGTAGATATACTAAATCTCAGAATTTGGGTAAGTATAATTTTTTCTGTACATCACTAAAGTGTTGGCTGTGGTTAGCAAATGTGCTAAGTTCCACAACCAAAGGTCCAAAATCCTTCCTGACATTTGCAAGTATCAGTCATTTCAAGTTTCTTTTATTCATTCAAATGCCAACTAAGCTAACTCATCAGTGTCAATACCAATCAGCTTAGCATAAGCAAAATAACCATTCAGTCATAGCCACACTGTGTAACATGGATATATCAGATGCTTTATTCTGATAATATAGTCAGATGCCACTAGATGCAAAGTTAAATTAATTAGATATGAGAGTAAATAATAAATCATTTTTGTTCCAAGCCTGTATAACTTTAATTTTACCATGATAATACCCCATATAACTGAAATTAGGTTTTTGAGTTGAGATGCGTAAACTTCTCTATTAATTTTATCAATATCAAATTGACATCTACTTTAGTCTTTTTGAATATATGAATCTTTATTTAAAACCTAACAATCCATGGGAAAGGAAACAGATTCTTCAGGCCTAATAGTATGCAAATAAATTATTCTTGTCTAACAGAATATAAATAAAGTTTGTCATGAGAACATATTCCTTTTTGAAATAAAAAGCAATTTTAAAAGATTTAGTTGCCCACCTAAGGGGGAATAATCCCTTGACATATAAGTGATACTGAAAATTCCAAATTGTTATGATAAGTAGATATTTTGAGAGAATTGAATTGCTTTGTTAGAAGGGAAATGTGGTGTCAGTTTTCTTCATTTTTATTTTACCATGATAGAATGGTAGTTTTTGAGTAGCTGGGAGATACTTAGAAAAATTACGTGAAAGAAAGCCACTTGTCAGTCTTTTAGGATATATTTGGTTCTCTGTCATCAGAAGGTAGTCTGCCCTCTCCCTGGAATCAAGTTGCAAACACTATCCTCAATAGTAATTAGAGCTAAGCGGCAATTACAGGACATATGATTTGTTCAGAGGCACTGCCTGCCGGCGGTTTCCTAGCACCACATTTCACAGGAACACCAGGTTGAAATGATGGAATTATTTACCTTTAAATAAAATACCTCATACAATGCTCAAATGCAGAAGGGAACGTGGACTTTAACCTTAAAAACAAAGGTAAGCACTGCTAATTAACCCACATTTACACCTTAAGAAACTTTCTTATGAAGTATGTGACAAAAATATAAAACAGTTCAAATGAACTTCAGAAAAGAGAACAGTATCAGAATTAAGACAAATAGAATTTGCTAGTTGTGCAACTCCTTTGTCTAATACTATCTTGATTTTCCTAGCCTGTTTGTATTTCAGTTGCACTTTTGAGCCACTGTGCTAACTATAAGGACGAGGTGACTGATTTCCCACATTTCTTTAATCTTTATGAGCTACTGTTCCCTTTTCTTTCAAAGTTTGTGTCAGAATAACTACTAGGTAAAAATGAGATTCATGTCAATCCAAGTATGTTAGAACACTCTCTCCTTTTTATCTTCTCTTCAGAAAGTATGTTTAAGCTGATGATTATACATGTCCAAGAATCCACATTCAGATTGACAGAATAGTGGCTGGTAGCCTGTAATCAAATTGAGTGACGTGGGTGATTTGCGCTCTTATCACATGACTTTTATGATAGGCACCATTTCAAGTGTTAATGTTCCATCTAGTTCACGTCAAAGCTCAATGGTTTCATGTTTGTTTAGACCCTTGGGCATAGAAATCTCTCTGGAAACCAGGTAAGTTGAGCTCCTCAAGAGGGAGTATTGTCTAAGAGTAGGTATAATTTGTATGTATACAATAGGTATTTGTGAAATTCTTATTTCTATTTTAATCTTATCACTTTATTTCCCCATTTTTATTTCCCCCACCTTACTCCCCACCTAAGAAATCCTTTTTTTTTTTTCAATTTTTCCATTTGTAAATCATGAATAAATACATTATTAAGGAAGTGTTAAGAAAGGACCTAGGAAGTATTGGCACCAGGAAGGTGTTTTTATCTCATAGTCTCCAGTGGGATTTCAGGTGGTTTGGAAAATATTGAAACAGCATTGACTTCTTTTATTCTGTCTTATTCATCGGTTAGAGGTGTAAACACTGAGAGTTCAAGGGACTTGCAAAAAATGAATAAGTTAAGCCAAAGTGCATTAATTTTTCCAAGGTCTTTGAGACACTGATTTGTGACCTCTTCACAGATAATGTGGCTCAGTATAGTTATTACATATCTGATTTAGGGAGAATATTTTTTTTGTAGTGCTAGATTCATCATTGCCTTCATTTTCTATGTTTGATTTTCATAGAATTATTTATCCCTGAGCATCATTTTCTTTATCAGAAAAACATGGGATAATTATAAGCCATGGAAAGTTTAGACAAGGACTTATTGTGGTGTGTATAAAATACATGTAAAGAGCTACTTAATATATGTAAAAGCACCTTGTGCTCTCCAATAAAATGGTATAGTATTTGTATAAAGCAGGACACAATGATGAATTTCTGTTAAAAGTATGCCATAAAATTCTATGGTGCACTTAGGTTTCTAACTTGTCCCACTCCTTCACATGCATGACAGATACCCTCGGGGGAGCACATAATGAAAACAATCCTCGGCTGTTACAACTAGCGTGATTACTGGAGACACAGCTAGAGATATGGCCTAATTTAATTGTTAAATCTTGTCACAGAGACAAACCTGTCCTGATCCTAGAATAATCTTGCTATTAATCTTTTGATTTATAGAAGCAAATATTCAAAACAAGACTAATACAGTATAGTTGCAACATAAGGCAAATGACAGATTTTCTGAATGCTTTGTAGTTCCCTAGAAGTATTACAGTGGGAGCCAGAGACAAAGGAGACACACAGACAGGCACACACATGTACAGAAACAGAGACAGAGACAGAGCTGTCAATACATGAGACACCGGAGATGAGGGAGGCAGAAAAGACAGGTGAGAAAGTAGGAGACTACAGAAACAGTTATTGGGAGAGGTAGAGAAAGAGGGTGTTATAGAAAAAGAGACAGATACAAGTCAAAGTTTGGAAAGTTGTAGAGATTGTGCAATTTTGGAACTTTGGGTTTTGCATTTCTATTAGCAGGAATCATACTTTCTCCAGTTAAATGCATTGAATACCAGGTCCATTTTTGAGAATTGTTTACTTTCCTTGGTGTCTTTTAAAGCAAAAGGAGCTTAACAGTGTTTGAAGTTCAGAAGAGATCAAGAGTTGAAACAAATGTTTTTGAAGAAAATTTTCCATTCCTTTGTTGCCTCATAAAGCAGATCATTGAAAAGGAAAATAATGAGTGCTGTGATAAAATGCTCTACTTTCAATGGTACTCCTTATGAAAAAGTTATTATGGCTTTGACTTTTGGTGTTCATTGCTAGGATAGGAGGGAATCATTTAGGAAGCCAAAATGAAATTCCATATAAAGAATATTATTCAGGTTTAAAAAGAAGATCCTACCATTTGCAACAACATGATTGAGACTGGAAGACTTCATGTTAAATGAAATAAGCCAGAAAAAAAACACTGCATGATCTCTCTTATATATAGAAATTTTTTAATGTCAGATATATAGAAACAGAGAATAGAATAGTGGCTCTCAGACTGTGGAGGAGAGGGGAACATGGGGAGATGTAGGCCAATATAGGCAAAGGGTAGAAAATTGTAATTATACAGAATGACTATATCTAGAGATCTAAAGTACAGCATGAGGACTGTGGTTAATATTGTTTTGTATGTTAGAAAATTTCTAAGAGTGGGTTTTAGGTACTCTTACCACACATACAAGTAACCATGTGACATAATGGATGTATGTCAAATTGCTCTACCATAGTCATCATTTCACTATATATATGTGCATCAAGATATCACATTGTATACAGTAAATTTTATATGATATTAAAAAAAGAACCTGACAGTCAAATCATAAAGTAAAAATTTTGATGACTATGTTAAAAAAGAAGAAAAAGAAATTTCACATAAGAAAGTCTGGTACGAAGTCAGTATGATAGCACGAGTAACTTGATGCACAGGGACAGGGCAGTCATTTATGATGAATTCCTTCATGTGCAGAAAATGCTTGGGTGTTCATTGGAGATGTTCTGCACGTGGCTAGTGCCCCAGACGCTGCCTACCTGACCGAAACAAGTAGCATCAGTTTCTAGTATGTCAGGATAATGGCAGAGTTTCAAGAAGCCAGGCCAACTATTGGCCCAATCTGTTAAATACCCACTGGAGACCCTGTAGAGTACAAGCATTCCCTGGGTCACAGGACATGTCATGTGAGCTCACAATGTCTTCTGGTCACCCACAGGAGTGTTTGAAGGAGTTAGGTGTCCTGCTTAACTAGATTGTTCCTGCTCATGCAGTTTTGCTCTACTCTACTTCATTTTATACAGATTTTTGTCATACAATGAGGAGGAGAAAGGGAATAACAGCATTTTAGGAGTAAGATATTAAGAAATTTCAAATAAGGAATTGGTACTAATTCTAGTCCACTTTGCAAAACTAAGCAAAACTCACTGTTCTTTATTCCCTCTCCAGATCATTCTTCACCACTTTTTCCCATTGTGGCTCCAATTTTACCCTATGCTCACAATCTCTGCTCACTGTGTCCCAGCACGGCCAGATCAGGCACCCCATACCAGGTTTCCAAAGGGATGGAACAGGGGCTTTCATGCTGCTTGCACAGCCAACCCTGGCTGCCAGATGGAAGCCATCTCTGCCGCTCCTGGGTGAGAATAGCTTATTTGCTGGTGGAGGACCAAGAGTGGCCTTTTCTATGATGGCCACCATGATTATCATAGCTTACTAGAATTATTTATGAACACTCTATAGTGCATTATAATTCTGGTGGCCTGTGATACATGTGCAAAAAGGGTTTAGAGCAGTTTTTACTGTTTCTATTTATTTCCAAGTTGGGCCTTCTGGGATTTTATTACCTTTTGTTGTTATTGTTATATGGGCAACTGGTTTTGAATAGCTATGAAGTGTTTGGTTAATATTTAAGCTAAAGAAACCATTTTTCTCTGCCAAGGTGTGAGTGGAGAGCACAAGCAGAGCAAATATTAACTCTATTTTCTCAAACTAAACAAGCTTGGGGTGGGGGAAATATCCTTTCATAAAGGATGATTTATATAAACCATTCTTTCCTTTTCCCTACTTTTGGTTCTTAAATGTCACAGCCTAGACTTTGAAAGCAGAAACTGAAATTCTCTGAAACTAGGGGAAGAAACATTTTGTGCCCTTGAGCTAGAATTTATAGCAGCAGCTGGGTGTGCTGACCTCCAGAGTTGCTGTATCCAGATGCCTTTAGCCTGGCTCTTAGTGTGAACTGCAGAGGAGAGGCCTAAAGACAGAGCCAGAGGCCTGAATAGCCCTGCTGCGTTGATCTCAAATGGAAGGTCAGTTACCATTGCTTGAAAAAAAGTGTCTTTTCAGACAGCATTTTTGTTGTGATCCTGATAGTACTTCAGTATAAAAACCACCAATACAAGTGAGTGTGCCTCCTACCATGAGGCTAAGTTAGTTATATGGATCCAAACAGTATGGTTAAAGCGTAGTTGTAATGAGCTTTGTTGTTCTCTTTTCTTTACCATTGGGAATATTAAAAGAAGTATTTAAAATGAGGTGTTATACTGGGGATTCCAAAAGCAGGGAGGAAGTAAGGGAGACAAGGGTTGAAAGCCTACCTATGAAGTACTATGTTCGTTACCTGGGCAGCCCAAACCTCAGCATCATACAGTATACCCATTAAATAAATCTGCGCATGTATCCTATGAATCTGAAACATATATATAATACATGTTTTATATATATAATAAAATAAAATGAGCTCTTATAATCAATCTTGTGCTGTTTTTCAAACTGGAAAGAAATGTTGGCTTTTGTCCACACTGGCTTTTCTTGCACTGGATTTCTCTCATTAATCATGTGGATAAAACAGTAAAATTTAAAATCTCATTTAATAAATGAATACTCTCTTTAAAATTTCAGTCAAAGTTAAAAAAGAAAACAGACCAAATACTAACCTTAAATTTTTAAAGAAGGTAATGATGACAATATGTGATTCTTATACCTCTTTTGTTGTATAGACTTAAATATTCAAAACAGTGTTCAAGGGCACTGAGCTTTAGGTTTGGCTCTATCATCATGCAGGTACCATGTTAGATTCAACTCTCCAAATCCCATTTTTGTTATACAACACAAAGGGTAGATTCCTAAATTATGCTTACCTCTAAAATTTTATTAAATATGAATTTTCTAGAACTATTCGGTAACTTGAGAAACACAGTTGTGCTTTTTCTGGGAAAGTTGTATTTTTAGGGAGGTTTCCAAAATAAATGATCATTCTGCACTGCTATTAGGTCTCTAGCATGCTGTAAAGGGATAGCAAATAGTTCCTCTGTTTGTAATAGAAAGAGGCTTCAGACTTCAAGAAAAGGTCTTAATGCCAGTGAGGAGAGTCACCGGGCAAATGTAGCTCAGGACCATCTCCCTCGGTCTTTTTGCCAGAAAATTTCATCAGGCGCTGTGACCTCCCAATCCGTTCTCGACCTCAGACAATTTTAGTAAAGCCCTGTCTGGAGATAATTTTGGCTTCTCCAAAGACTTAGTAATTTAGACACAGCACATGACATTCCCTTTTGATAAGTCAGGTGTTTAAAAACTATTGCAAAAAACTTGAGAACACATTTGTTAGAATACTGTTTTTTCTTTTTCAAATTTCCTTTTTTGCATGATCATGCTTAATACTATTGAGTTATAAGTTGAGAAACTATGATAAAGTGAAACATTTTAAATTCAGTCATAACCCTCTAAATTTATTTAAGTTCTTAAATTCTCATACTTTTCAATGCTGCTTGAAAAAGGATTACAGCCAATGAAGTATGTCACATGTTTGATCAAACTATAGTTTGTACTATATAGCAAATAGATCTTACCCACTTTTTAACAGCACTTCAATATAAGAAATGTAGTCTGTGGGCAAGATATTCAGGTATAAATGAATCACCACTTGGCTGTACATGTTCTATTGCCACAGTATCTGAAAAGCCATCTGTTGCATGTTGGTGAAAGATTCATCGTTTTGTGTAAAAGCTGGCATAAACCCAAAGGACGTTGTGGCTTTAAATCCCTCATGATGTGGCTTCTCTGATGTTTTTTGATGCAGCACTTCATTATTGCTTATCAACTTTCGTGCAGTGCTCAAAAAGATTTATTTTTAAATGTAACGTTCTGCCAGTCTACTGCCGTGGTGGCTGCTGTTGGAGCTCTTTAAGGGGGAACCCTGAGCTTCCCCAAGGGAAATTCAGGCACGTAACTGCCAATTGTTAGATTTTATAGGCTCAGAGTTCTAGATATACATTTTTCTCTTTGGCATCAGTAGAGTCTGTGTTATTCTCCTCTGTTCACTTCCTAAATTCAGCAAGGAAGCATCAACATTAAAGAGAAATTTTATTTGCTCACAAATCGTTTTGAGCAAAATCAAGCTGGCAGTGGAAAAAAAGAACTCAGAAAGCATCATTGTCATACCAAAAGTATACCAACTTGATAGTATTTGAAGATATTCTTCTTATTGGGAAATTTTGCCTGTATTTGTCAAAACATTTTATTAAAAGTAGCATTGAGTACATTTTTAAAAATTTCTTTTAATTTATAACACACAGAAAAGTGCACATAAGTATGTAGTTGAATGAATGTACACAAATACAGCGTACATGTGTTGATGGCCCCCAGATCAAGGAAAGAACATTCCTGGTACCCCGGAAGACACTCTAATGCTCTGTTCTAGTCATCTCACCCCCCACCTCAGCCCACCCTTTCTACAAGGAGAGCCACTATCCTAACAATGTTACTTTGCCTGGTTTTGTACTTTATGTAAATGGTGTCATACAGCATGTACTCCTTTATTTTAGTTCCTTTTTGCAATGTTATGCTTGCAAGGTCTATTTGTTGTTGCATGTAAGTATATGTCATTTGTTCTCATTGCTATATTTCATTGCATGAATGTTTCATTGTGTGAAGATACAAAAATTATTCTTTCTATTGTTGATGGATTAACTGACTTCCAGTTTGGGGCTATTATGAAGAATATTGCTATGAGCATTCTAGTACATACTAGTTCTATTAGGTATATACCTAGACGTGAAATTTCTGGGTCATAGAATATGTATATATTCATCTTAAATAGATATTGCCAAGTAGTTTTCAAAGTAGCTGTGAGAATTTACGCTTTAATACAGAGTTCTAGTTGCTCTGTATTCTTGTCGACACATAATCATCTTTATATTTCTTCATCAAATTGAACCTTTCTTGTGGATTTGTAGTGGTATTTCATTGTGGTTGTAATTCACATATTCCTAACCACTAATGAGGTTAAGCACCTTTTTTGTAAGTTTATTGGCCATTTTAACATATGCTTTTATGAAGTGTCCAAGTCTTTTGCCCATTTATCTAGTGTTGTAGTTTTCTTATTGATCTGCAGGAGCTCTATATTTAGATTCAGGTCCTTTGTCAAAACAGATTTATTGTGAATATCATCACCCACCCTGTGGATTATCTTTTCACTTTCTTGATGATGTCTTATTCCTACATTCTTACTAATAGAATATATTCATCAATATTTTTTTCTTTTATGATTAGCATCTTCTTTTTTTCCTGCTTAAGAGATCTTTGTTTACACCAAGGTCACAAAGATATTCTGTTTTTCTGTTTTTGATTTTACCATTAAATCCAAAAGCCCTAAGAATACCTTGAGAGCCTGAAAAAAAATTTTTTAACTTCAATATATTCTGTTTTCTCTATGCTTTCTGTTTATGTAGTTCCCTCCACCATTCTTTCATATATACCTTTCAAAACAAAACCATTCCTCAAAGTTTAATCTTAAGAGATATCTCATCTGTGGAAACATTTATGAACTAGATGCAACTTCTTTCTCTCTTGAACCTACTTAACATTATTTTTACATAATATATTACCCCTGTCATTTATGGTAAGTATTAATAGATTTAATTATTTATGCTGTCCTGGGATATGGCATAGCGTCAAGGATTAGTAACCATAGTAACTGAAGCTTATACAGGTTATATATCAGGCACAGGCTTAGGCACTTTGCATAGAAAAAAATCTCAGTTTTCCCACCTGTCCTATGATATAGCTACTCTTATTTTTCTCAGCTACAGAAAAGAAAATAGAGGTATAAATAAGTAAAACTACTTGTCCAAGGTTGCACAAGAAAGTAGTGGACCTAGGAATCTTGAGCTTCTAACATATCTGCCTCCTGAGTTGGTGCTTTTAACAGGATAGAACAGTGTTGCCTGTATCATTTAAATTAAAAAAAAAAAAATTAAGTTTTGATTCCATGCTCAAAAAATTAAATGAAGAAATTTTTTCTGCCTAGATGTTCACAGTGCCTGTTAGTGTGTTAAAAACTCTGAGATGTGTTGCAAAAAAGAACCACTTTAAACTTTGTTGAAGCAACGTGTTCTAAATGTATTTGATGACAGAATCTGTTTCATATAACAACTTTACATATAATCTACTTTAGGGAATGATGACAGGGCTTTAAAGTCAGATGAACAGGAGTTTGGACCCAGGCTTTACCACGTAATACTGAGTGATCTTAGTCACTCTAAACCTTGCCTTTCTCGTCTCTAAAATGGGAATAATAATATAAATATAATAGAGTTGCATTATAATTTAATAAGAGTAAGGGACGCAAATCACGTAGCATGTTATCTGGCATGCAGTTATATCTCATTGAATGGTAGCAGTTGGTATTTTGTTCTTACCTTAAAAAGTAGAATACGTTCTGACTCAGTTCATAGTCCCTGTAGTTGTTAGCACTGTGCCTTGTTAGTCCCTCATAAGTATTTATTGAATCAAATAATATTATTATTTGGGGAAGAGTCTTTTTAGATAAATATATTCATTATATATCTTAGTTATTTCAGTATCAGATACTACACTAAGGTCAAATAAGTTTCAACTAATTCCCAATTGAATACTATACCTATTTGGAGATCCAGTATTTTAAATATCTTAGGTTTATGGTAAAATACTTCTCCCTCAGTATCTATATGACTGGAGTGTTTTCACCTGCACGATTTGGTGACCATAGCATGGCAGTGAAAAGCAAAATTCAGAAGTCAAATAGCCTGGATTCCAATTCTGTCTCCTCTACATACAAACTATACGAAGTTGGGCTTAATCTCTCTGTGCCTCAGTTTCTTATCTGTAAAATGGGGCTAATACCTTGTTTATCAGATTGCGAAGATTAAATAAATCTAAGTATATATATGAGTATATATAAATGAGTATGTATACCTACATATGTAATGAGCTGAGAAGAGTGTGTGCTGCATAGTATGTGCTATAAAAACGTTATCACTCTTACTGCTATTATGAGACCATTTCAAAAGCAAAATCCTTTATCAGTCACCTCCCTATTCATATAGTCACCTCTTAATGGCCATGGTTTTGATAGTCTCTTGGTAAATTATTTTCTTCACCTAGCAGATTAATGAAAGAATGGAAATGCTGAGAGAAGTATAGGAGATGCTTGTTGGTAATTATCCTGGTGAGAGAAAAAATATCCAGCATTAGGTGCAACAAAGCTGGGAAAGCCATTAAAAAAGAGAGAGAGAGAGAGAAAACAGTTTGGCAGAACATCTGAAATGCCACTCATTTAAATTTCTTTAAAGAAATCTTCTGGAGTTCTACAATTGGCATTGCCTACCCTAATAGGTTTTTGTAATATGTTAAGATTTTAATTTCAGTACTCACTGAAGGGAGCATAGGTAATAATGGCATATGAAGAAACTACTCCTGCAGGATATCAAATAAATACAGATTTGATCTCATTCTGTAAATGCTTCTTTATGCATATTTTTTGACTCTGGCATACTCTTTCAAAGAATGAGGTGTTTTGTTTGCTTCTGTTTTGGTATAAAAAGAGCCACTGGGAAGTCTCAAAGTTATAATCTAAATTGGCTTTTAAGATTATATATCTAAAGGTCAAAGACTAAGGCAATAATTTCAGGTGTTATCTGTCCTCAAGTTAGGTTGTATTGTGATGTATTATGACATAATCCATTAACATAATAAGGTACCTATTATGTTACAGAGGCAGTTGGCTGAAATAGTTTTCTTATGATCATATTAGGAAATTGTCTTTTACATATTATTGGTTTCATGGCTATAGATGAATACAACTTGTATTTTACCATCAAAATGAAATGTATGGAAGAAAGTGAATTGCAATCTAATGGGAATGTATATGAATACATGGAATTTCCATAAGAGTGAAACTGGTGGGCTAGAGGAGATCCCCAAACGCCAGTGAGACCCCGACTCTTATCTGGTGTCCAGGCTTTTGATGCTGTTGTAAGAAGGAATTCAAGGACAAATTGGAATATAGTAAAAGTACAGATTTATTGCAAAGTAAAAAGTATACACTGAAGAAAGGGGATTGTGGGCATACTCAAGAGAAACAAGTCATACCACAGGGTTTGGAGTTTCTATCTTTATGGGTTTCTTTAATCAAGTTGTGGGATATTCATGAAGATTCCTGGAAAGATGTGAAGATTTCTTGGAACTATGTGCTACTCATTTCACACCCAATACGGGTGGTCTCAGAACTGTCATTGCACTGGTGGGTGTGTGATTTACTATGTAAATGAGAGTATAATGAGGTCCTAGGTAAAACCTAGGTCAAATCCAGCTCCATGTTGGGTCCAGTTAGTCTTAGTCAGCTTGGCCCACACCTTGGTTTTTCAGGGTCTTATCAGCCCCTACCTTATGCAGCTATTTCAACAGTTTTCTGCTGCTAAACATGTGAAACTGCTGCCTAGAATTTTCTATTCTCCTGTGATCACCTTGTATTATTGCTGTCTCAAGAGTGTTAAATTATTCCTGTTAAACCTTTGGAGTATGCATGCCTATATGTGTTAGTACAGGAAGTTTGATAAATATATGCATTCAGTGATATAAAAAGTTTTATTATCAAATAGGGTGTTACCCTTATGATATATACCAGATTATATACTATGCTCTGAAACAGAACTACAAATAGGAGATATCTTATGTAATATTGCCGGATAGTTTATACAGAAGTCAAAGGTTGGTTCTGTCCCATGAAAATGGCAACGTAATGGGTATATTATGCCACCTTTTGCATTGAAATGCCTGCTTATTATATTTTCAACCTTTTTTCTCAGCAAGTCCTTGACTTTTGGAGAAATTAAGCATTTTCTTTCAGAGTGCAAAGCATTTTGGCCAAATTTCTGCTTGTAACTCCTGCTGACTTTCAGGCACCCAGAGGTGAGGAGAAAGGGTTCTTAGCAGCAGCAGCAAAATCTGAGATAAGAAGACAGAGAGATTAAAGCATGAAATACATTGTGCAAAACAATGCACTTTGTCCCTATTTGTTTACCATTTGCAAAAACAGGCAATAAGTCCTGGTGAAGCAGTATTAAAAAGTAGGTTTAAAAGTGAAAACAGCAAGGTTGAGGTGCAGGATTGATCAAAGTATAGTTTATATTTATTCAGAAGATCTACCAGTACTTTAAAACAATCTGTGTTTAACATGGCAAATTGTCTGTCATTAAAATGCTAATGAAATGGTAAATAGCTGCTGAGTTTTTATGCTAATGAGTAGTGTCACCTAAGTAGTTCTCAAGCCTTGTCTTTATTAGCATAGAGATTTGATTGGGTAAGAGGGATCATTGTGCATGCCAGCCTTTGTTGATGGAGTAATCTGTTTGTGAAGTTCCCTGTTGCATTCAATTTGATTTGGATTTTTTAGTATAAAGTGACTCTCACCAGGCCCTCAGGTACCAGGTACACAGTATTATCAGAGCCACCACTGTGGGCTTAGAGAAAGAACTTTGCCTCCCTTCAGGACACCCACAATGGCAAAATAATTACACATTTGTTTATTGTTCAGCTTTAAATAGAATGAGTCTATGCACTTACTTTAGACATTTAATGACGATAGTATTAACATTAAGATAGGCCACTGGTATAAGAAATATTTCTGTTTTTTTAATTTAGCTAAGAGTTTAAAGCAAAGCTTTTAAGATAAATATTTTAATAAGGGCTTCTGCAACATTTGATATATTTATATAATACACCATTGTAGATCTATAAGCACTGAAGTTAACATTACCTAATTTGAAGAGTAATGTGTAATTAAATACAGGGTGGTTATGTGAATGACAGGCTGAGATCAGAGTATGTACTTGAGCATCAGAAAAAAAAACATTACTCTCAATCTATACTTTTGGCTGGTTCTATTTCTGCTGAGTGCTACTCTGTCTTCCCTAATGGATGAGGCTGACCTCAAGACTTGCCATTACAGATAAATGCTTTAAGCACGCTTCTCTCTTTTTTCTCTTCTGTTTTTTAGGATCAATGTAAATGAAGTATGACAGTCCATTACACACTATTGCCAATAATGCTCTGGAACAATTTGAAACATGATACAGAGTTTATTAAGAAAATTCATTACCAAAAAGGGATCATTGAAATAGAAATTTTAATGAGTCTGGGACACTGTGTAAAAGATTGGTGGAAATTTTAATAGCTGGAGCATTATCTCATATTGTTCATTTCTCCTTGAAGCCAATAGGAGATGTTAGGCATGTAATTATTATGTGGTCCTACGTAGGCAGGCCAGGAAAAATTGGAACCCTCATACACTGATAGTAATCATGTAAAACGTTTCGGACCCTTTGGAAAACAGCCTGGCACTTCTTCAAAATACTAAGCCATCTAGTTACCAGATGACCCAACAATTTCCAAAATTTGACTCCCAGGTATATACCTGAGAGAACAGAAAACATATATCCACATAAGGACTTGAATACGAATATTCATAGTAGCATTATTTATAGTAGCAAAAAAGTGGGAGTAATTCAAATGCCCATTAATTGATGAATGGATAAGCAAAATTTGGGACATACATACATTAGACTATTATTAAGCCTTAAAAATGAATGAAATTCTGATACGTGCTACAAAATAAACTTCAAAAACATTATGTCAGATGAAAGAAGTGAGTCACAAAAGACTACATGACATATTATATGATTTCATTTAAATGAAATGTCCAGAATAGTGAAATCTAGAGATAAAGAAAATAGACTAGTGGTTGCCAGGAGCTAGGGATATTAGGAGGAAATGGGGAGTGACTCCTAATGGATAAGAGTTTCTTTTAGATGTCATAAAAATGTTCTAAAATTGATTATGATGATGATTGATTTGGAATTCAAAATAGCCCAAATGTTATCTTGAATTATAGCTCCCATAATCCCCACATCGTGGGAGGAACCTGGTGAGAGGTAATTAAATCATATGGGCAGGTTTTTCCCATGCCGTTCTTGTGACAGTGTATAAGTCTCATGAGATCCGATGGTTTCATAAAGGGGAGTTCCCCTGCACACTCTCTCTTGCCTGCCACCATGTAAGACATGGTTTTGCCCCTCCTTCACCTTCCATCATGATTGTGAGGCCTCCCCAGCCATGTAGAACTGTGAGCTAATTAAATCTCTTTTTCTTTATAAATTACTCAGTCTCAGGTATTTCTTCATAGTAGTATGAAAATGGAATAATACAACAACTCTGTTAATATGGTAAAAACGATTGAATTCTACAATTCAGAAGAATTGTCTGGTATATGAGTTATATCTCAATAAAGTTGTTATATATATATTAAAAAAAAAAAAACCTGACATGCCAGAGCCTGTCTCCCAGAGAGCCACCTGTACCAGCTGTTACTTATCTATACTACATGAAAGTTATATGCTAAAGAAGAATTCTTATTATTGGAGAAGAGCATTATAAATCCTTTACTCATGCATTAAGCCAAATATCTAAAGAGGTGACAGAAGTTCTAGCTAGAGTGTTTAGACAAGAGAAAGAAATAAAAGGCATCCAAATTGGAAAGGAAAATGTCAAATTATCATTATTTGCAGATGGTATGATCTTATATTTGGAAAAAACTGAAGATTCCACTGAAAAAACTAGTAGAACTGATAAACAAAATTGGTAAATTTGCAGGATATGAAATCAGGATACAAAAATTAGTAGCATTCCTACATACCAAGAGCAAACAATCTGAAAAAGAAATCAAGAAGGTAGTCCTATTTACAATAGCTATAACTAAAATTAAATGCCTAGGAATTCATTTAACCAAAGAAGTAAAAAATCTCTACAACAAAAACTATGAAACATTGATGAAAGAAATTGAAGAGGACACACGCACACACAAAAATGGAAGAATATTCCATGTTCATGGATTGGAAGGAACAATACTGTTAAAATGTCCATACTACCCAAAGCAATCTGCAGATTCAGTGTAATCCCTATCAAAATACCAATGACAACATTTTTCACAGACATAGAACAGACTACCCTAAAATGTATATGGAAGCACAAAAGATCCAGAATAGCCAAAATTATCCTGAGCAAAAAGAACCAAACTGGAGGAATCACATTACCTGCTTCAAATTATTCTGCAGAGATATAGTAACCAAAACATTGTGGTACTTGCATAAAAACAGACACATAGACCAATGGAACAGAATAGAGAACCCAGAAATAAATCTGTACGTCCACAATGAACTCATTTTTGTCATTTTGACAAAAATATACATAGTGGAAAGGACAGTCTCTTCAATAAATGGTGGTTGAAAGCTGATTGTCTATATTTAGAAGAATGAAACTAGACTCTACAAAAAGATACAAAAATTAGCCAGGTGTGGTGGCATGTACCTGTGCTCCTAGCTACTTGGGAGACTGAAGTTGGTGGATCACCAGTGCCCAGGGAGGTCAGGGCTACAGTGAAAGATGATCACGTCACTGCACTCCAGCCTGGGTGACAGACTGAGAGACCCTGTCTTGAAAAATAGTAATAATAAAATTAAATTTAAATTAAAAAATATGTAGTTAGAATGGATAATATCTAGTATTTGATAGCACAATAGGCTGACTATAGTCAAAATAACTTATTGTACGTTTCAAAATAACTAAAAGAGTTTAACTGGATTGTTTGTAATGCAGAGAAAGGATAAATGCTTGATGGGATGGATACTCCATTTACCCTGATGTGATTATTATGCATTCTGTGCCTGTATCAAAATAGCTTGTGTACTTCATAAATGTATGTACCTATTATGTACCCACAAAAGTTAAACAATTATGTACCCACAAAAGTTAAAAATAGTCAACTAGGAAAAACTAGAGGTGACAGCTAATTTAAATGCTAAAAGGGATATTTGCTACAATAATACAAAACTCATTAGAAATAAAAGTCGAATATAAATATTCAAATCCCTCTCCTAACTACTACCTGTCCCCGAATACCATCTGCAGCCAAGCCATAATAAACCCTTTTAGTCTTTAACTATCCAATGTCTAGACTACCCATTCACCTCAAAGTAAGAATAACTTTCAGAAATTTTTCTTTTTTAAGAGAACAAGTTGAATCATAACTTCGAGAGCAGACAGTAACTATACAGGTTCAAGTTGTCTTTTTCTTGTAAAAACCCTGTAATTATATTTGATTTGCATAAAACTCGTCTACTAGCCATTCGGTAATTCTGAATAGCAAAGAGTGTCTGGCTTCAAGATGCTCCTCCCCGCTTCTCTCCTGCACTTTTGGCTAGTCAGAAGCAAAGAGTTGGCCAACAGGATATTCTCATTCAGCCTGACCCACCTGCCAGTAGGATCTGTCAACTAGGTGTCCTGGCTGAGTCTGAGCATTTCTCAGCCCTTGCCCATAGGGAAGCGTTGTGCATCACTGTCTTGGATAATGAGGAGGAAGATCATTTTTATTGTGTTTACTACTCCTGTGCCATTTGCTTACTTCCAGCATAACTCTATTGCTTGCAGGTTACAGCTCAACAGATTTGTTCTTGCACTGCAGGTTTGGGAGGCAGATGGATGTAAGCCAGAAATTGAATTCATTTTTGTTTTGTTCTTGGCAGGTAGTACATGCCACACTACTACCCTTCCTGCTCTTGTGCGCACACCTACCCTGATGATGCAGCCTTCACTGGATATCAAACCATTTATGTCTTTTCCAGTGGACAGTAGTTCTGCTGTTGGGCTCTTTCCAAATTTTAACACAGTGAGTAAATTCATTTCTATTTTATTTCTGTCCTCCTCCATTGCTTTCATTACATTTGTGAATAGTCAGTGGATACAGCCTGTTTCCAAAATATGTAATTTTAGACCATATGTTGGATATGCTGCTCAGTTGTTCTATGAAAGATGATTCTTCACCCATGGGAGTAGCCCAAACAATAGCCAGCATCTTTATTATACAAATATTTCCACAGAAAACTTTTCACCTGTTGTGTTGTACAATTTTGATAAAATTTTCAGTGGCTTTGGAATATATGTCACTTCTGGGATGTTATTCACATGCTCAGGAACACAATTTAAAGATACCAAGACACATTGATTTTTCCCTTCTCTTAGAAAGAAAAAAAAACGAATGTAGGCCATGTCTCTCTGGCTGCATTTTTATTTGGGAGATATTTTAGATAAAATGTGACTCTTACACAAACAAAAGTTATATTTGGGGGCTATTGTAGATTATGTTAATTTGACTCTATTAAGAAAAAGAAAAACACTCATTTTAAATCTACATATTAGTTATCTGCAAGATACTTTGACATTTTAAAATCTACGATAAACGTTAGTGAATTACCTATAATTACTAATGTTCTTCAGGTCTGCTGACTTTCTTTTATTTGAATGGAAAACATTTTGTAGGTATGTCAAGTGGAGCATGAAATATTTCAACAATAGAATTTAGCATAAAATCAATCTGTAGCCAGATTCTAAACCTTATAGTAAAAGAAAAGGTTCAACAGTTCAGGTGAATGCATAAATTGTCAGCTTGGTTGATAAATACAGTCAGTTGGGGCATGATGGTCTACATGAATGATACAGCATTCTAAATGCCGCTGTAATAAAATTGCATTATCTACACCATGAGACAGTGAACATCTGAAGTATTGCGAAATGTTTCATTTGGCAAACTTATTTTCTGTTTGAAGCGAAAACAGCAAGAGAATTTTTCCTTAAGGATTTTCAATAAAATCTGCTGACAAGCCCTCTGTCAGGGCTTAGAGTTGTAAGGTAATTAGGGAGTAGGGCATCGGCCAACTTTTTACAGAGCACTGGCCTTGACTTAGTGAGTAAACAGTTGAATGTTTTTGTCTTCTTTGAGGTTTTCAGAGACAAGTCAAATAGTTAATGAAAGAAAAGCTATAAAAGGTGAGCATTGTTCCTTGAGTAGTAGAATGGCTCAGTAGGATAAATCATGCCTGCCTTGGTTCCATCGATCCAACTCCTCCCAGAGCACCACATTACACCATTTCAGAGAACGTGAACTTGATGATGCCAATGGTATCCCCTATTCAAACATTTGTGACATATTCCAAACATAACTGAATTAAGCTATACTTCATAAAACGTTTATGAGGTCTTTGGAAGTTAGCATTTATAGCCATTGCAGAAATCTAGCTGCTGTCAGGAAGCAGCATTCATGGTACAAGTAGTCATAAATGGCTTACTGTGGCAGACCTCTCTTTATTTATTTTATTTTACTTTTTACTTTATTTATTTATTCGAGACAGCTTTGCTCTGTTGCTCAGGCTGGAGTGCAGTGGCATGATCTCAGCTCACTGCAGCCTCCACCTCCCAGGTTCAAGTGATTCTTGTGCCTCAGCCTCCTGGGTAGCTGGGATTACAAGTGCATGCCACCATGCCTGGCTAATTTTTGTATTTTTGATAGAGACAGGGTTTCGCCATGTTGGCCAGGCTGGTCTCAAACTCCTGGCCTCAAGTGATTCGCCCGCCTCCACCTCCTAAAGTCCTGGGGTTATATGTGTGAGCCATTGCACCGGCCTCTTTGTTTTTTTTAAACATAAATAATATATGAATACTTACTCCAAAAATTCAAATAAACCAGCATTCAGGGTAAAATTAGAAAGTCACATTCCCTACCCCTGCACACACTTTTACTTCCTTCACTAGAGGAAGGAGGTCAGCAGCTGGTATCGATCCTTCCAATTCCCTTCTGGAAGTATGTTATGCATATACCTAAAGGGTATCTAGTCACAGTTTCATTTTTCACAACTGCAGTCATATAATTAGCACTATCTGTTAGTCACATTTTTGGTTATCAAAATGTCTTACATCTGCCTCTCTGTTTGGAAGAGCTGTAAAACAAAAATCGAGATAATATTTTCATAAAGGATTTTTAAAGATAAAATTACAATTTCATAATAGTTTATGAATGTTGCATAGAAGATATAGATGCAGTAATATGTCTTTTTGTTTGATTAATTATACACAGCAGTTAATCTTATTATATATTTGAGAAAACCCAAAGAATAATTATATTAATAGAAGTTCATTTTTTTTTCTTCTTGAAAGAAAATTAACATCATTTTCAAATAAAAATACTATTTGGTGAAGGTGAAGAATATCACAAAGAATTACATTAAATAATTATTTTACTCTCCCTATATTATATGCATGGCATTTATTAAACAGAGAGCTCTTCTAGTAGTGTATTGAATATTAAGTCATTATAAGTGGAACCCCTATCATCTTGTAAGACATGAATTTATGTGATCATTGGGTGACCTATGATTTTTCACTGTGAGTTGCAACTTAAATTATTCTAATCCTTTTCCTATAGACTTTTCCATTCTGTTATCCAACTCACCCAACAGAATACCTAAGGGAATGTCATGAAAGTCATTGTCTACATTTTCCTAGGAAAATGCTGTTATATCACCATTTATAACTACACTGGACTATTGTATATCTGTGATTTTTTCATCTCTCAAAGTACTTAGACCTCAAAACGTTTTGGTAGGCCATGATTATTACTCCTATTGTCTCGAGGAAGAAAGAGAATTATTGAAGGAAGAACTGAGACTTGAATTAGAATCTTTTTAACTTCAAAACTCATGTTTGGGCCCTATGTCCTTCAGTCTTTTGGCCCATATCACCTCCCACCTCATTCACTGTGAACAAAGCTCAATCAGAAATCTTTTGTACTCTTTTCTGGAGCTGTGGTAGGCAATTTTCAATAGAATCATTAAATAGAGGAAATGGTTTTTTGAATGTGTATAATAGACCTCTATAAACAATATGAAGCAGAAAATATTTGAAAAACATCTATAATTTCTTGTTGGCAAATTTTTAAAGTATATTGTACTCAATAGTCCACCTGTTCTTTGAAAACAAGGTGAAATTTACCATATCTCTTTATTTTTAACCAAGGTTAATATTAGTAAATATAAGAAATGAGGCCAATTTTCATCTTATAATTATTATCAGAAGAATGAAAACACTATGCTGCGACACCATAGCTGAAAGTTTTGAAGGTTTGATGTTTTGTTATTCTCTTTAAGTAGATTTTTTAAAATATATAATGTTTTCCTCTACTGAGACCAGCTCGGCCATAGAGACCCCCCACCCAGAGGCGCTGAAGGCATTAAGAAGCAGACACCCAGATAGAATAGCAAAGTGGGACTGTTTGGGGGCCAACAGTCTTCCGAGCAGAGAGCTTCAGCCGGCTGACAGCATTCTGGGCTGAGGGCCTCGAGCAGACTCTGACCTACGTATTTATTCTCTCTGAACAATGATTATTATTAGCAAACAGGTGTTCTGTTTTCTCATAGAACCAAGACAAACTAGGTAGGCAGCTGGTGCCTACTTACCACTAATCAAGGACAAACTAGAAAGTATTCTCCACGAGGGAGCCACAGGGAGCAGGATCACATATCCTGTGCTTAAAGAATTGTTTTAACTGGTGTATGATATACATATACTGTTTTGCTACTTTAGAATGCCCTATGCAGTTTTCCACTTAGCAGGGGGTGGGGGGGTGGCTAGGCTTTTTTTTGCCATCATTCTTCTTAGCAAATAATATAATTTTATCATGCACTCAGCATTTCTCAGCATTCCTCTTTCTTATAGTGAAATATAATATCTGATAAACATAGAAAGAATTAAATGAAATTATGTTGTATTCCAATATAGAATAAATGCCCGTTCTATGCTAAGTTGTACCCAATGAAGAAATATCGGGTTCTTTTAGTGGTTGCCTTGCCTTATCCACCACAACTGACACAATCTCCCTCAATGCTTATGTATGAAAAAATAAGCAAATAATTTTAGTCTTTGTATAAGCAGAGTTTAAAGAGACATGATAAAGAAGATGGAGTATGGATCATTGATAACTTATGATGGAGTACATGCCAAGGACACATGACTGCAGGATGATGATGTTAACTCTATGCTTCAGCAGTGTACTTTACAGAGGGGATGTTTTGAGGCATTTATAGGTAAAAGCCTGTGTGGACCAAAACATAAAGTTTAAAAGATCTTGATCCTAATATTCCAAAGCCTGTGCCTGGCTACCCACTAAAGCTCATTTCCACCACTGCTACCCTACCTTCAACTATGTGTCATTCAAAGTTCAACTTAGATATCTCCTCCTTCCCAGAAAGTCTTCTGTGACTCTTCCAGTCTGAATTAAGTCCCATCCTCTGTGTTCCAAAGTAGCCCCAGATTACATCAATTATAGCAGTTATCACACCATAGCCTAATTACCTGCTAATCTTTCTTCTTCACTAGAACATCAGATCCTCGAGGACAGAGGCATCTTATTCATCTTAGTATGTTGGGTGTCTGACACAGGCACTCAACAAAATTTTTTGGAAGAGAGGAAAAGTCAGAAGGAAGTGCCCCAGTTCCTTGGTTTTCAATGTTCATACTCTCCAATCTAGTAAAAGGAATATTAACATTTATGAGTCCCTTCTAAGACCAGGTGATAAGCCCAAATGCTTAACTTTATTTTTATATTCCTGAGAACTATCATTGTTTTCTAGCCTAAAGGCAGTAGTTACAAACTCTATTCCAGCTATAGTGCCCAGTGCTCTCTGTTTGGCTGGTGTATGAATATTGGGAGTTTAATACATTCCTTGTCCCAGAACCCAGCTTTAAGAGTATTTAAAAGCAAAATTGTTAGTGACTGGATTTTATGGAAAATATATGTAGTAAAGAGTATTAGGTTTGGGAAGAAGATAAGCAAATTAAATAAAACAAAAATACCCTTGTGCCCAATAAACTTATAAGAAAAAAATGGAGTAAACAAACTTGAAAAAGCAAAGGGAAAATAGTTACTGAAGTTTATAGTGTTCAAGAAACAACATAAAAAATATTTTTTTCTTAGTAGAGATGCTTTCATTTTTTATTATTAATTTTTCTTTAGATTTGCCAATTTCTCCATGGTCATTCTTCAGTGGCTGTGTGTAATGTTTTGGGAGCTGCCAAAATACACACAACTGCTTCTTACATTAGAATTAGTATCTCCCATTTCCTTTACTGTGGATTAAATTTTCATCTTTGTTCACAAACAACTGGAATAATACTTGGTGTTTTCTTGCCCTTAAGAAGAGACTTCTTCTTAATTGAAATAAATTGAATACTTACCAAGATGGATAATATTAACTTAATATGATAAAGTAAGTACATTTATAAGATACATTTCTATACAGAGAGACTGCTATGAACTGAATGTTTGTGTCCCCTCAAAATTCATATGTTCAAGTCATAATCCCCAATTTGAGAGTGATGGTATTTGGAGGTAGAGCCTTTGAAGGTAATTCATGTTAGTTGAGATCATGAGGTGGGCCTTCATGATGGGATTAGTGCTCTATAAGAAGAGACGGAGAGAGCTTTTCCTCCTCTTTGCCATGGGAGGACACAGTAAGACGGCAGCCAGCTGCAAGCCCAGGAAGACAGCTCTCACCCAGAACCCTACCATGCTGGCACCTCAGCCTCCAGAACTATGAGAAAATAAATTACTGTTTTTTCCACGCAGTCTGTGGTATTTGGTTATGGCAGCCTGAGCAGACAGAGACACATATCCAACTTACATGATGTGACAATACATGATGTAAGTAAAGTTTCTTTTTAGCAGCCACACATTGTGTACATGCAGATGTATTTGTGTAACTGTTCAGAGCAATAGCTATAATCAAGAGCTGCCTTGAGACTGCAGTTACTTGTCAATTTCTCTGCCAATTGGCAGGTGTTTTACGTGCCTATTTATTTGAAGTGTTTTTTTGAGTCCTGCCATGTTTTTACAACTGCTCTAGGAAAGTACAAGTACAATGGCAGTCACTGCTACTTTACCAACAATCTTAATTTTGTGAAAAATCTGATTTTTACTGCCTACCTTGAAATTGTTTTTTTTCCTGAGACATAAATATATGGAACAGAATAAAGATGATTTCTAAGTTTAAAGTTCCAAACCACCGTATGATTCTTTGAATCATCCATGACAAGCTGTGAAATGATCTACATGATTACCATTTATTTTATCATTCTAGAACCTCTGAGATTCTGACTCATTCATGGTTTGGCAATATCGATGAATATTTAAAATTTTTTTTCTTGTAGTAGAAATAAAAATATATTCATCAGAGAGATTCTAAATAAAGAAATTGGGAATCAAATTCACATTTGCTTTGCTTTTAATTCATGCCATGTTTCCCATGAGGTGTTATTGTAAGGAAACCTGAAGCTAGGACATTTAACTTTTTAACTTGCCTTTAATATCTTTATCTGTTTAGTGAAGTCTTTATTTAAACATTTGAATATGTACTTTTATCTTATATGATTATTTTCAATTTAAGTAGAATACTTTTGCAAACCCAAAGTGAACTTTTGCCCTTTGAGTCTTGTCACTCTAATAGTGCTTGCTGTCATTAAAAAGTTATGTATTCCATGTTTCTTAGGATACTAGTATGTCCAACTGACAGCTTGTACCGACACAGTCATCACGGTCAAGTAAAAGAAAATATGGTTGAATTTTTATTTTTTGTGACATGCTTGAAAATATATTGAAGGATTATCTTGTTTTATGTGTTCTAAAGGAGCGTTTAGAACTAAAATATGCCAACAAAAATTTTCCATGCTTACTCAAAATCACTTGAAGAGGGGAGAGGTTGATACCCATTACTAAGCTTAGATAACACAACAGCAACATTCCCCAGATCATTAGAAAAAAAATAGTTATCGGAAATCTTTGAAATGTGGTATAAAGCTAACAAAGATTTTGTACAAATATTTAAGCATTGGTTTATATGGCTAGAAAAGTTTACATTTCTATTAATTTTTTTTTTTTTTTTTGAGACAGAGTTTGGCTCTGTTGCCCAGGCTGGAATGCAGTAGTGCAGTCTCGGCTCACTGCAGCCTCCATCTCCTGGATTCAAGTGATTCTTCTGCCTCAACCTCCTAGCAGCTGAAACTACAGGTGCACGCCACCACGCCTAGCTAATTTTTGTATTTTTTGGTAGAGATGGGGTTTTGCTATGTTGCCCAGGCTGGTCTCAAACTCCTGAGCACAGGTAACTTGCCTGCCTCAGCCTTCCAAAGTACTGGGATTACAGGTGTTAGCTACCATTCCTGGCACATTTCTATTAAATTTGACAGGGAGAAAAAGTATGTAAACATACCACGGGTAGGAAAAAAAAACACATAGTGACCATCTGCACTATTGTGTCCCTCACCCTTTCAAACCATAATATGTGCTTTTACAATTTGACCCATGTCCCTTGCCTTACTCAAAAGCCTCAAGATTTATCTTACTAAGGGCTTTGTCTTCAACTCTCTCTCTTCTCTACTCACTCTTGAAACCACTTTAGAATATGCAGATATTATTTATATGGTATGTATGTATGTATTATATGTTTGTACAGTGTGTAGCAACATTTTTTTCTCTCTAATAAATTGCTTGTTTAGGACATCTAGAAAAAGTCACTCATTCACAACGATTTACTGCATGTCTACAAGCCCCTGGCATTGTGCTAAGGAGACAGTTTATTGTGATGAATTAGAAGTTGCTCAGTAGAAATTGCTTCCTCTTGTATAATTCACTATCACATAACTGAGGATTGTGCTCATAGTGAACAGTCAATTCACTTCATAAAAGCTGCCTACACATATGAGATGGAGGCTTTGATAGACCTTTATGAGGTAAAGGAATATAAAATTTCAGGAGCCTATGAAAAGAGGCATCTGTAGATCCACCATGCTGTGTCCTCTTACATGTCCCTTTCTTTATTCTAGTCCCAATGTCACATGGCTCTGGGGCCTCATCTTCAGTGCTAGAGTTTCAAGGATTATGTGTACTTGGAGGGGACATCGGATTTTCTGGCAAGACAGGTCTTTAGTCTTGGCGCTGTCCCAGGTCAGCATTTTTCAAGAGTAAAGTCAACTTGGAAAAACTGTCTATGTTGGTCCCTCTTCTGAAAAATTTTTATCTTATTCTATGCTAATATTCTTAACAAATGTCCATATAATTAAAAAGGAAGAAGAGGAAACAGGAAAATTTTAAGAGGAAAATACTTAGCTTCTCTCAGTGACCAAAACTTTGTATCTGTGGTAAAATAGGCAAGCCTAATAAATACAAAAAAGTAGCAAAATATTATTGTACAAAACATTTCCTCCAGCCCAGAAAAGGTATTTCTAAATTAGTTAGTTGCTCTAGAAACTTTAATCAATCATGGTGGCCCCTGAAAAACTTTTATCAACAGCTTGGGAACCCATTCAACAACACAGATCTGTTTTTTCTTCCACCTTCTAGATTTTTGTGTTCAGAATTAAGTCTCACATCCCTTAGGGGTTAGAGAGACATACTTTGGAATATTCTGGTTCCTTTACTTTTATAGATGCTTTTGAGGGTGCTAAAGATGAATTGGAGTTTAGCAATCTGTGAAGTTTCAACATCTTTGCAGAGCTCAGTAGGAATCTTGAAAAAACACTTTTTACAGATTTGCTTTCAATTCAGGTTTTCTTACCTTCCTTTTTATGTTCTGATACTTGAAATTTTTGGAAGATACAAATTGCATAAATGATACCTTTTTCATGGAATTCTAGCATCAGAAGGATTTAGCATATTTCAAAGACATTTTACATTAATTCTTTTAATGTACCCACATATGAAATACGTTACCTGTGTCATTGTTGTGCCCTTTTTGCAAATCAGAAGATTGAAGAACAGAATCCAGTTTTCTTATTTATTGTGACAGAGAGCCCTACCACTGAAAAGAAAAAACATAAAATCCAAATATCAGAAAAGCAAAAGCTGGTCTCCACCATACTATATCCTGAACTTAAATGTGTGCAATTCTCTCAGGTTATTCATGTGCGAAATATTTTTTTAAGTACCCGATAAATCCTGTAGCTTCTAAAGTCAAGTTGAAAATTCTCCTTTGCGGTGTATTTGATTCAGGAGATAGATACGTCTTGTCAGCCTATACTTGTTTTATCTTATTGTGAATACAGTTTTTAGAGCCAACCAAAGAGCTGAGTGGTATTAGAGAAAATATACCTGATTTTTTTCCCAGGCTGATGATTTACAAATAATTAGCGGTACACAGAAAGAAATTCTCTAACAATTAAGAACACATGTCTGGGCCCATTTAATTTCTGTGTTCCCCAGGTAGACCCAAACCGAGGAACCCATAAATATCTGCATTTCCAAAATGAGCTGGAGCTGTTAGATGCTAAAATGATTACAAATGACTGCTATCACATGGTACATTTTTGAAGCACTTACCTTTCTAAGGAAGTGGTAGCATTTATTTATTTAGTCAGTCACTCATTCATCAACTATTTCCTACCTCCTCCAAAAAGCCATTTGGAGAGTTCTTTCAGACCTCAGAAAAATAACTCTACTTATTTGTTCTAAAGTAAACTTCTAACCGTCCTACCTGGCCTTGCCTCTGCTTCATGCTGTCCAGGGAAGCAGAACCCAGAATAAAGGGGAGAACAAGATAAGGCGATTCACTTGAGGTATAAGGAAAAAAACAACATAGTGGGAGTTAGAAGACCCATGTCTAGACTCATAGTCTTTGATCTCAAGAGAGTCACTTTGTGCCTATTTTCCTCATTTTCATGATGTAATACCTTCCTATTTTTACATTATAGAAATTTGAGTTTTTTATGTTTATGAGGAATTGAGGGTATATGACTGAATATTTAGAAAACTTTTGGAGTTTAATGAGAGGCTGTGAGAAAATCATAAGTATATAACATATCACCATACTATTTCTAATAACTTAAAATACCTATAAATATCAAATGAGATGATGTTTATGAAAGGATACTTAAAACAGCAAAGCTCTATTCTTACAATATTGATATTTTAATTACTATTTCTATCCCTTTGATCTCTTCTTCCTAATTACTTCAAATAAACCAAGTTTTATGTTTGTCACTAGGGCTGGCTGTGTACATTACAGCAATCCTAATTAACGTAGATGCTAAAGATATACATATGGCTAAGACCTTGAGTTTAAGAACTTAACACTCCAGTTTAAAATAGTTATTCCTGGTACTTAGCAGGTGCTTACTTTATGTTATCTGAATGAGATAATGCTAGAGCATACTTAAAGATCATAGTAACTTGACTGCCTGGAAACCGTACAGAGGTGCTGCAGCTGAATTTGGAGCAGAGATCAGAAGAGAATATATTAAGTGGAGGTTGGGAATAAGCAAAACCAGTCTGAGTGGATTCTATTTTTCCCTGTTTACTTTCAGTGATATTTAGGCTTTAAAGGCTACATGCCATTTTAAACCTGAGAGTTGTGTACCTATGATACATTGTCATAGAGTACTAAGACATAATGTTTTTTGCTATATTTTTAAAATACTGTTGACATCCAAATATAGAACCTTAATCCCCACATTATTCATTAATCAAATTGCAACTAAGTTAGAATGGCCATTTAAAACACATTTTAAACTAAGTCATAATAATCAATATACCAAATTATCCTTTGTACATTGATGATGGATACTTATTCCAAAAAATCCCTTGAACTTTGACTGTTATACATCTCCCTTTACCCTACCCACTCTTCCCCTCTCCCGCATACCTGTTTTCCTGCATTTAAATTGCCAATCTCATGAAAAGGACCCCCCTTAACCTGTGCTCTGAGCATGGCATCTAACTGTAAGTTTGTTGCCTACTCAAAAAAGATTAGTAGTTTTATATTCTATCCAAAAGTATTATGTAAACTTTAATGGTATGTACATATGCATAAAAAATATTTTTTCTCAGAATGCAAATATCCATTTAAATAAAAAAATTTTAAATTACACAGGCTAAGACATTCAGAGCTGTTAGAACAGCAGAGAAATATGCCAGTCTTTAGACTTCTGAGGTGGTGGGGGGAGTAAAACGGATGCATCTTACATCAGTTCCCTCAGAAAAGAACTATCTAGGAAGGCAGCCTGTAGCATAGAGCTCATCACTCCTGTGCAATCAGAGCCTCCATTGTCTTCAGAGATTGCTGCTGCCTTACAGGCCTGGCCCCTTTAATGGATGAGTAGCTTCTGAAGAAGCACTGTGACACCCAGATGTAGAGTTCTTTGAAGCTACGCATTTGGGGAACCTTCATTTTGTTGCAGTGCAAGGGTAATGTCAGAATTTCCTGGAGTCAGTCATCACAGGAAATTGTCAGCAATTCATAGACTCCCTTTTACGTTTGCTTCAGCCTCTAGGGTAATCACAAAGATTATAGTCTCCATTTCAGCTCTCATATCACTGAAATATCCTCTGCTGAGAGCATGATTGATTTCCAGGGGCCAGCTTTTAACCTCAGCTTTGGGAGGGCCAGTGGAACTGTAGTGGTTTGATAACTGTCAACAACTGATATTGTGATATTGTTCTATTGTGAGGCAGCAATCTGCTGATTCTTGACTAATTATAGAAAATCTTTTTAATAAAGTGGCATATCAACTTTTCATGTTGTCAGGTATAGGTATTTGTCTGATTTTAGTTAGTATTACAGGTTGCAGGGAGGCAGAAGGGTGAATAAAAATTTCAGATGAGTTTCATGAAGACTTTGAAGGGCCAAGCATCCTGATAGACTGAATTTCAGGAAAGAAAGCAGAATAATTCAGAAACATTTCTGAAAATCTTTATAAGGAGTGCATAGATTGTAAATACAAATGATTTTTGCCTCTTAACAGCCTTTTTCTGAATGTTACTGAGAGGCTTGACATCTTTCATGACAGCTTGCTATGTGGTTCATGTAGGTTTTTCTTCATTGTTTGATTAGGAATTCTTGGTGCCATATCCATGGCCAACATATAAGCAAACTGGATGTGTTTTTAACTGGATGTGATTTCATTCGCTGTATTTGTTTTTCTCTTACATATGTGTTACTCTATTCAGAACATATAGAGGCAGAAAGGGCTTAGTGTATGTTTGAAATAAATTTGTTAAATGCGATAGTTTTGCTTGGCAGTAACTATGTTTCCTTACAAATTCAGAAGAAAAGACAGTTCAATTTAAACTACTTTTGTTTGAACCAGTCTCCTTGCAATCACATGACAATAATGGTAAATCAAATGGACAAATGTTGAATGTC
Source organism: Cebus imitator (assembly GCF_001604975.1). Taxonomy (NCBI): domain Eukaryota; kingdom Metazoa; phylum Chordata; class Mammalia; order Primates; family Cebidae; genus Cebus; species Cebus imitator. The sequence goes on along the minus strand of NW_016107393.1, from coordinate 2,949,214 downwards.
AAGCTGTACCATTAACAGAGCCTTATTCAATAATGCAATTATCACGGCAGGAAGCAGAGTGAAACACTCTATTAAAGCTTTTTATTTTACTTTACAACTATTGTATATTTTATATACTATAAATGCAGAGACAAATTTGAACCAAAAATGTTTTCCAGCAAGAAGAGCTAATATGTGTACACATACCTATTTATAGAGAAGGGCAATAGCAAGATGAACAGATGACATAAAATATTTTTGCTATCAACTTTCCACAAAACCACTCAGGGACCACTTTCCTAGTTAAAACCCTAAAATGTTAATGGCAACAAGGCAAGCCTGTGAGGAAGAGGACCAGTAGAATCAACTCTGATATAGCTGCGACATCCTTGGGTGGGAATCAGGGAAGGGGAAACAGATAAAATGTAGGATAAATATTTTAAAGAGAATGTTTATGTATGTATGTATGTATATTTTTGAGGTGGAGTCTCACTCTGTCACCCAGGCTGGAGTGCAGTGGTGTGATCCTGGCCCACTGCACTCGAACCTCCCAAGTTCAAGCGATTCTCCTGCCTCAGCCTCCCAAGTAGCTGGGATTACAGACACCCACCAACACTCCCAGCTGATTTTTGTATTTTTAGTAGAGATGGGGTTTCACCATGTTGGCCAGGCTGATCTGAAACTCCCAGCCTAAAGAGGAGTGTTAGATAAACTGCAAACAAATAATTTTTAATGTCAGTACGTGCCATGCAATGTTTGGCACATACTTTTAAAAATTATTTGTTGTTTACCCCTAAAATTCCACTTTAACTTAGACAGCTTATATTTTTATTTGCTAAATCTGGTAACCATAGAAGGAGATCTGGATTCAGCTGTTACCTGAGGAGGCTCAAACAAGTCACTAAAATTCTCCAAATCTTTCTTTATTTTCAAGTGAGAAACACTAAACTCAGGCCGGTAGTTCTGGAGCCTGACCTTTCTGCTTCAGTATTCAGCGTTTTATTCTATTGAGTTTCCAGTTAGGATTTTTGTTTGGGTGGGTGAGGAGGTTCTGGGGCTCATACAAAAACAATTTTTTTTTAAGTTTGAAAGTGTAGATTATCCCTAACATTTTACCACTGTGTAATGGGCATGTGGCATGGGAAACTAAGAGCCCAAAATACTTAGAACATTGCACATTTGTTACTTTGTCTAGAGCTTTGCTGGTCCTCAATTGCCATGTTTCTTCTTAGTGAAAGGGCAAGAAATGTGTTGTCCCCCGTTTGGGGGAAAAATGCTTCATTTCCACTTAGCTTTGCAAAATGAAGAAATATGTTCAAACAGAAATATATTCAAAGTTTCAGGTTTCTCTTTTGCACTTCTTCCTGTCCGGTGGAGTTTTCTTTTCATCTTATACCTTTTTAATTGGTGTCATGGACCTCAGCATCAGAATGTATCTGATTAGTCACTGAATAGCCTTTCAAACTTAGCTTTGACAGAATGGTTTTGAAAGGATGTCAGTTAATGCATGTGGCTGTTCAGCAGATGTATTGATTTTTAAATCAAGAAAGTTTATTACTTCTCTAATCTCTTAGAAAGCCCTTGTAACATATTTTTGAGCCCATTTACCAGAAAACAAGGAATTGTGTCCTTACTTGGATTTGGAGATTTAGCACCACTGTTTTTTAAAACTGCATCTGTAAGTATCAGCAAGTATTCTTCAGTTACTTGTATACCTTTTTTTCTCTCCTAAAAATGAATCCTATTTTATAAAAAGATATCTTCAGATTTATTTTTGGTGCTGAATTTTATGTTATGGAAGTTTAATCTTGAGGACAATTTGGGGGATTGTTTTCCAGTCACTATTTAAAAAGAAAACAAAAGTCCAAAAACTAAGTACTGTCTTTTAGCTCACATATTTGGCCTGTCCTTTCAAACTTCGGAATGGATCTCTCATCAAATGTGCTGTGGAATAATCATTTCTCATGACCTATCTTCAAATGAATCTCTATTTTATTTCATAGTTTACACATCTACTAAAAAATTATTCTTTAGTCTGTTTCCAGAAATGATATATGTCTCGTTTTATTTTACCCCAAGAAGATACAATACTACATAAGGAAACACCCAGCCATTTTATTTAGATTCTCTTGGTGAATCTACTTTCTGTTCCTATCACTCAGAATAGTATACTACAAACAGTTTTGTTGGTATTTATCTTTGGGTGATAGAGTTTGTTGTCAGCTATATAAGTCTTGAGCTATTCGTTGTTGCTGTTTAAATATGAATATATCTCATCGAGAAGTGTAAAGTATAAGTATTTTGAGGACAGTAACTTCTCCACATACAAAACATACTTATAATACTTATTTTATTTGTTCTTCTGGGATACTGAAATTCACAAGAGGTAAATTCTTATTAATTCCCTAAAAGATTCCAGGTAGTTTTTCATTTTGCTTAAAACATCTGTAATTTTTCTGATATTTTTTCAAAAGGCGATCTACTAATATCATATGAACTGTTATGCATGATTTTTGGAAGATGTTACAGATCTTTAAAATATTCTGTATACTTTGACCAAAAATTATTTTAGTTATAGGAACATCAAATCTTGAAAATAAAATGAAAACCCTATCAGGAATATTCTTTGCATCCTGATGGAAAAATACCTGTATTCCCTAATGATTTCCAGTCACATCTAAGTATTTGCTTATTTAATAATGGAAACAAACAAAGAAAAGCACAAAGTTTCCTTAGAAGACATAATTCAGCTCATTACCTTAATGCTTTTTCCCTACATTGAAAACAGCAGTTGTAATTGGGGTTGAGGATGCTTTGAGCTTCTTTAATAAATCACATTAACCAACCAGACCTTTCAGTATTCATTTAAAAACCTGAATATGAATACCTATACAAGAGAATTTCAGTTATTTAGTTTACTCATTTAAAACTCAAATAGGAACATCAACGCCAAAAATGTTGCTGGGTATTGTGTGTTACTGACTATGAGGTAAAAGTAAACATTTAATTAAGTCCCATACCCATTTCAGAAATAAATTGAAAGTCTTATTTGTTAAACTGAACTTTTTGAAAAGCTCTTTCATGTGGCTTCTTAAATTACCCAGCAGCATAACTACAGCTTTGCTGCATCACTCTTGATCCCAGGCAGCATGGAAAATCACCAGGCATGTGGAGCTAGCCAGGAAAATGGAACATTTTACATTTGGACTGACCATATTTGTTACATACAAGGATCTACTGTGAGAGTTAGACATTCAGCTTCAGTCAGGTACCCAGGTCTAACCTTATGGCATCTCCTATTAACAAAATAACTATGGTCTGAAAAATAACTTAAGAATTATTTTTTCTACACAGAGAAGTTTAAAATTATTGTCAAAAGCATTACTAGGTTTCCACTAAAGAGAGAGGGATGGTGAAATCACCCATTCATTTGCTTTTAGCTTTATTATTTTTCCATTTGGTAACTCTTTAAGATTCAAAAAAGTGTAAAAGATGAAAAACATTATATTGTTGTAATATCCTCAGAAACAACTGTTAGAGCTTAGACAACGTATGTATTTTTTTTTAAGACAAAAGAAGTAACTCATGATCATTTTGCTATTCACTCACCAAGTTCCAGACCAACCACACTGTACGGAAACCTATTAGAAAGGTCTCCAGAGGAGAGGAGTCTAGCACTTAGCATTCATCCTCAGAGAACTTTCAAATTGTAGACTACTTTTGCTTCCCTTTATTCTCGGGATTATGATAATGGTGGTGGCTCTGAGATCAGTTGTTGTCTTGCTAGTTGGTAGTTGAAAAAAATCCTCTGCGGATATCTCAGAGACAGCGTTGGAAGCTGAGGAGCATGTCTTTTAGTCTACAGGTTTTACCAATTATATGAGTTTGTATTCTGTATCAACTTCTCTAAATCATAGAAGAGATTTTTTTTTTTTTTGCATATTTGGTATGGCTTTACATGTAAAATATCTGAATTACAGTGGGTATCAAGGCAACAAAAATGTGTTTTTAGGAATTCTTCATAGTAAAATGTTTCTTTTCTTCTATTTTATTTTTTTCATGCCACTGACAACCCTCTGAAAATACCTTATTTATCACTTTAGAGATTTGGGTCTGGGACTCCCCAGCTAAAATGTTGGATTTTTGAAAGCCTATTCTCCACTGTATGTCCAACTCCTAAAACTATGTATGATAGGTACTTAATAAACTTTTATCATATAAATAAAATTTCAAGAAAGATATGGTAAATATATAAACAAATTGGAAATCATACATTTATAAAAGTGTGATATGTTGAACGAAAATTCCTAAGGACAGAAATGAATATTTAAAGTTGATATGAAACCTTTACCTCTGAAAGAGTTGCGCCTTTTACTACTAGAGTCATCTAGAAAAAAGACATTATTTTGTGACAGAAACCCCAAAATAGAATGAAGATGAAATTTCTCCAGAATAAATGACCAGAAAATACAGAGTTTAGAGTTTAGTCTTCTTTTCTTTCTTTCTTTCTTTTCTTTTCTTTTTTTTTTTTGAGATGGAGTCTCCCTCTATTGCCCAGGCTGGAGTGCAGTGGCATGATCTTGGCTCACTGCAACCTCTGCCTCATGGGATCAAGCAATTCTCCTGCCTCAGCCTCTCAAGTAGCTGAGATTACAAATGTCTGCCATCTCGCCAAGCTAATTATTGTATTTTTAGTAGACACAGGGTTTCACCACTAGGCCAGGCTGATCTTGAACTCCTGGCCTCATGATCCACCCGCCTCGGTCTCCCAAAGTACTGGGATTACAGGCGTGAGCCACCACACCCGGCCAGTCTTCTTTTCAAAACAGACCTTCAGCATACATCACAGGATTTTTTTTTCTTGACTTTAGTCATCCTTTCTGTCAATGGAATATACAACTCTTGTTTGGTAATTCCCAGAGTTTCTCAAAGGAGCCCTGACAATATGGAATTGGAGTGAAATATATCAAGCTTTCTAAATTCATATTTTAGAAAACAGAGGGAAAAAGTGAAATACTATTCTGTACTTTACTCTGATAGGCTACCTCATCTCTGGGCTGACTCCCTTGTGTTTTCTATAAGGAATGTATACTGCCATTAAGGAGGCTCTACAAAAGTGGGAAAAACTGAAATCCTGGGGTTTCACCTAATTTTGGCAGCTATCAGATGTTGCCAGTAGTCAACTAGCCTCAAAATACTTAAAAGCCTGCAACATTTTAATAAAATAGCAGTAGTAGCAGCAATAATAATAAAGCTTTGCTGGATCTGAGACTTAGATATAATGTAATCTGTTAGTTTCTGAAGTATGTGTTGTGTTGTTATTGCCTTTATAACAGCTCTGAATGAATGGTTAACTTTCTGCTTGGGTAATTGCATCCCAGTGAAAGAGGGGCCCAGTTAATATTGTTGCTTGCAAGCCACAACCAATGTATGGTTTCAGCAAAGAACTGGGGATTCTTGAGGAAACCACCTTCCCAAACACTTGACCCTTGGTTTAATAAACAGCTTGTTGAGAGAGTGACCTGCCATTCGTCTTCCTTTCAGCAGCACTGATCACATCTGGTGAACCCTTGTCAGGGTGCTCTGGGTAGGAGAAGCAGTGTCAGCAAGGCAAACCTCAGCCTTTACACACTCCAAATGCAAACATGCAGATCCCATGGTAGCATGCACTCCTTGTGTAATGTTCCATGCAGTGTATTTTTAATGAAGCTTCTGAATTGAAATTCAAAATAGTACAAAGTTCTATGGTTCCAGTCTGGGCAATATGGTGAAACCCCATTTCTACAAAAAGTTAGCCAAGCTTGGTGGCATGTACCTGGAATCCCAGCTACCCAGAAGGCTGAGGTGAAAGAAACACTTGCGCCTGAGAGGCAGAGGTTGCAGTGACCCAGATTGAGCCACTGCACTCCATCCTGAGTGACAGAGAGAGACGCTGTGTCAAAGAAAAAAGTTATATGGTTAAACTAGTGTTGCCAAGAATATACAATCCTTTGTATTTCTGGATTTTTAAGATAAAAAAAATTGTCTTTGTTATAGCTGTGCCTGTTTTCTTTCTATTCAAGTTTTCAAGGATTTTTAAAAAGCAAAACATCAACATAAAGACATATGGTCAGTCTTTAAATATAAAAGAGAAAGCCCATTTTAAAGTAATTTTAGAGAAATATTGCTCTTCAGTGACACAGCTATCACCTAAACATGTTGTTTCATGAATGTTTGAAGCTCTATTGAGACCCTATTGTCACATCTTTTCCCCATAAGCCTGATATTGAAAAAGGAAGGGACAAAAAATAGCTATTCTTTTTGTACTGCAGTAATTCCATAATATCACAGTTTAAAAGTTGATACTTAGCCAAACTTCCAGAAGGCCCAAAGTCATAAGGGTTTAATAGCTGAGGTCTGCTTAGCAGCAAATTGAGGGCAGGTGCTTTGCAGCAAATGGAGGACAGGTGCAAATGATGACTGCCACTTGCAAACACGTAATCTCTAAATATTCCCAGGACTTCTTTTTTTTTTTTTTTTTTTTCTGTGTGCAAACCCAATTGATATCATGAAGAAAGAGGACAGGACAGCCCAAATTTTTATTTATGGCTTTCCTGAAGTTGCACAAGAAGAAATGGGCCTACCCTAAGAATATCAGAAATGAGTCAGAAAGAGAAAACCTAGACTTCTTTCTCCAGGAGAATTTTCCTTAAGCACCTTAGGTTTGTGTAGACAGCTACCTTCCAGGATGCAGAAGTTTCAGGAATGCTTGTCTATTCTTCTCCAAACACATACTCTTTAGCAGTGCAGTGCAATATACTCAGGGCTCCTGCAGTGTTCCTTTAGCAGGGAACAACGTGGAGAGAGACTTCTACCTGTGTTTGAATGCTGACCTACGAACTTGAGGGTGATTCATTATTGAACCTCTCGAAGCCTTGGATTCCTCATTAGTAAAAGGAGGATAATAATCATGTCTGCCTCAGGTGATGATGGAGACTACAGGAGGTAGCTCCTGGCAAATCTCAGTAAATCAAAGCTGCTATTATAATGATGTTTATTATTGTTATTACACAGCTAGAAAAAAGAAAAAGAAAATAGCCCTGGAAGAATAACACACGGATGTCATTGTCAAAAGGAAAAAAATATCAAAGTAGGGGTGGCGGCAGGAGGGACAGGCATTTTTGGGCCTCTCATGCCTCATTGTTTTGCTTAATGGCAACTTATTTTCCCAGCCTCCGATTGCATAGAGTTTGTACTACCTTTTTCACTTTTTAACTTTTAAAATTATGCCCTTTTTTATGTTTTGCTCATTTCCCTATCCAGCCTAAGACAGCATCTAAAATATATTGGAACTGTAGAAATATTTGCTCAATGGCTGATTTGAAATTTTAAAAGTAAAAAACCTGGTTTCTATTTCTGTTTACTAGAATTACCAGGGCCTGCTATACTGTATAAGTAATAAATGCTTAGCAAATGCTTTTTAGAACATTGGTTAAAATAGATCATTAAGTGTAAGGTGAGATTTTCTCATCTTTACAAATAGTATGGGCTGGGCAAGCTGGCTCACATCTGTAATATCAGCACTCTGGGAGGCTAAGGCAGGAGGATTACATGAGGCCAGAAGTTCAAGACCAGCCTGGGCAACATAACTAGACCCTGTCTCTACCATAAATAAATAAAAATTTTAAAAAATTTAGCTGGGCGGTCGGGCGCGGTGGCTCACACCTGTAATCCCAGCACTTTGGGAGGCCGAGGTGGGCAGATCACGAGGTCAAGAGATCAAGATCATCCTGAGCAACATAGTGAAACCCCATCTCTACTAAAAGTACAAAAATTAGCTGGGCGTGGTGGCGTGTGCCTGCAGTCCCAGCTACTCGGGAGGCTGAAGCGGAAGAATCGCTTGAACCCAGGAGGCGGAGATTGTAGTGAGCCGAGATTGCACCACTGCACTCCAGCCTGGCGACAGAACAAGACTCCATCTCAAAAAAAAAAAAAAAAAAAAAAAAAAGCTGGGCACAGTGGCACAGGCCCGTACTCCTAGCTACTCAGGAGGCTGAATTGGGAGGATCCTATGAGTTTAAGGGTTCAGTCATGCCACTGCCCTCCAGACCGAGACTCTGTCTCTGAGAATAAAATAAATAGTATGGATAAAAGAAAGTCCTGTACAATTCTTCAGTGGTCTTTTTGTTTTGTAATGAGGGTGATGCCCAAGTTCCCACCCAGTGCTATCTGATGGCTAGTTAAATCCTTTTAAGACTCTTACAAGAATAGACTCAAATGTCATGACTCTTGAAAAGTACTGGCATAGTTGAACAAGTTTATAATTCCATTTTCTCTGCCTAAAGTCCCAGATAGCAAAATTTTCTAGAGTCTAATCTAGTATTCATCAAGTCACTTGAGCACACAGCCCCCATCTTAGATGCTTCCTACCTTTAGTGAAGTGCTGCAGTGTGTTTATTTTCCCTGTGTCTAGGTTTCACTTGCCACTGCATATTTTTATATGACTTTTTACACTGTGTAGATGTAAATTACTTTTTGGTATACCAAGAGAAAGTAATGCTCTTAAGAAAAAAAAAGTTCACATAGATTTGTAGTTCCTGCAATCTCAAATACACCAAAAAAATAGTTTGTTCTTATTTTTATATTGAAAATATGATAGATGGTCTGATAAGGCCAACTTCATTAATGCATTTTATAAGTACTACAATATAATTGTTAATTTGTCCCTACATAGCCTCCAATTACCTCCTCAACTCCTGGTAACAGCCGCAACCTCATCTTTCATTTTTATTACCTACCAGTTAATTGCACTAATAGGTCTTGCTTTTCATTTCTCCATGATTTTCACTAGAAAAAGTGGCAAGTGTTAACTTTTGCTGCTTTTTAGTTAGTAAATGTTTCAGGCTTTTTACTCAGAGAAAAGCAAGGAAAATGGGCTTTTCAATTTTTCATGGAATTGTGCTTCCTAGTCTCAAAATTCCAGATGACTGCTTCTAACTTTTACTTTTTTAGAAAAGAAGAGGCTTATTTGGGACCAATAAATTTTGCCAGGTAAGGAATGTTGGTAGCTAGATCTGTGTGGTAGGGTATTTTTTTTCTTTGAAAAAGCTTCTTTAGTATTATTTCCTAATGAATTATAATTTTCTCAATCCATAGACAGCTTTTTTTTGCACAATTTGAACTAACATGAACTAATTTAGTATGACTACTTAATAAGACATTTGTTAATTTAAAAGATATGTTGCAAACACTTAAGAAATATTTTTGAAAGTACTTGTTCATTTTTAACAATGTCTATGAAATGCCAACAATCTTTAACAATGAGAATTTGTTATGTAATTGCAATATCTCCAATAATTTTTGAGTAGTCTACACATTAAATCATTATGATATAAAACAGTTTTGACTATACTAAACTGAGTTATTTGCATTGATCACATTTTAAGATTTATGATAATGATTTTATTCATCCTGAATATTTTATTCATCCTGAAACTTTGTGATTGAATAAAAGAATTATCATTGTTTTAGTTACATGCATCTCATTATGACTACAGAGAACTGGCATTACACTAGCAGAGGAAAAAAATGTAAGTTACCATAAATTGATATCATAGCTATTTTATCTAGCTTTTAGAGCATTGTACTAATGCTAAGAACAACAATTGAGAATTGTACCACTTTATACTTTTGATTTAAAAAGTATCTGAAAGCTTTCTTCATTACTGTCACATTTGGATCACATTGAAAGACTCAAGTATTTGTAGTTATTGCATCAGAGGGCAAATACTCAAAACATTAGTTTGGCAGTGTCTGTTTCAAAATCAGATACATTGTCAAATGGGGCATTCTTTTTTATTCCGTTTAAAGTCTCTTTTCAAGTAAATCACGTGCCCCAGAGTGACATTTAAATATGAAAATATAACTATAGAATTTTGTGATAAACAGCAGAAGAAAAGAGATCTAGACTAGAAGAAAAAGTGAATCTTTTCCAGAAACCTATAAGGAAATATAGAATTAAGAGAAAAATAAGAAAATCTGCTCCAAGTGAGACAGATGGGGCTGCAATCTTCATACAATTAGTTATAAGTTATCCAAAGGATGAAAAAGCAGCAAGAGTTTATGACAAGTGGCAAAGAAGGGGTAGAAAGGCTGTGCTTATTTAGTTGATTTTATGAGAAAAATTAGGATTACATATAGAAACTGGAGGAGCCGATTCTGGGGAGAGTTTCATGAACTCCACAGAGAGTTTTAGAGAACAGATGGATGGAAACTTTCCTACATTTCTGTTTGGAGTACTCAACCACAACTCACCTTTCAGGGTGGAGAGCTGTCAGCCTTGGAGACACAAGGCATATTTTCAGGCCAGTGTGGTACAAATGTGAGATTTGAGCAGAATAAAACTATTAGGGGGTGGGCATAGAGGCTCACGCCTGTAATCCCAGCACTTTGGGAGTCCAAGGCAGGCAGATAACCTGAGGTCGGGAGTTTGAGACCAGTCTGGCCAACCTGGTGAAACTCCATCTCTACTAAAAATACAAACAAACAAACAAAAAACTAGCCAGGTACAGTGGTGGGCACCTGTAATCCCAACTACTTGGGAGGCTGAGGCAGGAAATCACTTGAACATGGGAGACAGTGGTTGCAGTGAGCCAAGATCATGCCACTGCACTCCATTCTGGGCCACAAAGCAAGACTTTGCCTCNACAACTGTATTAGGAGTTATGTGAAAAATTATGTAGGCAGCTAACAATTTTTAAAACTTAATGAGAATATTTATATTCAAAGATCTTGTTGGAGCTGTCAATAGATATAATAGTCAACTAAAAACTTGAAACTAGATATTGGTAAATGTATCTTTTGTCTTTCTATGTTGTGGCAGCATGAAAACAGGTACGATACATGCACACCTTGAGGAAAGTTTTAATGTTGATGTTAATTTCAATATATGTTTTAAAAGGAGTAATAGGAAAGTGTACATTAACTCTATCATTTATTGTTTAAGTGTATCTTAATTTGATTTAAAGAAAAAATATTAGTGTATGGATATGGCAAAAAAATGAAAATAGCATGCAGAAAACTGGTATTTAGGAAATATTCATATTGTTTAATCCCTTGTAGCTCACATATCACTAGATGAGAAGTATTTTCCAGAGCCTGAGAACAGAAACTATCTCAATAAAATTCTCTTGTTTTTTAACTTTTGTGGGATTTTTTTCATCTTGCCAAGATAAGTTAGTTAATTTCATTTTTAAGCCTGTCTAAACTGATTTGCCATGTCTGGTAACTGTCAAAAAGTATAGTTTCATGTTTTGCAAATAGATACATGAGACTTAACTTTTTGTGTTTGTGAATAAAATAAGAAAGTAAACTAGGATTTTATTTTCTGGCCTTTTGACATTTTCTTTGTCCCATGGAGAGTTTTTAAAATTATTATTCTCATTAAATAAAATTTGATACAATCAATTATGACCTTCAAAAGTATGAATCCCTAGATTTTCCAGTAATTATGTGATAGATTTAGTAGTTAAACATAATACTCTTAAGAAGTTTTTTTCTTTTTTATTTATTAAATTATCTTATATAAAATTGACTTTCTGAGGGGGGAAGTTCTATGAATTTTAACATATGTATAGATTTGTGTAACCATTACATTATAGTTAGGCTATAGAACAGTTCTCTCTCTCCAGAAAACTTCCCTCTTAGCATTTTTTTAAAGATGGAGACAGTGTCTTGCTATGTGCCTAGGCTAGTCTCAAACTCCTGGGCTCAATTGATCCTCCTGCCTCAGCCTCCCAAAGTACTGGGATTATAGGCATAATACTCTGTGCCTGGTACCCTCTTAGAATTTTTAAGTGTTTCAAACCACCATAACTGTTCTTTATTGTGGGAATTCATTGTCCTGTTATCTCTCTTGAATTTGTAACCAGAAAATAGGTTGATTTATTATTCAATAACTCTTCAATCCACTTGCCTTTCTAATGTGCTTAACTTCTAATTGCCAATTTTACATTTTGTTGATTTATAATCATGATCAAAGCTAGTAGTCATTTCTTTCTCTGTCAAATATCATCAACTAATCTAGTCTTAATCTCTAACCTTAGGAGATTTCCTGGACAATGGTGTCAATGAATCTGTCCTCATTCATGTTACATCTGTTTATGAGTAATGTTTTGTTCGTCATCTGCATTGCCTTTTGAACTGCCAGTTGTCTGATGTAAATGCTGGAGTTTATTATCTGGAGTACACAAGAGAGTCACTGCTGTGTCTCTTTTCTAGGATCTACAGATCTAGATGTTTCTTTCCCTGAGTGTTTTAATGACTTTGTGCCATACATTTTCTGTTTGAGTACTTGTATCACTGTATATCTCTCTGAATATATATGATACATGCAAATCAAAAGGGGAAACTCACAAGCTATTAATCAAAACTTTACTTGATTAATATTTAAACAACAGTTGCATATTAGCCAAACTGTTTTAGGCATTTAAGTTTATAGTTGTGACATGCATTTTCAGTAGAATAATTTTCAGTTGATAGCACATGAAAGTTAATAAATTATTGTAAACATATATTCAATCAATACTTTCTGTGCTCTGGTAAGAGCCTGTCATTTATGACTTTACCATAAATCAAAAATTAAGAAGCACATATATTTTTGTAATGATTGTCATTAACATCATTTGAAGCCATCTTAAGTATTATTATCTCATACAGAGAAAACATTAACATTTTTAGCTGGGCATAGTGTGGCACAAGCCTGTAGTCCCAGCTACTTGGGAGGCTGAAGCAAGAGGATCACTTGAGCCCAGAGGTTGAGGCTGCAGTGAACTATGATCATGCCACTGCATTCCAGCTTGGGCAATGGAGCAAGACCCTGTTTCAAGGGAAAAAAATTAATTTTAACCCTCACTTTTAGATCTTAAGTTTTCTTGTTTTATGATTATTCTAAGGTTTTCCAAGGCTCCTTCTGTAGCAATAAGGTTTCTTGGAATATGGTGATTCTCTTGTGGTCTTTTTTGAGTTATGTCTTCAAAGCCATTTTTTGTTTCCATTTATGTCATTTTTTTTAATTTTTGGAGAAAAATATATTACTATTGAATGAGATTCTTTATTATTGTTGTTTAGGAACTGCAAGTTAAAATTTTATGGAATATTGCAGCTACTCTTATTTGCTTGTACTATTGACTTTTCTTTGAAGTTACAAATTGACTATTTTCTCATTTATTCTTCAGATGGATCCTGTGCAAAAGGCAGTTATTAACCATACATTTGGAGTATCCATTCCCCCAAAGAAGAAACAAGTTATTTCTTGTAATGTCTGTCAGCTTCGCTTTAATTCTGATGTGAGTATCACCTTTTCATTATTCTCTGTAGTTTTTCAGAGCTGAAAGTCTGATCTGAATATATACATTTCTTCCTATTTACATACTCTTTAAAAGCCACTCATATTAGTAGCCCACTTATTTCAGGATGCCAGATTTTCAAGGGATTTGGGTTCAGTGCCTTAAACTTGAACAGTAGAGTATAGTTGGCCCTCTGCATCCACAGGCTCCATATCCATGGATTCAGCCTAGCTCACATTGACGGCATCTTTTAGAATAACAATACAACAATAAAAAATAATACAGAATTTAAAACCGGTAGAGGATTATACACAATAGTCTATATGTGACTAATATCAAAAATTAAGAATGTATCTATGCAATCAGTCTCAACTATATCATTTTACACTTAATTTCACTAATTATATTTACTTGTCAAAACTACTTGAATAGCAGAAAATATGAAAAAAGTTTTAAAATGTAATGAAGATACTTTAAAAATTAAAATGCAATAAATGCTGAAGAAAACCATTTTTACTATTTGATATCAAGTGCCACATTTCATGTTTGTGTCAAATTTTGTTAAATACCTAAGAGAATTATTAATTCCCTATATGATTTATATTTTCCCAGAATATAAAACACAGAGAAAGTTTCATAAATTATTTTATCTGGCTAGCATAACCATCCCGCTAGAAAAAGATAAGAAAATGGAACAAATCAAACTCTTTTATGAAAATGGGTTTCTAAATTTATAAACAAAATAACAGGAAGGCAAAATAAGCAATATTAGAATATTTGCAATATCCAATTACCAAGTAAAGCCAATGACCAAAGTAAATAAGAATCTGAAGGCTGCATATAATGTGTGGTAATTCCTGAGTTACTTGACCCCAGAAGCCACTTTGAAAAGAGCTTGTTACAGAATTAATGTTGTTTAGAAATACTAAAATAATAATTACTCTTGTTTGCATATACTATTAAATTATGTTTTAATAATTTACATGGGAAGCTAATAAAAATTATAGTCTTTGGAAAGGAGATGTTTATCATGATTTATAAAATTATATTTAATATAATTTTAATCAAAAGTCCAATGGTTTTTTTAGTACATGATAAAACTGCATATTCAGGAATCAAAATGTATCTAAATAAACTGAAAAATATACAGTGTTAATTCATTTGAAGTCTAATATTGTTAAGATGTCAGTTCTCCCCCCAGCTGATCTGTAGATGCAGCACAATCTTGATGAAAATCCCAAAATGCTTTTTTAGTGTAGAAAATGGCAAGCTGTTTCTTAAATATACATAGAAAAGAAAAGCCCTAGAATAGCCAAAACATTTTCTTAAAGAACAAATTTTGAAGACTTAACACTTCCTGATTTTAATACATTCTCTAAAATCTACAATAATCAAGACTGTGAAATTGGTAAAAGAATGGTAGACACATGGATCAATGGAACAGAACAGAGTCCAGAAATATGACTCACACCAACATAGTCAATTGATTTTCAACAAAGTTGCAGAGTGAATTCAATAAAGAAAGGCTAATCTTTTCAACAAATAATGCTAGAAAAATTGCATATTCATCTGTAAATTTAAAAAACACCTTGACTGCTCCTGAGACAAAACATAAAAATTAATTCAATGGGAGCATTCATAAAATAAATTTTTTTAAAAAAGTATTAAACTTCTAGATGAAAACAGTAGAAAATCTCTTTGGCTTTGCATTAGGCAAAAATTTCTTAGAAAATAAAAACTGTGAACCATATGAATTTTTATATATTGGACTTTATCAAAATTTAAAACTTCTGCTCTAGAAGACACTGTTAACACTGTTAAGAAAATGAAAAAAAAGCTATAGACTGGGATAAAAATATTTGTATCTGCTTAAGAACGTCCATACAAAATATATAAATAACTTATAATTCAATAATAAATGATAAAATGGGAAAATGATTTGAATAGGCACTTTACCAAAGAAGAAATATGAATGACAAATAAGCACATAAAAAGATGCTCAACATGTTCAATGATTAAGGAAATACAAATTAAAACCACAATCAGATACCTATTAGAATGATGAAAATTAAACAAATTGATAGGTTCAAATGGCCAGGATGATGAGCAACTGGACCTCTCATACATTGCTAGTGAGAATACAAAATGGTACAGCCACATTGGAAAACAATTTAGCAGTAATTTTTAAGAAACTTTATAAAGTTATACATACATTTCCCATATGATCCAGCAATCCCACTTCTAAGTATATACCCTAGGCAAATGAAAACATATATTTATCCATATGTGCTGCTTAAAGTAATTTTATTCATAACTTCCCAAAACTGGAATTGACCCAAATGTCCATCAACTGTTGAATAAACAAACTATGTTAAAGCCATACAATGGAAATAAAGAAATAAAAGTAAATAGAAATAAAGTAAAAGAAAAAGAAAGTACTGATACATGCTACAGCATGGAGGAATTTCAAAGGCAGTATGCTAAGTGAGGGAAGTAAGACACAAAGACTATATACTGTATGATTGCACTTGGATAACTTTCTGCAAAAGATGAAACTATGGGGACAGTCAGATAAGTGGTTAACAGGGGCTGAGGGTTAAGTTAGGGATTTGACCACAAAGGAGAATGCAGAAACCTTTTTGGATGATGAAAATATTCTGTATCTTTATTGCTGTGATGTTTACCTAACAGTCTTTGTTTTTCAAAATTCATTAACCTGAATACCTAAAAAAAAATTTTACTATATTTAGAGTTTGCTTTAGTAAACCTAACTAGAAAAAATTAATGATATGAGCCACAAAATATCTTATAAATAGAAGACTAGCTTATGATAGAGACGTAACTACTAAATATTTTAAACTACAATATTATTACTAGATTAAAAGTATAATAAAAGACTTTTATAAGAATAGACACAATAATTAATATTGAAATAGATTCAAGTAAATTTAACAGTATTGCTCAGTTATTCAAATTTTTAGAGTTATACTGAGAAATTAAAGTTTATTGTTATATAAATATGACATGAAAATGTTTACTACTTACCTGACCACTTATAAAATGAATGCCCAACTAAAGGCATGCTGCATCTTTAACACTGTTGCTGCCACAAGGCCAGATACTTAAAAACGTCTCACATTACAATGCAAACAATAGATTTCATAATGAAATTGCAAAAATTGTACAAAAGATGCATAATTTTATGAAGTTTGCTAATGTAATGTTAGAGAACTGCTTGGTTCAAAGCCACTGAAAAATTAGGATTTGTCTATTAGAAGAGTTGATTTACAAGGAGTAAAATAACAAGGTTGATGATGGATAGATTCTTCAAAACAAAAGATGTTGAACACTGACTGAATAATAGAAGCTCAGAGACAATTATGAATTCCTCGAATTAAAAAAATAACATATTTATAGTTCAAAACTGTGATAATATTAAAAAACATATTGAGGGTGGGTGCAATGGCTCATGCCTGTAATCCCAGAACTTTGGGAGGCTGAGGCAGGTGGATCTCTTGAGGTCAGGAGTTCGAGGCCAGCCTGACCGACAGTGAAAGCCCATCTCTACCAAAAATACAAAATGAGCCAAGCAGGGTGGCGTACACCTGTAATCCCAGCTACTTGGGAGGCTGAGGCAGGAGAATCGCTTGAACCTGGGTAGCAGAGGTTGCAGTAAGCTGAGACTGCTCCGTTGCACTCCAGCCTGGGCAACAAGAACAAAACTCCATCTCAACACAGACAAACACACACACACACACACGCACACACACACACACACACACGCACACACACACATACACACGCGCGCACACACACACACACAGAATCCCTTTCCCCTTCTTTCCAACCTTTGTGTCATTCCCTATTTGTAACTACTTTAATATTTTAATATTTTTTGCCTATCTCTCCAGGGTTTGCTTATGCAAATATAACTAAGTATAAATCCATATTCTTATTTCCTTCCTTTTCTATGTAAATGGTAGCATACTACTGACACTCTTCTTTGCCTTGCATTTTTTATGTAACAATAGATTCTGGAGAATATTTTCTATCTGAACATAGAGAGCTCCCTTACTCTATTTATAGATGTGGTAGGCAAAGATGCCCATATCCTAATTTCTGGAACTTGTCAATATATCTTACATAACAAAGGGGAATTAAGGTAGTGGATGGAATTAAGAGAACTAATATTCTGACTTCATGATAACAGGACTACCCTGTATCATCCTGTGGTCCCATTGTAATCAGTAGGTCTTTAAAAGTAGAAGAGGGAGGCAGAAGAGGGAGTCAGAGTGAGCCTATCTGACAAGGAGTCCACTGGCCATTGCTGGCTTTGCAGGGGAAGGGAGAAGCCACAAGCCAAGTAATGTGGGCAACCTCTAGAAGCTGGAAAAGACAAATAAATGGATTTTCCCTTAGAGCCTCCAGAAGGAATGCAAGCCCTGCCAGCACCTTGGTGTTAGCCCAGTGAGACCCATGCCAGATTTCTGACCCATGGAACTATAAGATTATAAACCACTAAGTTTATAAAAAATTTGCTATGAAAGCAACAGAAAACTAATTCAGTAGTTTATTTGTAGATGTTTCATAGTTTAACTCATCCCTTACAGGTGGACACTTAGATTGTTCCTATCTTTTATTATCTCCTAGATTTTTAGTCTATAAATGGCAGAGCTAGGACATAAGTCTGGATCTCTTGCCTCTAAATCTACAGCTCTTATTTTGTTGCCTCACATAACTTTATTCATTTCCTGAGCATTTACTAAACTCTTCCTGTGTGATAAACACTTTGCTAATCTCTACAATATGGCCTGAAATGGACCACATGATCTTTAGGAGGACCATTCAAGTTCTAGAAATCATTTCCATGGTATCTGTCAGGAGCATAGGATATAAACACCTCCATCTTAAAATCAACAGCTAAAACCCAGAAAAAATGACTATGAATTTGTTTTTATTTGTGTTGTGGGCTGAGTTGGGGGAGGGCTAAGAATTTCATTCAAGCCCCAGAATTATTCCATGAGTAGGTCCACCTTTTGTCTTTAGCTCCATTTGATGTCAGCCATTTTCTTTGTACTTACTAATAGAGACATGGATACATGTGCACACATAAGCACATGACCTTCAGCCTCCTTGCTATAGCTCCAAAGTTCCATTGATTATAAAGAAAGAAATTAAATTTCTGAGTCATTCTTAGATGCTGGGCAGTAAAGCCACAAAGTTTGGATGGCAGATTCACAAATGTGACATATACGTGTTCTCAGTGTTTAGTAATGGTGCTAAAAACTGCATAACCAAGCTCTGAAACTGAGCATTTTTTATTTGGGGGGAGGAGTTTATTTTATAATTACCCTATTTACATTTTAATGTAAGAATTAAGAAGATGCTCATCCTTACATTTTAATAACATTTCTAAATCAGCCTGAGACTAAATTGGCTTCACTCTTCAGTATAGAAAATATGTTTATTGAAAAATCTGGAAAGCAGATGCACAGTAAACAGACTGTATTTTGCAGTTCTTCATTATCCATATAAAATGTATCAGAGTTGGCTTCCTGCATTAAAATTCAATATGACCTAATTTAAGTGTTCTATATCCCTCTTTGTCCAGCTCTTATCATCTTGGTAGAACTACCCTGTTGAAATGCAAAATGCTACAGCTTTATTTGCACAATACACAGTTATGTAAATGAGCAAGCATTAATCACAAACATTTCCCAAATGAACCTTTACAAATTAACACCATTAACTTTGCCAGGAAGCTGGCACTGCAGTCCAGGAATAATATGCTTTCCAACTGAGTTCCAGACATTTACCCAAATGTTTGTATCACCTCAAGCCCTACTTTCTTCTTGACCACCTTTTTTCTAACGTGGTGTACCTTAGCTGAATGAGGCTGCCTAACCTTGAATGTTTCTTTATTCTCCAGTAACTGAGTACCCTGCAACTGCAGTATGGTCATAAATTGATAAGCCTAAATCTGAATCTTTATCTTTTAGCTGGAAAATGCCATTTCCAGAGTTAAGCTTTGCCAGCGAAATGAGCTAACATACACTTCAGAAAAATTTTTGATACTAACATTTATTTCATTTTGGCTAAGTTGAAATGGGCAGATCCCAAATAATTTCTAATTTACATGTTAGTTTCAATTTCTTGGAGGATAGTAGCAGAAGGATGAAAGAAAGTGATTCTTACACAAAATCAAATCTTTATACAAAATTGAATCAAAATCAAATTCTTAAGCAGATTCTTACACAAAGCAGGGCAGCTTCATTCTCTTAAATGTTTAAAAACAGATTATATTATTATTATTAATCTCAGAACACAGTTTATTATAAATACCCTTAATGTATTTCTAAGTCTTGTATGCATTATAAGCAAATCAAAATGAAAGCATGGTAATCTTTTTAGTCAAATTTTATGTACTCTAAGTCAGGAATTGACCCTGAAATTTTGGTACTCAGCATTAATACCACAAGTAATTAAGCATGAGACACGTTGTCCCTAAATGTTGACTCCATAGGCTTTTATTACTCATTTGGAGCTAGCCCATTTGATTTTTCAAATTTACATTATTATCTTTGAATAATATCATAAACATTGAATCACTTATAATTTATATTTTATTTTTATGGTACCTCTAGGTTTGTGATCTGTTAATGTTTTTTATTTCGTTTTCTGATTTTAGGTTATCCGGCATCCCTCTCTCTCACTTTAGCCTTCAGTTCTTTTGGCTGTGCTCTATTTTCTCATGTCTGAAGACATAAAATGACAACCTCATGCCATTTCATTGATTTACATTAGAATGATTAAGTAAAAATGGACAGGAAATTAAGGGTTTGCTTAGAAGTTTAAATGGTAGGGTGACCAACCACTTGTGTAAACATTTCTGTGGATGACCTAACTGTCCTACGCTTTAGTATAAATCTCTCTGAAATTTCAGAAAATGCAGTCACTCAATGACCTCCCTCAATTCCCATGGGACTACAGTTAGTGTGCAATTGGTACATCCATAATATCACCTCACTAATGCATCTGTGTCTTTGTCATCTTAGCAGTTTTCATTTGGATAAAGCCATTTAGGTTATGCCCTCCTGGGTCTTTCTGCCTATATGTCTTTTTTTGGCTTTAATTTTATTCCAATTTCCTGGTTTCTTTAGCAGTTAATATAATACAGTACACACTTGTATTTGTTTTGCATAAACAAACTTCTACCATCTGCCATTTAGAAGGCCTTAGTGCTGCCTCTGCTGGAGGCCCTGGCATTCTCTTTCACCCAGCAGAGACCTCAGCAGTCAAGAGATTAGGAAGGAAGCCACAATTTTGAGTTTCACATAACTCCCTTTCTACATGAAATTGACTGACTTTGCATCTCCCTTGGCCACCAGACCTAACTCTACCTCTCTCCACCAGCTGCCACGAGGCAGCAAGTCCCTGCAGCAGCTGTGTTTTTTTCTCTGAGAAATCCGATCAACTGGGAAACAGGAACCCCATTAGACACTATGTTTGAAGATGTCCCTTGCAGCAAAAGCTGAAGAGTCACACAGCTGCAAGGGTACCCACTTGGGTTCTCTGAAGGATCAAGCTTTTTATTTGTCATTATGTAACATTTACCTAGGGGATTCCACATTTTGCTATTGACTGCCTGATGCTTGCTTTTAACTCTAGACATTCTATCTCCATGTTATATGTTTCTCTTTCCCTGCGTTTTCTTCTAAACTATTGCATTCCTTCTTCCTTCTTTCTCTACTCAATTTTCTCTTCTCTCTCCTCCAACCCTTCTCCTTTATCCTCTCTTCCTCTTTTTCTGGCACAAAAGTACAACAAATGAAATTTCTCCTGCCTTTCTTGTACATTTGTAGTTTCTTTATTAAGCTTTTTTAGCTTAACAACTAGATTTATTGTTTTAAATCTAGAGGTATTTTACTTAAAAAGTCTTTTAGAAGGTTAAAAAATATATTAAGCTTGTTATTTGAAACTCAAACCGACATACTATTTAAAAAATAAATTCACCTTCTATTTTCTGAATATTCAGCTACTCTGTAGTTGATGGTACTTTACCCTAATGGGTTTGGTTTGTCAGAAAAAACTTTGAACATTCACATTCATGTATATATACATTCACCTATATATATATGTATATTCACATATATGTTACTTATACACACACACACATCACTGTGTATATACACACCTATATACACAGTCACTGCCTGCCACACATACACATCTACTGCATTTCTCTTGAAAGCCCTTAAGATTGATAGCAGCTTCACATATATGAACAGATAAGATAGATAGCACATTCACATATATGAACATTCACATATATATACACACATACACGCACACACATATACACCCTCACTGCAGCCACACATACACATCAACTGCATTTCTTGTGAAAGCCCTTAAGATAGATAGCAGCTTCTTTAATGTATAAACTTGTAGCATATTTATATAATTCTAGATTGTATATGCACAATTTTATATAAGCAGTGTGTTTGTGTGTGTGTGTGTGTGTGTGTGTGTGTGTGTGTGTGTTCATTCAAGAATACTAGTTCCTAGGCCATTATATTTCACCTATACAAATAGTGGCCTCCCATGCAAAACCTAATTAAGCCATGGAAGTTGACCCTCACGGAAAAGCAACTTTATGACAAGGGGGTTTGAAGAAAGTCACATATCAACTAAACTCTGCAGCAGATGATTAGATAAAGAGATAATCACAGTAGTGATAATCTTATTGCTGGGTTGGGAACCAAAAAGCTAATTGCAAAGTTTACATCTGCTGTTCAGCAGTACAAATTGTTGAATAAATGAATAATATTGTAAGTTTGAAAAAACCAACTGATTCTGTCAAGAGAAACAATACTGAAAATAGAAGGAATCGATAGCATCAAATGGAAATCTAGAAAATGATAGCCTGCTTTTGTCAAACATTTTAAATTTTTGCCATAAATAAGACTATTTATATTGATTCTTAGGTTTGAAGAGTAGTGAAGCAGATAGGACATAATTAAAAGTATAAATCTCAGGAGCTTGGGAAGGTAATTCTCTGCTTTGCAGACAGAACTGACAAAATGATGAACATTTTTTGCTTCAATATGACAGAAATATAGCATGATTATAGAAAGCAGGGACATACCATGCTAAAAGTTTCATTCAATAGCTGCTTCATAACAAAGTTCAGTCATGTTTTCTGAAGCATATAGTAGTCACTTATTAAATACAAACTTGTTTCCAAAGTAGCACTAAAATGTTATTTAAAAAGTGACAGCCTTTCTCAGCATTACCGTGTTTTAAATGGGTATTTGGATAATTTAGGATTGATTTTTAAATTGATCACTGAAGAAAAAGAAAAGACAAGGTTAAATGCGAAGTTTAAAAACATGATTATGATGACTCATAAATGTTCATCAAATCCTATATTTAGCTAATGGGGAAATTATGCAATATACATCATTCAGTATTTTTTCTGGCTTTTCTTTAAATACATAGATGTCTAACATGACATGTTATTTTAACTATTCATATGTGTTCAATGATATTCAAAGTTTGATGATCAGCCTAATATGATGTTATGAAGCAAAGAAAATACTCACCTTCACTTATCAGAATACATTCTCATCAGAAAACCATTATGTGTCCACGATTCACTGTCGAAACTGCAAGCCTTTATACATTTCCATTAAATCGTAGTTTGCTGATCAAACATTAATAACACCTTTAAAAATACTATGGGTTTTCTTTTTTCCTGTGCAAAATTTCTGTGTTAATAACTCTTTTAGTCAAAAGGAAAAGATTCCTGGAAGGATTCTGAAGTCATTTTGTCAGTGATCTTTCTCATGCAAAGTTGTCTTGCCACTTGGGAGTTGGAAAAAAAACTGTTGAGAGTTTGTGTATTTTCCTTCTTCACTCGGTATGGATTTCTTTAGTAAAGATTGGTTGCAGAATCCTTAACAATAAGATGTTTCATTCGATATTTGTGGTTTGGGATTCTTCAGCTGAAAATTTATTCAACATACAATTAAGAACAGGTAGAATTGCTAGACTGAATTCCTGCAGCCTTACAAAATGATTAGTTGCTGGTTTTAAGTTTAAATTCAGGCTTTATTTAAGACGTACTTGGTTTGCTGTAGCCTATCTTTTATTCAGAATGCTTGAGTGGGCAATTGGCTGTAATTTTTACAATTTATGTAAGACAAAAACAAAAGTGAAGATGAATGGAACAAAAAAATAAGTTTACTCCACTGCTTTCAAGTAACAGACTGATTTGATACCAATTAGAACATTCTGCAGAAGAGTTACCCTTTAGGTACTTTCATTTCTCAAGCAGCTCTTTAAATGAAGTGACAGCATTTTGCCCTGGAAGCCAGAGAACTTTAGATGTGGTGGGTCAGCATAAAGAGCAGTTTTTTGGGAAAGTCTGACTGGCTGTAAGGAACTTTATGATGTGTGGCTTGGGGGTGGGATGGAAGTGGAGATAGCATATGAGGAAGTATTACCTTAGCCAATTTTAAAATTTCAAGCTAGGAAGATTTTGTAGGCAAAATACTGTAGCTGGTTAACATGAGTTATTTAAGGAGAGTAAAAAGGGAGTCAACTTAGCCAGAGAGTTAGAAGAGAGTCAAAGTAGTTCCTGCCTTGAAAGGAAGATCTGAGAAATATACCCTCCAACACATGGTTATCTAGTGAGGGAAACAAAACTAATACAGTTATAAACATCGCTGAAATTTATGATATTAGCACAGTAATATAAATTTAATTATAAATTTATGAATGGAGACAGTACATGGGATAGAAAAAGGTGAAAAGCTATCATTTGATTAAATCCTCCTCTTCTATCAGGCCCTGTACTGGGTATTCTACACATGTTCTCTCTGTATTTGCACAAAGGTTCCTGGTGGAGGTAAACTGAGAAAGACTTGAGAGATGGTCAAGACCATCTCTGTGTAACACTTTGTGTGTCTGCGTATGTCAAACCATGATTACTACAACATGTGACTGAATCATCCCTTCTCACAGGGTGAATGTTCCACAGCTCCCTTTGGCAACATGTTCTAGGATTTAATCACTCTTAGTCCTTAATACTCCATCTTACCTAAATCTTTAAAAAAAAATGCGAAGAAACCTTTGTCCTTATTTTCCTCACTTTAATTCTGCATTCTAGGGCTCATAGAGAGCAAATGTTGGGTTCATTACTTCAAAAACAGATCAAAGACAAAGGCCCTTGAGAATATATGACCCTGTTAAGGCTCTTACTTTGGGGGCTGAGAATGTGATTCACCTCATTAATTTGTGCTTCCTTCAAATTAGAAAATGTGTTTTAGTTCTAATAAATAATAATTTCATTACTTTATCAGTGGGACACCTAACATATCTGGCATTCCCATTGCAGCCCATTTTTAATACTCCCTCCTTTCTAGGAAAAAGGCATTTTTCAGAAATAATTGTGAAATTACATGACTAATTACAATAGCCGTAAAGAAATTCATAAAACTTTTTAAAATTAAAGTTTGAATATAGTACTATGCCACTAGATAGTACCACTTCACAAAAGGGAAAAAGGCAAATGGCTAATCTTTGTGTTACACTAATGTATTTTATAAATGGGGAAAAACTTATATATTAGTCCATCACAGTAATGAATAACACCATTATAGTAACAAGTGAATTTTAATAAAATTAAAATTGTACAATATAGAGTTTAGGTACCTACTAAATTATACCACTAATGTAATAACATTTTAATTTCATTTGTTTCTTATTTTTAAAGCACATAATAACTTTAAAAGAAGCATAAATTTCCATTTTAATGCTACTAGCCAAAATCAGCAAAATATTGCATTAGGAGCAATGTCCCATCAATGTCCCATCTTCAGAGGAGAATTTATATTTACCAAACAAATTAATACACCTCACAGTTGCCACTGTCTCACTTAAATCTAAAACACAAAAATTCCAAGTAATCACAAAATAAAAGGATTGAAATTCTGAAGTTTTGTTTCTTTGCCTTTAAATTTACTATGCTATCATGATTGACATCAAACCAACTATTAAATGCAGGAATCTGAGTGGCACAAGGTTTGTAAACTTGAATTGCATCTAAAACAAGCTTGAAGGATTCCTCACCATTTAGAAACTTAACTCTTCTACTGAATGGGTGTAGAGGAGTCAATGTGAATTGGAAATTCCATTGTGTAACTAACTACAGGTGCTCTCTATTAACTGCCATGTAGTCAATGTAAAAATTTGAAAAAGCCCTCATTTTAAGCTTACATATATATTATTAAAACTCAACTGCAACCACAGCAATTGTTTATTTAAAACTTAGACCAACAAAAAACTGTTTTTCAGAGAAGAGTATTTTATTATTCATTACACATTACCAGTATGTTATGGTGATAAAAAGTAAGCTGATTTTTGGTCCGTTTTATTATTTTTTAAAAACAAATTGGAACCCTATTTCCTGTGCCTGAAGTGAACAGTCCCACAGCCCTACCTTCAGTATACCACTGATATTTGTCATTCAATTAATAGGAATTCTAGTTCTGCTTTAAATACATGTTACATTTAGCACAGGAGATATGTAGTGCTAACTTGTAATCACCAAATAGTTTCCTTTTTGTTTTCAATAATTCTCACTGAATGTTCTCTGAAAAGTAATTTTCATTATCTCTCAACTATGAGCTTAAGGTGATTACCCAGTTTTTCCCTGGAAAGAAATAACATTCTGTAATATGGGGGACAGCTATAGGACCCTGTTATGTGATGATTTATTTTTAAATGTTATGAATTTTAGTGGCCTTTTATATCATTTAAGAGGAATGGAAAAGGCTAGATTCACTAAAGGAATAGTTAGGTTGTTATTGTTTTGTAATTTAAATTGTTTAAGCCAACAAAATGTCCTATATATACTGCTAAACTAAAAAGACTAACAACTTCTTTTTAAGACTTATACATTTACATAGATAGTTATAGAAGAGAATATTCATTAATATCTATAAATGCTGAGAAAATTATGAATGTCTATATTTGTAAAATAGAATAGATTTACTGAATTTGCAGATGTAGATATAAAAATATAAAATTTGAATATGTGAAAGACATTCTTGGTATGCTAGCTTTCTAGAGATTTAGACAATGAATAATCGTCTTTACATACGCTTTCATTTTCATAAATGTGGCAAATTCTTATTAAATTGGACTACATTAATTAGGGATTTGTGATCATTCCCGTATAAGTGAATTGTACTTTTGTTGGTCCAAATTCTTTCTTCAAAGATAATGCAAATGATTGTCACAAAGGAGGTTGAAGCATAGAGATTTAGAACACAAGCAGAACCACTCTTTCAATCATACTTAAGCACTTAAGGCCACTAATTAAAACACAAGCAATGATAATGATACAAAGTAAATCTTTCGAGGCACGGTGGCTCATGTCTGTCTTCCCAACACTTTGGGAAGCTGAGACAGGCAGATCACTTGAGCCCAGGAGTTCCAGACCAGTCTAGGCAACATGCCAGGACCCCATCTCTATAAAAAATACAAAAATTAGCAAAGCCTGGTGGCATATAGTAAAAGCCTGTAGTACCAGCTACTTGGGAAGCTGAGGTGGGAAGAGTACTTTGAGCCCAGGAGGTCAAGGCTGCAGGGAGCCATGGTTGCACCACTGCACTGCAGCCTGGGTGACAGAGCAAGACCCTATCTCAAAATAGAAATAAATAAAATAAATAAAAAATTACTATATATATCTCACACATACACATACACACACATACATACACACATATTTTAACTAACCATTTAAAAATTCTTGGTAACAGTTATCAACTAACAGCATTTCTGCAAAAATGTTCTACTTTTTGAACTTTATTTTTTTACCATTTTATTATGCCCTTTATCTAAATTAGTCCACATGAATAAGCCTTTTCTGAAATTATGATCATTCAATAATATCTAATACTATTGCCTTTTTTTTTTTAAAAAAAAAAAAAAAAAAAGGAATATTTTTGTTACTTTGTTAACATTCTCTTTCAGGTCAAGTGTTTAACCTAGATAATTAGATTCACATCCCAAGCCAAGCAAATACTGCCTTGAGGTCTGAGTTATCCAATTTAGTTACTTACACTGATCAAATTAGCTGAATGATCAATAAATCACTGGTTATGTGTTCTGACCTGTTATGTGTCTATTTTGATGAATGAGTGATTGAACTATTATATATAAGAATTGTTTTCCAGATAATTGAGCTATTGGTCCATTGTAAATCTGATCATTCTACAGTAAGACTGGTCAAGCAGCCAGACCCAAAAACTCATGGCAATCAGTGACTCTTGCTTTACTTCTCTACTTCCAGTAATAGTTGTATAGCCTATGTGATTAATCTGTACATGTGGCTATTTTTTATGGGGGGCGTGTGCGTGTATGTGTATGTGTGCGTGTCAACTAGGCAGAAATAACTCAGAAATCTAAGTAGGATTGAGAGTAGTAAAAGATGCTTATTTGGTTGTGGCCACTCTTAATACCAAAATTTTCACTGTTAGTCACCTAGCATCCTCAAAATCCAGGTTCCTAACCAGTCACGCCCATCTCTAGGCTCCTGCCTCATTGCTTGCCATGCTTCAGCCACAAGGGCTTTTATTTCCATGAATCTGCCAAGCTACTTTTGCCCCTCCCAGTATGGGCCTAGTTCAAAATTCCTCTTTCAGGTCTCACCTTCAATGTCCCATCTTCAGAGGAGATTTTCTAGATTCCATAGTCCAAATTAGCTCTACCCCCGAAAATAATTTGATAACATTCTGTAAACTCTATGACATATATCACAATTAGTAAAGGTATCTCTATGTAGCTGTTATTTAATACCTGTTCCCTACACACACACGATTGTTGTTGGTTCTATTAGAACACAGACTGGGTCTGTTGTCCATTGCTAACTACCTGGTACCTATCATAATGCATATTTCTTGAGTCAATAAATGATTCTCAGAGGGATCTTTAATTTATGACAACCTAAGGATTCATTGAGAATTATTGAATGTTTTCTACAGTGAAAATTACACATTATATGGGTCACATAAGGTCATGTCCCCAAATCTGTTTTCATCTCCAGATCATCCACTCTAAGGAAATGAAGATCATCTTTTACCAGAGTACCTAACAGGGAAGAGTCTATTCTGTTTTGGATCTTCCACTGTAAAGGCTGTTTGGACCTAGGCTTCTATCTTGTCTGGGGACCCTACGGTACAGTGGTTGAGAGCCCAGTCCTTTAATTCTAGGTTTGAATCCAGGGTCTTTCATTTCTGGTAGTGTGATACTGAACAATTACTTAGCTTTCTGGAGTATCTCTAAACTGAGGCTAATAATATTTGTCTCATATAATTTTATGAGAGTTAACTATAGTATTGCATGTGAAGTGCTTAGCACTATGCCTGGTACATGGCAAATAATAAATGGTAGCTGTTTGTCACTATTTTATTATTGAAGTAAGAGTAATTTTTGTAATCTGACATTGTGTTTGCACCCCTTTTGGATGCCATGTTCTTTCTTTGGCTCTATATTCAACTCTTTGAGGCTATGGGCAAGGTGCTATAATTTTCCTTGAAGCAACAGTCCAAACAAGCTCTTTATTTTATACAAAGTTGGCTACTTCTACATTCCTGATGCAGCATTAGCAAACATTCTTCCAGGCCATGAGGACCTCATCTTGTTTCCCAATAATTTCACAAGGGTTGCCTTGAAATTATAGAAGAGTATTTTAGCACACTGAAGATGTTGTATGTCCATTAAGACTACTTTCTCTTTAATAGTTGTGTATATTTTTAAATTATTTTTCTTTTGAAATTTTTTCTTCCCTTGTCCTCTGTGTCTATTACCCTCTTGTTTATCCACCTTATCTGGTAGCCCATTTTCTGTATTCTGCACTGACTTATAATCTTCATGCTACCTATTAAATATGACCGTTTCTCAAGATTCTTTGCTCAAATAGACTTTCTCTTCTCGCTGCTTAATTCCTCAGAAACCTCGTCTATTTCCAAAGGTTCATCTATCATCTGTCATCTTAGCAGATGGTTTCCAAGTGGTTGTCTTCAGTCTTGGCCAGTTTTCTCAACTGCCACTTTTATTTTCAATCATTTGTAGAACCCCTCCACTAAGTTTCTCATTAGTAGCTTAAAGACCCAAACTAAGTCCTCATTTTTCACTGCAAAATTTCCCCAACCACCGTAAATGCACCTTTTTGATATTTGTTTTGGAATCTTCCCTGCCATTTGGGTCTGAAAATTTAAAGTCAACTCTAATTACTTTCTCTTTCTCAATTTAATTGCATTGCAAATAATAAAAATTGTTTCTCCACTCACTTATTCATTCATCCATGTAATCAGTACTTATCAAATGGCTACAATACTTCAGTCAATGTGCTAAATGCAAGAAATAGAGTGAAGAACAAAAATTTTACAGGTACAAGTATTAATGGAGGTTATTGTCTGGTAGGAGAAGACAGACATTAATCACATTATAATATAAATTAATAATTAACTTACATTTTGCTATGAAGGGAAGAACCCAAGAGTTTGGATGTGACCTAGTCTGGAGGGTCATGGAAGAGTTCCCAATGTTGAACCGGATTCTGAAGGAAGAATTGGAATTAAATAGAGAAGGAGAGAAGGGATCATATTCTAGGCATGTGCAGAAGTAGAGCACTATACTTATAATACAGACACACTGTCTTTCAGTTCCTCAGAGAACAACAAAGAGAAACAAAACAAAACTTGAGGTATGTAGGGAGTAAGCCATACAAGTCTTGAATGTAATGATTTTAGATTTTAAACTAAAAACAGTGAAAAGGCATTGTGGATTTTTTGCAGAGGAATGGCATGACTATATTTGTGTTTCGAAAATATCACTGTGGCGTCCAGGTGGAGAACAGATTGTGAGAGAGCAAGAGGGGCCTTTGCATGGTCACTAAGGGGACTTTGCAAGAGTTGAGATGAAAAATGATGGCAGTTTGAACCAAAATTGTAGTGGTAGAGATCTAAAGAATCAACCTGAGTAGAGAAATATTTAGGAGGTAAAATCTATAGGACTTGGTGATGGATTGAATGTGGGGTGAAGGTAGGATGTGGCAATGAAAACACTCGCTGGATTTGGTTCTTTCAACAGATTCAGTGTCATGCTGCTGTAAAGACATACCTGAGACTGGGTGACTTATGAAGAAAAGAGGATTAATCAGCTAATGGTTCTGCAGGCTGTACAGGCTTCTGCTTCTGGGAAGGCCTCAGGAAACTTACAATCATGGCAGAAGGCAAAGGGAAAGCAAGCACATCTTCACATGGATGGGAAGATTGTTTTTGAGATAGACTCTCACTCTGTCACCCAGGCTGGAGTGCAGTGGTGTGATCTCAGCTCACCGCAACCTCTGCCTTTCAGGTTCAAGCAATTCTTGTGCCTCTGCCTCTCAGGTAGCTGGAATTACAGACATGCACCACCACACCCAGCTAATTTTTGTGTTTTCAGGAGAGATAGGGTTTTGCCGTGTTGGCCAGGCTGGTCTCGAACACCTGGCCTCAAGTGATCTATCTACCTCAGCCTCCCAAAGTACTGAGATTACAGGCATGAGCCACCACTCCTGGCCTCTCCTTCACGTTTGAAGGATATTTTTGTCAGAGCTATTCTAGGGTAAAAAGCTTTTTCCTTCAGTACTATAAATATGTCATATCACTCTTTCCTGGCCTTTAAGGTTTTCGCTGAAAAGTCTGCTGGCAGATGTATTGGAGCTCCATTGCATGTGATCCATTTATTTTCTCTTGCTGCTTTTAGGATCCCTTCTTTATTTTTGGTCTTTGGGACTTTGAAGATTAAATGCCTTGAGGTAGTCTTTTTTGGGTTAATCTGCTTGGCGTTCTAAACCTTCTTGTACTTGGATATTCATGTCTTTCCCTATGTTTGGGAAGGTCTCTGTTATTATGTCTTTGAATAAACTTTCTATCTCTATGTCTTTTCCTTTTTCTACCTCCTCTTTAAGGCCAATACTTCTTAGATTTGCCCTTTTGGGGCTATTTTCTAGATCCTATAGGCACACTTCAGTGTTTTTTATTCTTTTTTCTTTTGTCTCCTCTCTCCATGTATTTCCAAATAGCCTGTTTTCAAGCTCACTCATTCTTTCTTCTGCTTCATCAACTCTGCTGTTAAAGAACTCTGATGAATTCTTCAGTATGCCAGTTGCATTTTTCAGCTCCAGGATTTCAGCTTGATTCTTTTTAATTATTTC
Source organism: Cebus imitator (assembly GCF_001604975.1). Classification (NCBI taxonomy): domain Eukaryota; kingdom Metazoa; phylum Chordata; class Mammalia; order Primates; family Cebidae; genus Cebus; species Cebus imitator. The sequence continues at coordinate 2,917,639 of NW_016107393.1, read as the reverse complement.
AGTCTCTTTGTTAAATTTGTCTAATATAATTCTGAATTTTTTTCTCTGTGTTATCTTGAATTTCTTTATGTTTCCTCAACACAGTTATTTTGAATTCCGTGTCTGAAACTGTTTTTCTAAAATTGGTGCCTGGTGTCTTATTTATTCATTTGGTGAACTCATGTTTTCCTTGTTAGTGTTGATGCTAGTAGATGTTTTTGGCGCATTGAAGAGTTAGGTATTTAGGTAGTCTTCACTATCTGGGCTTATTTTAGCCGTCCTTTGTGGGAAGGATTTGCAGATATTTGAAAGCACTTGGGTATTGTGATCTAAGTTGTATCTGCTTTAGGGATACTCCAACACCTATAATGCTGCTGTATTTGCAGACTCATAGAGGTACTGCCTTGATGGTCTTGGACAGGATCTGGGAAAATTCTCTGGATTACCAAGCAGAGACTTATTCTTTTTCCTTAATTTCTCCCAAACATATAGGGTCTCTCTCCATTCAAAGCCACCTAAAGCTGGGGGTAGAGTGATAAGCACCCCTGTGTCCACTACCACTATGACTGTGCTGGATGAGACCTGAAGCCAGCATAGCACTGGGTCTCACTCCAGGCCTGTTGTAACTACTCCATGACTACTGCCTATGTTCTCTCAAGGCCCTGGGACTTTACAATCAGCAGGTGGCAAAGCCAACCAGGCCTGTTTTCTTCCCTTTATGGTGGTGAGGTTTCTAAGTTCCCAGGTGGGTACGGAAGTGCCATCTGTCAGTCGGGTACTAGCGTCAAAAACCTTAGAAGCCTACCTGGTATTCTATTGTATTGAGGCTGAGCTGGCACTCAAACCACAAGATACAGTCCTTCCCATTCTCCCTTCCCTTTTCCAAAAGCAGAGGAGCATCACCTCATAGCCACCACCACCTCAGACCATGAAGATTACTGCCAGATTTCTGTCAGTGTTTCCTTAAGGCCCAAGGTCTCTTAAGTTAGCTTGTCATGAATGCTGCCTGGCCTGGGACTCACCCTTAAAGACAATGGGCTCCCCCTCTGGCCCAAGGGAGGTCCAGAAATGCTACGCAAGAGTCCAGGCCTGGAACTGGGGACCCTGAGAGTACACTCGGTGCTCTACCCCTCTGTGGTCATACTGATACCTAAGGTGCAAAACAAAGTCCCCTTTACTTTTCCCTCTGCTTTTCTCAACCAGAAGGAGTTTTGCCCTGTAGGTATCACACAACAATAAAATGAATATATACAACCACTTAAAAATAAGAAAACTTTACTCATATGAAACATCTCTAAAACCTATTGCTAAATAGAAAAGGCAAAGTGCAGAATAGCATATGTAGTATGTAGGCACTTGTCTAGAAATAAAAGAAAGAAAAACTACATATATGTGTATACATTTGCTTGATAGGCACATAAACAATCTCTGGCAGGATACACAAGAAAGTGAGAACTCATTGCTGAATCTGAGAGGTAAATTTTCTCTGCTTATTTTTTTTATACTTTTAACTGTGTGATTATTTTAACTAGATTTTTAAAAATACAATTTAAATTTAAAAGAAACAAAAGTAATTGTTAGCTAACTGAACATAAATGAAATTCCATCAAAATTATGGATGATTTATGTAAAAAATTGCAGATAAGTGAAAAATTATAAATATTGGTTAAGAAAACCATGTTTTTGAAGCCTTTCTTATTGGTCAGTGGGATTTGGGGATTTTGAACCCTTTTCAACTCTTTCCTGGTTGAGCCTCCTCTTCTACTTTGCCCCACCCCCAGCCTCTCCACTGTGCACACACAGTTGGTTCTTCATATAGCAACCAAAGTGATCCTTTAATAAATAGAAGTCAAACAAGGTTGTTCTTCTGATTTAAAACACTGCTGTGATTCTGCATCTACTCAGAATAAAAGTCAAAATTCTTACAGTGGTATTTGGTGTTCCCTGAACCTGAAGTACTCTTCTCCAGGTATCCACCTAGTTAACTCCCTTACTTCATTGAGGTCTTGATGAAAATGCCCTCTCAAAAGAGTTTCCTTGATACTTAAAACGGCACATTACACTATCATCTACCCCTTACACATCTTTATTTTTTATAGCACTATGTAACATATTCATAGATATATCTCTTATCAGTTAACACTATCTAAAATATATATATAAATTTATAATTTCTTATCTATATCCCCATATTAGGACTCAAGTTTCAATAGATCTGTATCCCACAACACTTAGAATAATGCCTAGAATATAATATGTATTCAATAGATATTTGTCGTATTAAAGAATGGATGGACTCTCAGTGTTATGTTCCTACTTTTAGAATGTTTTTCTCCCTCTGCTATATATATATATTATATATATATATATCTAGTTTATATATATATTTTATATATTATATATATAATATATATATATAAACTAGATATATTTATATATAATATATATATTATATATATAATATATATATATAAAATATATATATAAACTAGATATATATATAATATATATATTATATATATGTATACACACACATATGTATACATATATATATATTCTCCCTCTGCTATATATATATACACACATATATTTACACACATATATAGACACACAAACATATGTATATACATGCTATATACATGCCATACGTACACATACACATGCCATATACATATATATGGTATTCAATTTGTTATCCTCTACACAAGATTATAAGCTTCTAGAAGCCACAAATCATGTCTTCTGAAACACCTATTACATGATACGTAATGAAACATTGCTAAATAGAGTTGAATTAAAATAATTCACATGGATGATATCATATATTATATGAACAAGTTTTGCTATGACTACTATTGGTGAGTAGAACTTTTAGACAATATCACACAGAATCAGAAAATGGAAACCCACTAGCATCTTCTGATTCTATTAAAACATCTTGGATTTTATTGATTAATCAAAGTAATAGATATTATTATTTTTGTTTTGCCTCCAACAGACAAATATCTTATATATAAGGAAGGTTGACCCAATTAATTTTGAATGAAAACTTCTAGTTTAATCTGATACTTTACTATAAAATGGTCTTAGCATGATTCAGATGGCTAAGTGACTACTGAAGGTGTGTTTTCATTATTTTCTTTCACTTATATTTGTGTTTTGAAGGTATCTGTTATTAATCTTCACATTTACATATTCCACTTAATTTTGAATTACAAGATCCCTTCTAGGTTTTAATAATTGGTTTAGGGTTTTGGGGTATGAATTTTACAAAGACCTATTTTGTTAAACAGGTTTTCAAATGAGTAATGATAAGTAAATAATATATTAAACATATATAAAATATTACTAATGCTATTCTTCAACCAATTCTCTGAGCATTGAACTTTCAAAGTTACTTTGCCACTTTTGTCTACATTAAGGATATTGTTTGTCAAACAAAAGGAGACACAATGCAAATTCTAATTTTAGATTTATTTTGTATAATTTATGCAAATTTCCTTATGTGGAACTCAAAGTAAATGTAATACCTTCTGGGTTGATTAAAAATTAATGTGTGGACACCTGGAAGCCTAATTTAAAAGACCATCAGAAGGCTTGAATCAGTTAGCTATAGAGTCACAGCTTTAATGAGTAAACTTGAATTATACTGCATTACTTATTATTGGGTAACAAAAGTTGTTTTTATGAAGCATACAATAGCATTCTGTTTTCCCACTGAAAGACAGCAGCACTCTCAAGCACATTAATAACTTGGGATATAACTGTAAAAACACTAAACTCTGAAATATCCTCCTTTATATTTCAAGGTAGCTGAGAATTATCAACTAAGATTTCCCAGTTTAACATAAGATGTGAAATTAATTTGAGGGAAGTGGGTGATTTATACTTTTAAATACTTTTAGGAGAATCATAAATAATTCAAAAATAGTAATTAGTTATTAATAAATTATAATATTTTGTGTCATATTATAAAATAAAAGATGGACAGGCATGGTGTTGCATGCCTGAAATCTCAGCACTTTGGGAGAGCAAGGCAGTAGGATCACTTGAGACCAGGAGTTTAAGACCAGCCTGAGCAATATAGCAAGACCTTACCTCTCCAAAGAATTTTTAAAAAAATAGCGAGGCATGGTGGCATGTACCTGTAGTCTCAGCTACTTGGGAGGCTAAAGCAGGAGGACGGTATGAGCCCAGGAGTTTGAGCTTGCAGCAAGCTATGATGGCCCCTCTGAACTTCATCCTGGGTGATAGAGTAAGACCCTGTCTCTAAAATAAATGAATAAATAAATGAAAAATAAAAGATAATATCCACGTGTTTTATTAAATCTGTAAAGTTTAGAACTTCTAACAGGTGAGGTCCCTATATACATAATTCTTTAAGAAAATTAGATATTTTTATAAATTATGATGGTTAACATTATTTCATATTTAAGATTATGTTAGTAGACAGAGATCTCATTTTCTTACTCTGGCATAACAGAGAATATAATTTATCAAGTGCATTCTTCATGAAGTTTGTGATTTGTCCCCTCTTATGATTTGAGAGAGTGGCTAAAGGCATGCTTTGCCAGATTTCATTTACTTCATCTTGCCTACCTTAAACTCTAGTGCATATACCAAGAAGTTACACATTTATTTATCATTAAATTGACTCAGATATTGATCCCAATCCATAAGGCAAAGTAAATATACCTTTCAGAAATTCTAAAATTGTAATATAATGTAAATGGAGAGTTAAGCAGTCTTGCTTTCGTAAGATAAGCATTTCAGTTACTTCTTGCTGAATTCTTAAATAAATTATGATGATGTTAAATTGTAACACTAAAAAAAATCATTTGTTACTCATTACCTATATTGAAAAATTCATATAAACCTACTTCCATTAGGTTGGTAAGGGAAAAATCTATTTCAAAATAAAATCTCTATAATTTACAGTATTCATTCATATAATTAAGGAACTGATCATCTGAGATTAGCTTTACCTTGGCACATATATAATAAACTTATTTATAAAAGAAGATAATTTTAAATTATGGCCTGATTTGAAATACAGGAGAGAACTGGAGGAGAGAGAGCATAAACAGAATTGAACAAATGAAAAGATTTGTGTTCGGATCACAGTTGATACGGCCAAGCTTCAACAATTGGCTTGCGTATGCCCTGTGCTACTCCACCCTAAACTGGTAACATAGAGTGCCAGTGAATATCTAGGCAAAGAAATGTAGAGTGCAGGAATCATCTAAAATTAATAATCTGCCTTCTAGTAATTGAAAGGGAAATGTAACACTCACTGGGAGAATGAGGCAAAATTTTATTTAGTTGAAACTCCGTTGTAAGAAATGATTTTATTTTTTTAAAACAATTTTTTTACTATATTCCAGCTGATTTTTTACTCAAACTGCAGCATCTTTCTAATTCATCATATAAATTCTGTCATACTTATTTGATCCATTTATAGCTTCTCTATGTTTCTGTGTGTAATTAATTCCACCAGTGAATCATGGGCAAGAAACATGGGCATCAAGACTCTTAGCTGACGAATAAGCATATTTGAAAAATTAATTTCAAGCCCACTAAAGATCTTAGCATTTTAAGAAGCAAATTATTTGCCTACATTGAAGTTTTTTGATAATGTGATTGAATATATATATATATATATATATATATACTGAAGTTTTTTGATAATGTGATTGAATATATATATATAGAAGTTTTTGATAATGTGATTGAATATATATATATATATTGAAGTTTTTTGATAATGTGATTGAATATATATATATATATAAAGTTCCTATATTCAAATAGTGGTATTTTAAAGCAGCTGTAACCCAAGAACTCTCCTTCTATCTTATAATAATTGATAGAATCTAATTGGGCCCAAAGAGAATTAGCAGTCTAGAGTACACATCATTTTCTTCTTTGAAAGCCACCACTTTCACTTTAGTAACATAGAAATATTTGGACTTGATGGGGTTTATATATATATATATTATAAAGCCAGTAAATATAGAATGTCATAGGCACAACTCTGGCCTGGTACAATCCAGGAGATACTACTAATATTGAAATATATGTGAATAGTCCTCTGCAGAGTTATGCAATGTGATAGCCCTAGACAGGCCATAGCAACTGATAGTGTTTCTGTAGCTACAAATTAGCAATTAGCAAAGACATTGCCTTTTTAAGCTAAAAAGCTCATAATAGTTATTATTTTGTCTGGAATTTTTTTCAACAGATCCCAATAGATGAGGATTAAACGAAGTGACTATCAAAGCCAGTAATATGTCATTACTGATATTTCATGCCTTATAATTGGAAATATCAGCAGAAAAACTTATTAGCTATCTTTGGATAAGTAAGCCTTTTGATTGGGTATAGCTTATGCTTCCTATATTGTAGCTTTGTCTCTGAGAGTGTGTGATCTTATGAATGCGACAAGTATATGCAAAAAGCATTGTAATAGTAAAAACGTTTTCTCTTGAAACAATGATTCAAGTAATTAATTATTACTCAGTAAACTTTAGTCTGTTTCTTAGTATATTTAACTATAGCATTTTAAGCGCCTTGCTTTTATCTCAAACAATTATTAAAGGCTCAGTACAAATAATTTAATGTAGGATTATAGTTTGGAGCATAGGATAAAATCTGTAATGTAAAAGCAGTATCTTACATCATAATCATTTTTTTTTTTTTTGAGACAGAGTTTTGCTCTGTCACCAGGCTGAAGTACAGTGGCACAATCTCGGCTCACTGCAACCTCCGCCTCCCAGGTTCAAGTGGTTCTCTTGCCCCAGCCTCCTGAGCACCTGGGGCTACAGACACATGCCACCAGGCCCAGCTAATTTTTGTATTTTTAGTAAAGATGGGTTTTCACCATGTTGGCCAGGATGATCTCGATCTCTTGATCTTGTGATCTGCCCACCTCAGCCTCCCAAAATGCCTACAAATAGAATATTTGATGTTTAAATTGAAAACACTATGTTTCTGTGATACAAGGACCATCACTTTCAAGGTAGTACAATGTAGAAACCCTTCCCTGTTATTCCCTTTATGTCTCTATTCTAGTGAAGCTGAAAAGCATACGTGCTCAGGAAACACTGCATAGTACACAGGACACAGTGCCTTGACACATGTTGTTCCCTTTGCCCATAATACCTCCATCTCCACTCTGCCACTTCAGATCCCTACCTTTGCAGCAGAACACAGCTCTGAGAGCTTCTTTTCATGGAGCTTCCTTGATTTCCTTCAATCTGAAGAGATTTATCTCTCCTCTGACTCTCATATTCTTTGTTTCTTGGTACCTCCCATTTTACAATTCCACCTTCTGCCTTGGATTATAGCTATTTGTATGCTTTGTCTTTTCTTCCAGCCACCATTCTTGCAAGTAGGGGTCTTTGTTTTTAATCTTTTATAATACCTAGCCCATGGCAGGTACTAAATAATTCTTTGCAAAATAAATCATCAGGTTTCCCCTTTGTTAGTTTAGCCTGTTTTATGGTAGTTCATTTGACATATGTTGCATTTGCATTTTAGTACATCAGGTTTTTCTGAAAATTAGCTGACCTCTGCTATTTCCCTTATAACACTACTTAACATGTTGAAATCTAAGGTCTCAGGGAAAAAAAGACGCCAGTAGCTTTAGTTATGTACTTTCTTTAATTAAGGGAACAGTTCTAATTACTTTTTAAAATGCAAAAAAGATTGGTTCTATTGGTAAATAGATAGGTAAATACTTTTGCCAGAGCCATTACCTTTCCCCAGCCACTTTGTGAATTTGTGCTTAGACTGTTTTTTCTATAGAAAGTGAGCACAGTTTAATGTCCTCATGCAAGATCTTAGCCATCTCTCTGAAGTCCAAATTAGGACAATAAAGTAAAAATCAGTCTAGGTACAGTGGCTCACACCTGTAATCCCAGCACTTTGGGAGGCCGAGGTGGGCGGGTCATGAGGTCAGGAGATAGAGACCAGCCTGGCCACCATGGTGAAACCCCGTCTCTACTAAAATACAAAAAATTAGCCAGGTGTGGTGGCAGGCACCTGTAGTCCCAGCTACTTGGGAGGCTGAAGCAGGAGAATCACTTGAACCCAGGAGGTGGAGGTTGCAGTGAGCTGAGATCACATCACTGAATTCTAGCCTGGTGACAGAACAAGAGTTTGTCAAAAAAAAAAAAAAGAAGAAGAAGAAGACAATGAAAAAATAAGGTAAAAATCAGTCAGAAATGAGAGCACAGTGAATTTTAGAAGTTTTTTGGTTAGTTGGTTTTTTTTTTTTTTTTTTTTTTAAGCACTAAGATATCTCATTCTTTATCTTTTTTTGTTTGGACCAGTGGGGTTCTAAGAGATGTAAAGGATTTGAGAAAGTGAAGGTCTTTAGCAACAAAGGTTATTAATGGAAGAAAACATTTCAAGTTGTCATTTCCTGTCAAAGCTATTCCTCCATCAATGGGTGGTCAGGTAACTACCAGAGTGGCCTTAAGAGAAGAACCTGTATGCTGATGAACTTTTACATGAAGGTCAGTGTGGTGGTTTGGGCAACTCTTTCTAATTCTGGCAATTCTTGTGAAGAGGTTTCTTTGGTCCCTGCCAGTTAGGGGCACAGCAGCACTTTAGGAGGGGAAGCAGAATGCAAGCCATCAGTGCTAGACAAGTGTGTGTCTGCTAATTACTCACTAGGTGTAAAGTAAGTCAATTTGGCCAACCAAGTCTCTTAGAAGTGACACAAGAGCCGTTGTTGATGGACTTGATGTGTGTTGCCTAGTTTATGGGCTTCCTGGCTCCTGTCCTTGTTTCTTTCACTCCTCAATTAAGAAAATTCCTAGATAATGAAGTCAGGTTAATCTTTTGCTACTTAACAGTGTCTCAGTTTCACTTGAAGATTTGCCCAGCATTTAGAAGCTGTTGACACTACCTCAGATACAGTACAAGGGATAGCAAAGTGCCACTACTAAGAATACCACAGGAGAACTGGAAAGATGCCAAATATAAGGAAGTGACACTTGCCATTCTGTCTTTATTCCACAGTCTTCCACCCCAATTTTCCCAAACAATAGTCAGTAGAAGCTAAAAAGCCTTGTTGCACTTCTCCTTCTGGTCCTGAACTCAAAGCAGAAATGGATCATGGCTATGGAGAGAAAGTTTTTTCCACCTTGGCCAGTGAAGTGTCACTTAGTTGGATCTTTACCCCAAGTGTTAATTGATGATGTTAACTTTCAGCACTGATGCCAAGAAATAGTAATGAGGAAATGACACTCTCTTTATCTTGTACTGGAGGTTTTATTTAGAGAACCATATGTTTCTTTAACCAAAGGGCACTAAAGTAACACTGCACTATTTAGTGTACTTGGAAAGATAAGTTTTTAGCAGGTCTCCTGATACCTTGTAGAAATTGCTATATACCTAAAAAGTAGAACTTTTTTTTTTTTTTTCTGAGACAGAGTCTTACTCTGTTGCCCAGGCCAGACAGAGTGTAGCGGCACAATCAGGGCTGACAGCAGCCTCCAATTCCCAGGGTCAAGTGATCCTCCTGCCTCCTCCTCTCAAGAAGCTGGGACTACAGGCATATGCCACCATACTCAGCTAATTTTTTTGAATTTTAGTAGAATTAAGGTCTCACAACATTGCCCGCGTTGGTCTCAAACTCCTGAGCTTAAGCAATACTCCCTCAGGGGCTTCCAAAAGTGCTGCATTTACCAGCACTGCACCTGGCCTAAAGTGGAACTTGCTTTACTCAACAGAAGGATCAGAATCCTGGTGTTTTATACTAGCATATTTCCAATGAATTAAGTATGTATTTCCTACTCATAGCAATTTCTATACGATTAAGCTATAATCCTTCTCTGAGTCATTAAAAGCAGCATGCTTTGTGTATATTTTTTTACTTCTAATAAAATTATAATATTAACTTAGTGTAGGTATTTTATGTGTAATGTGGGTATAAAATTAAATAGGGGTATGCATGTAAGCATTTTATATCTACCATGGCTTTTCTACCCACATGTGTGGCTTTTAATAAGTTATGTAACTTCTCTATGCCCAGTTTCCCATTTGTAAAGTGCTGGCCAATAATACCTATTGCATAGGATATTATAAGGATTAAATGAGCTAAAACATATAATGCATTTAGAATTATGCCTGAAACAGTGCTCAGTAATATTAATCATTATTGATGACACTCATGAGGTGGATCCAAGATGGCTGAATAGGAACAGATCTGGAGTGCAGTTCCCAGCAAGAACAATGCAGAGGGTGAGTGATCACCACATTGCCAAACGAGTTATTACTGCCCATAGACCAAGAGATTCCTAGGCTGAAAAGCACCACTAGTTTCCAGCATGGCTGTTTTAGCCAGCACAGCGGGTCTCTCCACAAAAACTCACACAAAACTGAGCGGCCATTTCAACAGGAGCCTGGAGCGCCTGGGAGGCAGAGCCACCCATTCAACTGAAAAAAAGGGGGCTGAAACAGGGAGCCAGGTGATCTGGCTCAGCGGGTACCACCCCCACAAAGGCCAGCAATCTGAAATGCTCTGGATTGAGAGCTTCACAGCAAATGCAGCTGGACCCAGGACAGTCCAGCTCTGTGAGGGGAAGGGCATCCACCACTGCTGAGGCAGTCCACCATTACCAAGGCAGTCTGCCATTACTGAGGCAGACTGCCATTACTGAGGCAGTTCTAACTATACCTCTATTTAAAAAAAAAAAAAAAAAAAAAAAAAAAAAAAAAAAAAACAACCAACAATAAAAAAAAAAAAAAAAAAAAAAAAAAAAACCACACACACAAAGAAGTTCACACAGCAGATAGGCAGAGCCCATGGCAGCTCAGCAACGCCTCTGCTGGCAGATTGTGACTAGGGTACCTCCTAGCAGGGCAGGGCATCTCTGAAAAAAGGCAGCAGCACATCAGGAATTTATAAATAAAGCCCCACCTTCCCAGGACAGAGTACCTGGGAAAAAAGGTGGTTGTGAGTTCCACTGCAGCAGACATAAACGTACCTGCCCAGCAGCTCTGAACAAAACAACAAAGCTCACAGCTCAGCACTTGAGCTCTTATAAGGGATAGACTGTCTCCTCAAGCAGCTCCCTGACCCACGTATATCCAAAGAGATACCTCATAAAGGAACGCTCAGACTGACATCTGGCGGGTATCCTTCTGGGATGAAGATAACAGAGGAAGAAACTGGCAGCAACCCTTACTGCTCTGCAGCCACTGCAGGTGATCCAAAGGCAAGCAGGGTCTGGAGTGGATCTTCAGCTGTCCTATAGCAGAGGGACCTGACTATTAGAAGGAAAACTAAAAAACAGAAAGAAATAACTGCATCATCATCAAAAAGGACATCCACACAGAGACCCCATTTGAAAGTCACCAACTAAAAAGACCACTGGTAAATAAATCCACAAAGATGGGAAGAAACCAGCACAAAAAGGATGAAATCATCCCAAACCAGTAAGCCTCTCCTCCTCCAAGGGATCACAACTCCACACCAGCAAGGGAATAAGGCTGGATTGAGAATGAGTCTGATGAATTGACAGAAACAGGCATTAGAAGGTGGGTAATAACAAACTTCTCTGAGCTAACAGAACATGTTCTAAGCCAATATAAAGAAACTAAGAACTTTGAAAAAAGGTTTGACAAAATGCTAACAACAATCAACAGCTTAGAGACGAATATAAATGAATTGATGGAGCTGAAAAACACAACAGGAGAACTTCACGAAGCATACGCAAGTTTCAATAGCCAAATCGACCAAGCAGAAGAAAGGATATCAGAGATTGAAGATCAATTCAGTGAAATAAAATGAGAAGGCAAGATTAGAGAAAAAAAGGGTAAAAAGAAATGAACAAAGCCTCAATAAATATGGAATTATGTGAAAAGACCTAATCTACCTTTGGCAGGTATACCTGAATGTGACGGCGAGAATGAATCCAAGCTGGAAATCACTCTTCAGGATATTAACAAGGAGAACTTCCCCAACCTAGCAAGGCAGGCCAGTATTCAAGTCCAGGAAATACGGAGAACACCACAAAGATATTCCTCAAGAAGAGCAACCCAAGGCACATGATCGTCAGATTTACCAGGGTTGAAATGAAGGAAAAAATGGTAAGGGCAGACAGAGAGAAGTCAGGATAACCACAAAGGGAAGCCTATCAGATTCACAGCAGATCTCTCAGCAGAAACCCTACAAATGAGAAGAGAGTTGGGGCCAATATTCAAAATCCTTAAACAAAAGAATTTTCAACCTAGAATTTCATATCCAGCCAAACTAAGCTTCATGAGCGAAGGAGAAATAAAATCCTTTACAAGCAAGCAATTGCTCAGAGATTTCATCACCACCAGGCCTGCCTAACAAGAGATCCTGAAAGAAGGACTAAACATAGAAAGGAACAACCAGTACCAGGCACTCCAAATATGTACCAAATGGTAAAGAACATTGACCAAGGAAGAAACTGCAACAACTAATGGGCAAATCAACCAGCTAGCATCAAAATGGCAGAATCAAATTCACACATAACAATATTAACCTTAAATGTAAATGGGCTAAATGCCCCAATCAAAAGAAACAGACTGGCAAATTGGATAAAAAGTCAAAACCCATCAGTGTACTTCATTTAGGAAACCTGTCTCACAAGCAGGCACACACATAGGCTCAAAATAAAGGGATGGAGGAAGATTACCAAGCAAATGGAGAGCAAAAAAAAGCAGGAGTTGCAATCCTAGTCTCTGATAAAATGGACTTTAAACCAACAAAGATCAAAAGAGACAAAGAAGGACATTACATAATGGTAAAAGGATCAATGCAACAAGAAGAGTTAACAATCCTAAATATATGCACCTAATACAGGAGCACCCAGATACATAAAGCAAGTTCTTAATGACTTACAAAGAGACTTAGACTCCCACACAATAATAGTGGGAGACTTTTAACATTCCACTATCAATATTAGACAGATGGAGACAGAAAATTAACAAGGATATCCAGAACTTGAACTCAGATCTGGACCAAGCAAACCTAATAGACATTTACAGAACTCTCCACCCCAAATCCATAGAATATAAATTCTTCTCAGCATCACGTCACACCTACTCTAAAATTGACCACATAATTGTAAGTAGATCACTTGTTAGCAAATGCAAAAGAATGGATATCATAACAAACAGTCTCTCAGACCACAGGGCAATCAAATTAGAACTCAGGATTAAGAAACTAACTCAAAACCACACAACTTCATGGAAACTGAACAACTGGCTCTTGAATATTAACTGGATAAACAATGAAATGAACTCAGAAATAAAGAAGTTCTTCAAAGCCAATGAGAACAAAGACACAACATACCAGAATCTCTGGGGCACATTTAAAGCAATGTCCAAAGGAAAATTTATAGCAATAAATACCCACATGAGGAGAAAGGAAAAATCTAAAAATGACACCCTATTATCAGAATTGAAAGAGTTAGAGGAGCAAGATAAAAAAAAAACTCAAAAGCTAGCAGAAGACAAGAAATAACTTAAGATCAGAGCAGAACTGAAGGAGATAGAGACACAAAAAACCCTTAAAAAATCAATAAATCCAGGAGCTGGCTTTTTGAAAAGATCAACAAAATAGACAGACCGCCAGCCAGATTTATAAAAAAGAACAGAGAGAAGAGTCAAATAGATGAAATAAAAAATGATAAAGGGGATATTACCACTGATTCCACAGAAATATAAAGTACCATCAGAAATTACTACAAACTCTATGCACACAAACCAGTAAACCTGGAAGAAATGGATAAATTCCTGGACACTTGAACCCTCCCAAACCTAAACAAGGAAGAAGTTGAAACCCTGAATAGACCAATAACAAGGGCTGAAGTTGAGGCAGCAATTCATAGCATACCAACCAAAAAAAGCCCAGGTCCAGACAGGTTCACAGCTGAATTCTATCAGACATACGAAGAGGAGCTGGTACCACTCCTTCTGAAACTATTCCAAACAATCCAAAAGAGGAAATCCTTCCCAGATCATTATATGAGACCAACATCATCCTGATACCAAAACCCAGCAGAGACTCAACAAGAAAAGAAAACTTCAGGCCAATATCCATGATGAACATAGATGCAAAAATCTTCAATAAAATACCGGCAAACCGACTGCAACAGCACATCAAAAAGCTTATACATCACCATCAAGTAGGCTTCATCCCGGGGATGCAAGGCTGGTTCAACATATGCAAGTCTATAAATGTAATCCACCACATAAACAGAACCAAAGACAAAAACCACATGATTATCTCAATAGATGCAGAGAAGGCCTTCAACAAAATTCAACAGCCCTTTATGCTAAAAACTCTCAATAAACTAGATATCAACAGAAGGTATCTCAAAATAATAAAAGCTATTTACAACAAACCCACAGCCAATATCATACTGAATGGGCAAAAACTGGAAACATTCCCTTTGAAATCTGGCACTAGGATGCCCTCTCTCACCACTCCTATTCAATACAGTATTGGAAGTTGTAGCCAGAGCAATCAGGCAAGAAAAAGAAATAGAGTATTCAATTAGGAAATTGAATACAAATAGAGTATTCAATTTCCTAATTGAATACTCAAATTGTCTCTATTTGCAGATGACATGATTGTATATTTAAAAGACCCCATTGTCTCAGCCTAAAATCTCCTGAAACTGATAAGCAACTTCAGAAAAGTCTCTGGATACAAAATCAATGTGCAGAAATCACAAGTATTCCTATACACCAATAACAGACTTAAAGAGAGCAAAATCAAGAATAAACTCCCATTCACAATTGCTACAAAGAGAATAAAATACCTAAGAATACAACTAACAAAGGATGTAAAGGGCTTCTTCAAGGAGAACTACAAACCACTGCTCAAGGAAATAAGAGAGGATACAAACAGATGGAGAAACATTCCATGCTCGTGGTTAGGAAGAATCAAAATTGTGAAAATGGCCATATTGCCCAAAGTAATGTATAGATTCAACACTATCCCCATCAAGCCACTGATGACCCTCTTCACAGAACTGGAAAAAAAAACACCTTAAACTTCATAGGAAACCAGAAAAGAGCCCATGTATCCAGGAAAATCATAAGCAAAAAGAACAAAACTGGAGGCATCTTGCTACCTGACTTCAAACTATACTACTAGGCTACAGTAATCAAAACAGCATGGTACTGGTATCAAAACAGAGATATAGACCAATGAAAATGAACAGAGACCTCAGAGGCAACACCACAAATCTACAGCCATTTGATCTTTGAAAAAACTGACAAAAACAAGCAATGGGGAAAGGATTTCCTGTTTAATAAATGGTATTGGGAAAACTGGCTTGCCATGTGCAAGAAAGCAAAAACTGGACCCCTTCCTGACACCTTACACTAAAATTAATTCCAGATGGATTAAAGACTTAAACATAGACCTAACCCCATAAAAACTCTAGAAGAAAACCTAGGCAAAACCATTCAGGACATAGTCATAGGCAAGGACTTCATGACTAAAACACCAAAAGCATTGACAACAAAAGCCAAAATAGACAAATGGGATCTAATTAAACACCAGAGTTTCTGTAGAACAAAAGA
The DNA here is from genome assembly GCF_001604975.1 of Cebus imitator. Classification (NCBI taxonomy): domain Eukaryota; kingdom Metazoa; phylum Chordata; class Mammalia; order Primates; family Cebidae; genus Cebus; species Cebus imitator. The sequence goes on along the minus strand of NW_016107393.1, from coordinate 2,902,081 downwards.
AACAATCATTAGAGTGAACCAGCAACCAACATAATGGAAAAAATTTTGCATGCTACCCATCTGACAAAGGGCCAATATCGAGAATCTACAAAGAACTAAAACAGATTTACAAGAAAACAAACCTATTCAAAAGTGGGCAAAGGATATGAACAGACCCTTTTCAAAAGAAGACATATGAGGCCAGCAAACATATGAAAAAGTGCTCATCATCACTGGTCATTAGAGAAACGCAAATCAAAACCACATTGAGATACCATGTCACTCCAGTTAGAATGATGATCATTAAAAAATCTGAAGACAGATGCTGGAGAGGATGTGGAGAAATAGGAACACTTTTACACTGTTGGTGGGAGTGTAAATTAGTTCAACCATTGTGGAAGAAAGTGTGGCAATTCCTCAAGGACCTAGAAATAGAAATTCTATTTGGCCCAGCAATCCCATTACTGGGTTTATATTCAAAGGATTATAAATTGTTCTAGTATAAAGACACATGCACATATATCATTGTGACGCTGTTTACAATAGCAAAGACCTGGAATCAACCCAAATGCCCATCGATGATAGACTGGACAAGGAAAATGTGGCACATATATACTGTGGAATACTATACAGCCATAAAAAAACAATGAGTTTGTGTCCTTTGTAGGGACATTGATGAATCTGGAAACCATCCTTCTCAGCAAACTGACACAAGAACAGAAAATCAAACACTGTGTGTTCTCACTCATAGGCTGCTGTTGAACAATGAGAACACATGGACACAGAGAGTGGAGCATCACACACTGGGATCTGTTGTGGGGGAATAGGAGAGGAACAGTAGGGAGTTTGGGGAGGGATAACATGGGGAAAAATGCCAGATATAGGTGAGGGGAGGATGGAGGCAGTAAACCACCTTGCTATGAATGTACCTATACAACAATCCTGTATGATCTGCACATGTACCCCAGAACTTAAAGGACAATTTATATATATATATATATATAAGATTTTTTTAAATGACACTCATTTTATAGTATGACAGCCAGAACAAGAAGGCAGAACTTGGTCTTGTTTGACCTCACTGGGATAACTCAAATTTTGGGTGCAGTGGGGCACACCAGGAGATTCCAATTTTTCACTGTGCTGTGCAGGTCCAAAATATGGACCATAAGAACACCATAAGTCTAATATTAGGGTTACAATAAATATTAGCAAATAGACAAATTCTCAAATACAGAATCCATATATAAAGATCAACTGTATCTGTAAAAAAAATTAATTATTATAGTATTATATTACATTATCAATTTTTAATTTTTATTTGCATATTTTCTTAATGTACAACTACCAAACTATATTAGATGGATTTAAACATTATTGGTTGGTAATAAATAAAGGCCATAAAGTAATGTTATACTTTTCTCCCCCCATGATATTTCTTCCCCAACTTGACAGAGAACAACATGAGAAGTCCTTGAGGAAACCAAATAAGAGCAATGGAGTGTCAATGAAGATCTAAAAAGATATTTATTCAGGGATTTAGGGACCATGTATATTCAGCACAAGGCTATATACCTTGGGTGATCTGGGTTATATGCTAGGGAAATCACTAGTATGTCCAAAATGTATCCTTTATTACACTACTACCAAAGCAATATTTTTTTTCCCAAACCACCTGCCACTCTACAAGAAATAACACAGCAGAATCAGGGTACATTGAAAAACAGACTGTGACATGAATCTGTCATCAAGCTTCCACTCAAATGGGACAGCAAATACATGGATATGATGTTTAACTCACTTCATGACCCTTAACACTTGTGATTTTATCATTCATAATCTTTGACATGAACAAATTCAACATCACTATTTATGAGCTTAGGATAAAGTAGGCTTATTTCCAACCAAGATCTGGAAGTAATGCTGGCATTGAAATGCTGCTCACCATCACCAGTTCTGCTGAACTAGCTATCGTTGGATGTCTGAAGATAGCAAAGCAACATGTCCTGGTGAGCTAGAGTGAAACAAGCAGGAAAGCCAGAAGAAACACTTCCAATGACACACAAAAATCAACCTTAGATGGCTTAGTCTAATCATGACATGTTAGAAGAGTGCTTCATCTCTAGTAGTTAGCAGTGAAATGGTTCCACTTAAGCAAAGGGCATAAGCAGGACTGATAATACCTAAGGCTTCAAGAAATCAATGATATTATTATAACAGGGACTATATTATATTCGTATTCTCCATTAGTGATTTTACCAGAAGAATCCTATATTCTGTCTGCTGCCTTCCTTTCTGTGTCATCTCTTTTCTCTCATATTCAATCCAACAAACATGTAATACATAGCTGCTGCAGAAATCTTCCCCATTTGGAATTTGTGTGTATCGTCATGCCTCCGCTTGAGAATCTCACCTCAGTGGTGACCTCCTCTACATAACTGCACATCTAGTTTCCTTGACCTCATGTTGTTGATGTTCCACCAGGAGGCCTATCTAAGCCCCTCTCCAGCCATGGCCCTCACTGTTCCGGCACTCTAGCGTCAGTCCTTTCCTTAGGCCTGAATCCTCCAACCAGAAACGTACTCTTCTCTACCAGTGTATATGGATCCCTTTCCTCAAATCTCAAAAGTTACATGAATAGAAAGGTTCATATAATCCTCCTCAAACACATACAAGTATATAAAGAAAACTGATGTTTTTTAAAGTTATTATTTCTTTAGAAATCCCCTAACAAGAGTTCCACTTGCTTTACATGAGATTTATCATTCATTTCACTTTTATAACTAAGCTAATAGACCATATATGTGTAGTTTTGTTTCTTTTCACCAAATGCGTGTTTATATTTTTTCAGTCTTTTCAAAATATAATTCAAGTGAATATACTTAGCTTCTTTTGTTAATGTGTATATTAATGCTAGATGCCAATAAGATAAAAGCCTTGTTGTTTAGGCAAAGAGAAATTTTCCAAATGTCGGTAAGTTGACTACATGTTTTCAAGGCTTGTTGTAATTTGTTTTTGTGTTTTGTCTTGCTCTTTCTTTTTCCTTTTGATCTAGTACTGAAGTTACAGTTCTACATATGCTTTGCATATAAATGAATTTAACGCTATTCACTAGGACTTCATAATCACATTTGAGATCAGAAACAAGAGTTTGTTTCTACCTCCTTTGTGGCTTATATTATCCCTTCTTATAACTGGAATCATCAAAACGATGCATGAAATGCATGTAGATCTCTCCAAAAACTTCAGTGTCATTTTTCACTCAATATCACCTATTAACCTGTTGTTTTGTCATACCAGTTGGTCTCAAAGCAGAGCCCAGAAGAAAGTAGACACGTGGCAAACAGGATTTTAGTGAAGTAAAATGACTGTGGAAGGTCATACCCACATGCATGAGTAGGACACTCAAAGCTGCTGCTGCCAGTCAGTGTTTCAAAAGTAGCCCCAATAGGCACTGGTGGGAGGGCACTGATGACAAAGGTCACCTTCATCACAGTTTTGCCCTAAATCCCTTTTTCCATTCGCATAATGCCTGGTTTTTTAAAGATGCAGGTCCTTTGTATTATATAGGAGGTTTCGATATGCTATACCCTCTTAGGAACTGGTCTGCCATTTTGTGAAATGCCAAAAACATAGTCAGGTACTGAGTTGTAAATGTCTGTGGTGCCTATGATCGAATGTATTTTTTTCCTGCATGATCATCCATTGTGGTGTTTGTAATTAGCAAAAAATGAGCCTGATTTGTTCTCCTTTGTAGAGCCAGGCCGAGGCCCACTACAAAGGAAGTAAACATGCCAAGAAGGTCAAAGCACTAGAGGCAACGAAAAATAAACCCAAAATGGTTTCTTCCAAGGACAGCGCAAAGGCTAATCCCAGCTGCTCCATCACTCCAATCACAGGCAACAACTCTGACAAATCAGGTCAATGACACTTTTTGTTCTTTACATTCTTTGTGTTTCTCCTGTTCCCCTGCCCTGACCCCATTTTCCTGCCCTCAGTTGTTGCATGTTACTCTCCATGATTTGTTTTCATGATATTAACATGTTTCCTTCATGGGAAGGATTATATGTTTGCACGGAATCTAAGCATTTGATATGTTGCCATTCCATGTTGTTAAATATATACGTTTAAGTATATATGTGTGTATGTAAATATATATATAAGTATATATGCATGAAAACGAGTAGAGACTACTTGATCACAATGTGTTTAGACTAAAATCTGGAAATGAATCTAAAATACTGAGTTTATTACTTCTTTATTTTATGTTATTTACTATAGACTTTATTAGTGAAGGACTTCTCAAACTTGTTTACTAATAGATATTTTTATGTTCTCTTACCCCAATAAAAAGGAGTTGAGGAGCAAAAGGGGGAAACTTTCTGAGAGAGTGGCATTACTAAATGAATCTGGAATTACGCTTAGTAATAGAAGATATTGCTTTTTGAAGGTCTTCAGAGTTCATCTCAGGGTTACAAATGCACTTACATATTTTAAAGGAATTATTTCCGAAGAAATGAACAGATTAGCAGAAGACCTTTATATGTAAATGGAAATGGGTTTCTAGGTGAAAGGCCTGTGAAGGAGAGTTTATATTTCATAGTACCAGTGAATGGGTAGAATTTCTGAGTAGGTTCATTCAGTGAAAAGATAAAAAATTCATTTTTGTAGCATGGATACCATGAAATTGGATGTTTAATAGGCTTCCACACTCTCACATCTGCCCCTCAGGGCCCGTGACAGATATGTCATCTTGTTTCAGTGACTCATTGAGGAATAGTGCCTGTTAAAGGAGACTAAGAAAAGATGTCTCTTTCTCTTATGTTTGATGCTCTCTTTAGGGGCCTCCCTCTTGTAGGAAACACATTTCTGATTCTCTTCTACTTCTGAAATCATTGGAGAATCTTAGAAGGAGACTTAAGAATGTTTTCCGGTGGCTTTTGGAGAAAATCAAATCCATTACTCTAACAGGAAGGTTCAGAAAAACCTGTTCAAACAAAGAGACTATGGGAAAAGGGGCCATTATTAATTAGGCTCCGTAGATGCTGGCTCCAAAAGTTCTTCAGCCTAGAAGGAGAGAGCTAAGCTAAATTTGGTAATAAAGACTTTTTGTTCTTTGTACAATAAGATCACTAAATCATATTATCTGATGAACAGATACAGTCAAAAATGCCAGATTATGTCTCCTTCTCTAAAGAACACAGCATTTTTATATATATTATCTAATTAGTCTTCAATCAATATCAGTTATAACATCAAATAATGTCTCTACTTTGCAAAATTCTAAACTGTGGTGAGGTACACAGTGTGTCAGTTATTCGCTGGAGGCTACCCAGTGTTTAGAAGAGCAGGAACCCTCACCTGCTGACTTCCTGCCTGGTTTCATTAATGCAGGATATCACTGCCTCTGTGAAATAATACTCAGCAATACTCTGCAAAAGGTTTTGTTATCTAAATTATGCTCTTTACCTTCCAGCAAAACATATAAGTAAAATGATAAAACAATGGAGGTTAGTTTCACTTTATTCTTTCAGATAATAGAACAGTTGGTAGGTACTATACATATTACAGTGTTGCTACTGAGGAAGCTCAGGGTTCCACTTAAGTATGTTATTATTTGAAAATTGGGTTACCTGTAAGTATTAAGCAGAAAAAAAGTGTCAAAATCAGAAATAGAGATGGAACAATCAGAGAAGGATCCATTTTTTTAAAAAACAGTGTGGAAGAAGAGAAAAGAAAATAGAAAAGAAAAGGTCACAGATTAGGAGATAAAACCAAGGATCGAGTGATACAGAAATAGAAAATTCAAAGAAAAGGTCCTGGGTTATAGTTACAGCATGCCTTACACCTATGAGATGCCCAATTTCAATGAGCATATGTTGAAATAAAGTTTAAGGATTCAAGGCTTTTATTCCAATACTCAAATGATAGCGGGTGCTCAGTAAAACAAAAACACTTCCTAAGCAGTTGTATTTGCCTACAGAGCGTTTGGGAAACACTAGGATAAAAGCATAGCAGTGGTGTGAACAAGAAACGAGAATTAGGCTCTGAAACCCAGGGGAGAGAAAAACAAATCTCAACCACAGCATCTCTTCTTCAGTGCATACGTGGTGGTCTTTCTTCCTGCATTCTCTGCTTCCTCTGCCACTTTCTTAACCACCTCCTAGTACCTGTAGTCTAACAGCATGATGTCACTCACTGTGTGACTATCCAGATTTCGACTAGAAGTAAAAGAAACCACCTACATTTGGAGGTTATCTCATTTTTCATGTTTCCTTACTCAAAAATCCATGTAAATTATTTAGTAACTCATTTTCTGGGCCATTACTTTTTTGTTCCTCCGTGTTCGGTGTAAGTATTAATACTCATATTTATTTGTTCTATTATATTTTTAAAAGCTACACCAAAGTCATTGAAAGATGGCACTAATTTTTAAAACAAAAACGTGTATTTGCTAAATAGATATATGTTCTTTTGTCACCATCAACCATATGTCAGCTTCTAAGCAAGAATTTCCACATAGGCTTTATAGAATTTTCAAGTTGGAAAATTAGAAGCTTTGCCCAGATGGGAAATCTGGTCCAAACAATGTAATACCTAATGTATTGTTAACTGCCTGTTTCTAAATCCTTGGAAAGCTCCCACGGCTTTGTCAGAATCATAGATTTTTGTTGATATGTGGCTTTCATTTCATTTAAAATCCCGCTTTAGAAAAACACAAGACACAAAAATCAGTGCTTCGCAAAAGGTCCAGGTACAATGTAGGGAGAAAGAGAGTGGCAATAGGAATGATGGCTCTTATAATTGACTGAAATGTTTTATTTCAGACAATGTTGCTTTAAAGAATCAGCCAAAAATTAGACTAAAAGTCACTGTGAAAATTCATGACTGACTGGCAAATCTCATGAGACTGAAATGTCCAAACATTGGTCTTTTTCTTCTGAATGAAGAGTTCCTGTCAAGTGGGCTTAAGTAGTGTCTGTGATTCTCAGATATTTAAATGAAAAGTGAAAACGTTATTCACTTGATGTCTCAGCTGCCAGATTTCAAATATGCAGGCACTCACAGCATCCACAGGGTTGACTAATTCAATTTCCAGTCTCATGTTTTAGCATCAATAGCTTAGCGACAAAGTGCTGTTCAATGAGAGCAAATTTTGAGAGAGAGGGAATAAACAGGTGTTAATGGAGGGAGCTTGTGGGAGAGCAGCATTCTGGAAACATCCATAAAGACAAGGTGTGATTTCAAGGTATCAGACAAGAAACTTGGGACCCATAGGCTTACTCTTTTTTTGAGACAGAGTCTCGCTCTGTTGCCTAGGCTGGAATGTAGTGGTGCCATATCAGCTTACTGCAACCGCCACCTCCCATGTTCAAGTGATTCTCGTGCCTCAGTCTTCAACTAGCTGGGATTACAGGTGCCAACCACCAGAACTGGCTAATTTTTGTATTTTTAGTAGAGACGAGGTTTCACCATGTTGGCCAGGCTGGTCTTGAACTCCTGACCTCAAGTGATCCACCTGCCTTGGCCTCCCAAAATGCTGAAATTACAGGTGTGCACCACTGTGCCCAGCTGGTGAACACTTCTGCTTCTCGAGAGCACATATTGTGTATTCTAAGAAGTGATCTAAAAGTCTTCCAAGTGCTAGGGAAGCCCTCTTAGCTACTATTTTGGCACTTGGGACAACCATTTTTCTCTTTTATGTTACATTCGAAGACATAATTTGGTTCATGTTATATCCAGATCTGTATAAGGCAAAGAGATCTGTTATAATGGAGCTATCATGTATAAAATTTGGGGATATCATGACTAGCTTTCTTTTTTTCTCTCGGGTCAGTAAACAAAATGGGTTTAAACTACAATAGCATGAATTGAATTTATTATAAGAAGTTCTGACTACATGATTTGAAAAATTAGATATATTTCATTAAAGCTATTCTTTAGTTAGAATAGTTGTTCATTCACTTTTTGTAAGTCGAGGTAGAATTACATGTGAAATCCAAAGAAACAGCTTTATAGTCTCCTAGGATCTGTCCCAACTTTTAATGATGCATCAGAGGAAGTTGGAAACATAATGGGAGGGAGGAAAAATGTGCTTTGGGAGAATTGGGGTCAAAACACAGCAAGCATTAGGCAGCTTCAGGAAGATGGCTAGAACATATTGGCCAGCCACTCTACACAAATTTCCCCCTGGAGTTCAAGTGTCATAATGCCATATGATAATACACTTCCCTGTGATAATATGCCCAATACATCAAATTGAAGGCTCTCTTGTGACAGCATTTAACAACTCATACCAGGTTAAGAAAAATACAGAGCTTTGAAAAAAATCCTGTTTCTTAAAAATAATAAAATATTATGATAGTCAACCTAATGATAAAATATTGTGATAGTCAACCTAATAGTTCATATGTCTGGGCTGTAGCACTGAATTTGTTTTAAAAAATTAGTTAGATATCAAGATGGGGAAAAGATATTTCTAGTTTAAAGTATTTAAAGCTATTTAGAGCTAAACAGTCTTTAATTAGTTGATATCTAAACAGATGAAAGCATATGGAATGATTCAAAATGCCATAGATGTATTTATAAATGCAATTAAGAGCAAAGATAATTGAGTCAGCTTCTTTGGTTGAAATATAACAGTAGGAACACCTTAAATTTGTTCAGCTTACAAGACGTAGTTAGATATCCGTTTTTACTTGACTGTCATAATCCTTTGGTAGATAGTGCTGAAATTACTATCCATTGTTATTCATTCATGCAACAAACTTGGTATCCATTTATTCACTCAACAAATATTGATTAACTATACTAAATAACATAATGCCTATGGGTGCAACAGTGAACAGAAGGACATTTGTTGCCCTCAAAAAGTTCCAACCTAGCGGTGTTTTTTAATTGTCATTGTTAGATATTAGGGATTTAAAGAGAAATAATATATAGTCATCACCTTCAAGCTGCTCCCCAAAATTCAGTAACAATGAAGAACGTGGGTCATGAGAAGGTTAAGTGGTTTATGTCAGGTTGCACAACTCAAATCCCAATGGAGTCAGGATGGAAACTCGGGGTTTCTTGTTCCATGCTTATATCATTATTCCAATTACTTCTAAACTTCTGTGACTTGGAGGAGTAAATACAAGTATTCCAATGGGCAAAGGCAGAAGCCACTAACCACTTTCTAAATAATTGATAAGTAGGATCATATATTACTTTTACATTGCTTGCTGTTTTGGTATAAGCTGTAACCGTGAAGGGACCATCAAGCCTTTGTTTCATTGAGAATCCTTCGTTTCTATGCAAGATATAATCCGTAGTGTTTTAGTGTAATAGAACAAAAGTTTTAGAAGTTAAAAATCTTTTCAGGGACAAATTTGAATAAAAGTACTCATTTTAGGTAAATGGCAAATGATAAATATGTTCTCAAAGCTCCTGCTTGACAATTACAGACTTTACATGTCTAGAGTCAAATGTACTCACTGAAATAGAGGCTAACACTGAGACAGAGCATTGCAGAATGGCAGAAAGCTTGCCCTGCCTCCAAAAGGGTACAGTTGAGTTCTCTTGAACACGCTTCAGATTTTCAATAGCATTTTGAATTATTCTACCTAAAATATTTCCCCTGAGGACAAGGAGATAGTTTTATTTATCCCATACCCATGCCCAAGGGAGACCGTGAGGTAACAGTGTTAGAAAAAAACATGAGAAGGAGAAAAAGAGGATAGGACATCTTGAAACAGCTGGTTTTCATTTTCAGCGTGTTGTGCTTTTGCATCGTGGCAGTTCCTCAGGTGTAAACCCGGAGTAGTTATTAATGAGCAGATCAGTATGATTTGTCGCAAAAGTTGCAGTTTAGCTTTTTATGGTCATCCTGTTGCCATATGAAAGTGCATTTTCAATTTTGTTGAAGGTTTTTCTGCTGTAGATACAAATGGAGACACTTGCCTCATCATTTTTATGAGTTCCCCTGTGTACTTCACAGTTTTTATGTGTTTTTACAAACGGGGCCAAGTTTTCCAATTGACAACTTCTCATTTCTGTTCACTGCCACAGTACTCCATCAATTAGCCAGCAAGGTCTTCCTAGCTGCCTCTTCACCATTATCTGTCTCTGTAACAGGACCTTGTGATGTTGAATGGAAGAAAAATAGTTTTCTGCTTTGGCAGCATCTGTCACTTATAGACAAGCACCCTCATAAATTTGGCATACATCTATCCAAATCCAGGAGGCCAAAATTTCATATCCTTCATAAAATAATAGATTAACAATATTTATGACAGACATCTTAAGTCTGAAGTTCTGGGGTACAAGCATGTAGAACATAAATGAGTCCCACCTGTCTAAAGAGAACAGACCATTATACCAAGGCTCATATTTTCATGAAATATACATATATCATTATGACTTTCAAAGTCAACTTAAAAAATAGAACTGCCTCCATCTTTACCCATGCACCTTGAATTTGACAATAGCATCCTTCCAGGTAAGGCTGAAGATTCTTAATAGTTAAATGTTTGTCATCCTCTGGGAACTAACTTCTGAAATTTTAGAGCATTGCATATTGCTTTCAAATAATGCTGAACATTTATTGTCAGTTTCTCCACTTTTGATAGCTATTTTCTAGTGCTGCTCTAAGAAAAGTGAACCAAAAGTTGAGGCTGATTTATGATTTACTGTGTGTCTGTTAACTTATGATTTACTGAGAATATATTATAAACCACTCCAAAAAGCAAAACCTTGGATTCCTCCTTGTTAAAGCTTATATCGATATTAGAAACTTTTTTCATCTTCATTCATATTTATTTTAACTAGTATTTATCTCTTTTGATTACATTTATATACAACTTTCTTACATTAAAAAGATATTGGAATATAAAAGGATTTTATATGTACATTTAATAATTCTGTAAATGCATAACCATAAATGACCTTGAGATTTCAACAAAAGTTATTACTTACATTTTTATGACATTCTACTTATTTGCTTCAGGAAGAATTCTCTTACAGTGACTTGTTTTTCTGACATGGGTGGATGATCAAATAGAGCTCCTCAATAAATATTTGTATATTCTGTGTGCGAGGCATATGTGGTAAACATTTTGGGGGATTCTGAGTCCACTTTTTTTTTTTGAGACAGAGTCTCACTCTGTTGCCCAGGCTGGAATGCAGTGGCACAATCTTGGCTCACTGCAACCTCCACCTCCCTGGTTCAAGTGATTCTCCTGCCTCTGCCTCCTGAGTAGCTGGGATTACAAGTGTGTGCCACCATGCCCAGCTAATTTTTGTATTTGTAGTAGAGACAGGGTTTTTCCATGTTAGCCAGGCTGGTCTCAAACTCCTAACCTCAAGTGATCTGTCCTCCTCCGCCTCCCAAAGTGCTGGGATTATAGGCATGAACCACCATGCCCAGCCTGTGTTTACTTCTAAGGATGCTTATGGTCTAGTACCACACAAAGGTACCCTTACAGCATAATGCATTCAGTGTTTTTTCACTGAAACATGTCTAAAGTCTGTTCCTCTTTCCTGACTCTTCCCTTGAAGCTCAGGTTCACTGCTGTGAACACCAGGCATAATAGTTGCAGTAATGGATTGGTGCTCTCATTTCTGTAGACGAGCACTGCCTAACAAAACACTGTGTGATAATGGAAATGGGCTATAATCTGCGTTGTCCAACATGACCGTGGCTAACAACATGTGACTTTTCAGCACTTGAAATGTGCCTTATGTTACTGAGAAAGTCAATATTTCATTTTATTTAATTTCAATTAATTCTAAGTCACCCCACAAGGCTAGTAGCTACTGTATTGGACAGTATACCACTACACTGTGATACTCCTTGCTCTTTTAACTAGCTGTGATTCCAGGGAAGTTACTCAATTCTGTGAACTTCTTTTTTCCAGTCTGAAAAGTAGAACCTCTTTTTTCCAGTCTGAAAAGTAGAACCTCTTTTTTCCAGTCTGTAAAGTAGAACCTCTTTTTTCCAGTCTGTAAATGCCCTCCATATTAAACAACAATGTTGTATGGATCAAATGAAATGATTGTAAAAGAGCTTTACAAAATATAGATTATAACAGAAATGCCTGTTAATGATATTCTTGCAGATTTTTTTTCTTCCTTCTCCTCTGGTACTTATTTTAGCCACCCTTCTTTCTGCTTTTTGTGAAAGATGATGGCGGCACCTTGCAATAGCCAGCTATCATCATCTTCCATTATGGTGCACCTAGTATCCTATAGTCTAGAAAAATAGATCCAAGTTTGTTAGACTTACGTGCAAAAAATAATTTTAATAGCAATACTAATAACATGTAACTGAATGAGCATTATGTGCTTTATAGCATGCTAAATATTTTATATGCACTATCTTATTTGATGATTATAATAGTATTCTGATGGATATTAGAAAGTGACACCCAGAGAGGGGAAACAATGGCCCAGAGTTTTTCAAATAGAAAGTATTAGGTTAGTGCAAAAGTAATCACAGTTTTTGCCATTAAAAGTGATGTTAAGTAACATACTAATTATGTTACTGCTATGTCAGGATAGTAATTTTTGCCATTAAAAGTCATGGCTAAAACCGTAATTCCTTTTGCACCAACCTAATATTTTCAATGCTAGAATCTCACTTGGGCTGTCCATCAAACCTACTATCATTATACATATACTCACCACATCTGGGTGAATGTCTGTGAATTTACACTTACTGCTTATGCTTTCTGAAGGCTGTTTGAGATTTATTTACTAGATGACACTTTGAGAAGTCCGACATCTCAGAAATGTGTGTTGTTTCTTTCCCCACCCTATTTTACAACTGTTTTTTAAAAATCAAGTTGTGAGAGACATGAGGATATATTAATGAAGGTATGATTCCTGAGTACCAGGTACCTACTTTACATCCATAGCATAGTAGAATGAGCATGAGCTTGAAGTCAGACAGATTAGCTCTGCCTCTCTCTGAACTCATTTAACCTTGACCAAGTCATACTCATAGAGCTTCTGTTTCCTCATCTATAAAATGGCAGTGCTACATATACTCCGTGGAATACTATGCAGCCATAAAAAAGAATGAATTCATGTCCTTTGCAGGGATATGGATGAAGCTGGAAACCATCATTGTCAGCAAACTAATACAGAAACAGAAAACCAAATACCACACGTTCTCACTCATGAGTGGGAGTTGAACAATAAGAACACATGAACATAGGGAGGGAAACATCATACACCAAGGACTGTCAGGGGTGAGGGAAGGGGAGGGATAGCATTAGGAGAAATATCCAATGTAGATGATGGGTTGATGGGTGCAGCAAACCACCATGGCACATGTATACCTGTGTAACGAGCCTGCACCTTCTACACATGTATCCCAGAACTTAAAGTATATATTTTTTTAAAAAATGGGAGTGCTGATACCTATGTCCTAAGATTGCTGTAAGGATTAACGAACCAATACATGTAAGGTGCCTGGCTCAGTGGCTACTATGCAGCAGACACTCAGTAAACGGCAGTCATAAAAAGTAACCATTGTTCAAAGAAATTTGCAGGCCCTGTCTTTATTTTGACTCTATGATCGTTTCATGAAATGCTGGCATGTACCAGTGACCTGTACTTACATTCCTCTTTATGTACTTGTTTTACTGGTTCATAGTAATTATTTGCACTTGTGTTTTCATTCCAGGACATTAAGGTGTCATGAGCCTGACTTTCAATGAGACATTTAAAGATGTGGAAGGGCCTTCTTGGTCTTCCTCACTTTTGTATGAAATGGGGCAAATGTCTTTCTACCCATCCTTCCACTGGTTAATGTGTCTCATGTGTTACGTTCCCTGCAGTCCCTGATACTCTATCCATACACAGTAGTGACATAATTAGTACATATTAAATGAATATCATTAAGTGGCATTCAAAAAGGAAGATCTGGTGCCCTCCCTAGAATGCGGACAAGGCAAGAAGGCACTGTCTTAGCTCTTTTTCCTTGTTTTCATTAAGATGGATGCCCACCTCACAGGTTGACAGTTGCTGTATGTACAGCCACAGTATTGAAAGAATGACCTAACACATCCCCATCTGTGGAAAGAGAAAACTGGGTGCTACATGTGGGGAAGCAGCCCTGCATGGATCCAGGGTTGGCTACTGAGATCAAAAGATTAGGGAGGAGGGTGTGATCCAAATGAGAAGCACACCCCTGCCTGAAAAGTCCCTGCTGCATTTATGTCAGTAAAAAAGCAGAAACTTGTTAGCCCATAAATTTTATGATGTCCAGCTTTTGCACAAAAAAATTCTTGATATATAATTTTTTGATATTCCTTATATGCTATTAATTACTTAGCCTTAGAACATACATGCTTGTTTTCTTCAAATATAAAATAACAAATACTAGATGTTCTTATCACAGAAGAGATTATTTTATTCCTTGCTTTGAAATGTTTGAACTTCTATCAGTGTCATGATTTTTGCCCATTTAACAAGCAAAATGGCCATATCGACATTAAAAATAATTTGTCTTCCCTAGCACAATATCATTGTTCTTAGTTCCTCATTAAGGAAGATAATTTTACTCAATGTGGAAAGTAATTCATATACTGCATTTTTAGTTTAGGAAAAATTATTTGCTTATTTCTTTTCAACCAAAATTTTGCCCAGTCCTTTGACTAACCCATAGGACACATGATTAATATCCAATAGAAGTTTTGTAAGTACTTTAAAAAATCATTAGCAGCTGTCCTACTAATATTACTTACAGTATTTTAAATTGACAGAACCCTTTTGGAAGGCAACTTCATAGAATAAATCAAGAACCATAGTGATGTTTATTCCATTAGACCAGTTAATTCCTCTTCCTGGATTCTATACCAAGGCAATAATCCTAAATACAAAGCAAGAAAAATAAAATAGTATGCATTAGGATGTCTAATGTAGCATTTGTATTAATGAAAAATGGAAACAAGATTATTGGTACTAGGGAAATTACTTAAATAAAGTACTTGTATTATGCAGCATTAAAGTAAATAAAAGTAGCAACATAGAAAAGGCGAGTAATATATTAAGGCAGAATAAAATGATGGGCAGAGACACAGAGGTTCTTAGCCTCTGTTCGTGCCATGGATGCTGGTGGCTGGCTAGTGAAGCCTATTCTCAAACTGATATTTTTGAATATATAAAATGGAATTGAGAGTTTTTCAAAGAAAACCAATTATATTAAAATACAATTGTCAATTTTTAGTTATGATATAGTAATATAGCAATAATGCATTAAATAAGATCTAGCAGTGGGTCTAATATCTACCATAATTTTGAAATGGTGAAGAGTATAAATAATATTTCAAGCATTTTATGACAACCACAATGTCTGATGAGAATATCTGATTTCCATTGGTGACAAAGTTACAGGTACTGCTAGGACTACTATCATTTGTCACCTTCAATTATAATTGAAGAAAGTGCTAAATTTCCATTGAGAAAAAATGAAAATAAAAATGTGTTTTTTGCCCTCCAAGTTATTGGATCCCTTGAATTCATGGGCTTCTCGCAAGTCCACAGGGCCCAGTTTGAAAATTCCTGTTTAGTGTGACAGGATTATGAGTTATGTTCTCTATTCGCCACGTAAAGTTATTTTTATAATAACTTCTAATGTCTTGAAGACATATATATATTATGGGGCACAGGTAGGATGGGCAGGAAACTCTTAGCCATTTATTTTATATTATTGTGAGTTTCATAGTTTGCAATGCAACGTCACATCTATTTCTTGCTCAATTCTGTTATGGTCACAATTGCACAGTCATTAATCTCCATATACTAATGTTCCTAAGAGACCTAGCATGATAAGAAACCCCCAAACTACTTTGAGGAATCAGGCCTCTTAAAATAATATCACGTTAAGGCTTTTAACTGCTCAAGATATTTTTTAGAGCTATGTATGACATGAACTCCAAAATTCCTGTCCTCTAGATGGCAAAGACCAAGAGAAAATACTACCACATGGTTACAAGATGAAGCTCCCAAGGACATAAAACAAGAGGAGAGGGAAACCTAATCCAGTTTTTGTTTGTTTGTTTCAGGGACATGCAGCCATGTTTGTAACTGACCAGCTTGCTGGGCTGGCTCGAACAGGAGCCTTATAGGGGTCCTAGACCCACATTTTATCATAAGGTACCCCCTTTTTATGACAGAACAAAGCAGAAAGGTAAATTAATTAAGTAAAGCACATCAGACTTGCCACAGGGTAACACTAGTCTCACAAATCCTTTTTTCCATTAAAACTTTACAAGAGACAAACAGTGATTTTTTAACATTCCTTCAACCAGTTTGCACAGAGAGAGAGGCTGACTGGTAAGAAATTCCTACCTTTCACCAGCATGCTAGGTTTCTGGGTTCCTTCTCCCTGAGCGGCCCTGGCAACCCTACTTCTTGCACCGTAGCCCTGGGGGCCAAACCACATCACAAAGGAAAATCATCATTTTCAGTTTCATGGGACCATAGTAAAAAAAAAAAAAAAAAAAAAAAAAGAAAAAAAAAAAAAAAAAAAAAAAAGCCTCTCAATTTTGCAAAATGCAGCTCAACAGACTGCATGGAGGAAGTGGATTAACATTTTCCATTTCAGCCAAAGCAAAATATGCATGACAAAGCATAGACATTAGCCACTCCACTTAGCACCCAATATCAAACTGGCAAGGTTGAAACTTGCCCCTGGTTGATGCCTGTCATCATTAATCCATTCAAAGTGGGGTGGAATGACCTCCAGCCAGGAGTTTCAACATGTGGTCTCTGGACAAGATGGAAGAACAGACAGTAGCCCCAAGTAACAGAAAAGATAAAATAGGGTAAGGAGAGAAAGTGAGAGAGAAAAGCATTGCCTGTGATGGGGTAGGGAAGGCAAGGAATTCAGGGAGGCCAGGGAAACACCCACAGATCCCAGCAACACTGAATCAAAGTTCAGGTGACCACTTGTCAGTTACAAAGGAATCTCTTCCAGCAGTCCCATCAGCTCTCGTTTCCTCCATTACGGAGGAAAAAGCTCCCCATGTCTTATGATTCTGCACATGCCTAATCCAGTCACCCACAGCTGACAGCAAAGAGCATGAGGCAGATTAATCTAAAGAGAATAGTGGTTAATAACTTACGGTGCCAAGTCTATTTTTAACCAAAGAGGGACTTTACTTAGGTGCTCCTTTAACCCCCTAACATTTTGGGAAGGACTCTAACCTTCCTACATCGGGCCTCAAACCCAAGTTCAGTCAACCATTCTTGCCTTTTACTAAGAAGGGTCTTTAACCTTCTCTGTATTAGGAGGGATTCCAACTCTCCTAAATTGGACCTCTAACCTATTCCCATCCTTTACGTGGGTAAAAGGTACCCCACCACTTACCCAAAGTCGGCCAACTGGTGCTGTGCTGATGATTTTCCTCTGGGTCAGGGATCTCAGGGATCTCTTTAGTGTAGTCCCTTCATGGTTTGCCAGGAAGATGTTACCAGAAAGGGGTCCTGATCCAGACCCCAAGAGAGGGTTCTTGAACCTCACACAAGAAAGAATTCGGGACAAGTCAATAGAACAAGCTTGCCCAACCCACAGCCTGCAATCCACATGCAGCTGAGGACTTCGAATGCAATACAACACCAATTTGTAAACTTTCTTAAAACATTATGAGATTATTTGTGATTTAATTTTTTTACTTTATCAGCTATCATTAGTGTTAGTATAATTTATGTGTGGCCCAAGACAATTCTTCTTCCAGTGAAAGCAAGTTTATTAGGAAAGAAACAAAAAGAATGCCTACTCCACAGGCAAAACAGCCTAATATCACTTTTTAAGGGAGACTTCCTATGGCCAATAGACTTTCTCCTATAACCTCTAGGTCTTAAATACAAAGCCAGCTTTAACAACGTTATAATAAAGCTGCAGATTGAATTTAAATACATTAGAATTTTTTTATGATTGGCTTTTAGAAATTTATCTGTAAAGGATTGGTATCTTTCTGGTGCCTGGGCAGTCCAGCCCCTGAATGTCCACACAGCCTCCTTTGAGCAGGCAGTACCTAGTCAGGTCCATGAAAAGTGAGATCCTGGTACCTGCGTCCCTGAAGCAGCCTGAGGAAAAAAGCTTGTCTCCTGGCAGTAATTATTTTTCCCTGACTAGATGAAGAGAGACTCAGTTTCCTCAGTAGCTCTCAGGCTGACCTTTCCATTGTCAGTGTTCACTTCATCCTGCCTAAAGTATCAAAAGCTAAAACCCTTTGCTGATCTCTGCATCTAGAGGAAGGAGGGTGAGGGGAGCTGAATTCAAATGTTTTACTTGTACCTTGTCAATCTGTTTCTTCTGTAAAGAGCCATTCATTTCAAAGAAAAAGAACCTTTTCTCATTTCACCTAGAAAATTAGTTTTTAATCGTACTCCCAGCTTTTGAATCTCTACTAGACCCACTCCCTGAGGAATTTGATTTGAGCGACATGAGTTACTTATTCTATTTTCCATAATAAAGCTGCCTCAGAAATAACTGTTTCACATCTCTTGGTGACAAATGAGAAAGGGGCAGTTGTTCAACCTGGAGAAGTTGAAATATGATTTCTCTATTGTACAAGTCAAATGGCTGGAAAAACTACACAAAATAAGAGAAAGCTGTTCATTAGATTCAAACTCTAGCAAACAAGCCATCTTTTATGCTCACTCAGAAAAGCTGACAAATTCACTAACATTGGTGCCAGTCCGCTGATACAGAAGGTAGGCTGCCGGTTTTCAAAGTGGAGATAGTTGGAGGTGCCATTTTTTTTTATCTGAATGTGAGGCTGGCAGCTTGTGCTTCCTAAGTGGCACAAGGGACAACAGGTCAGTTGTCATATGATGCTTAGACAAGGAAGGCAATGGCTGACATTTTATTGAACCACAGAATCTCTGCAGGCCACGAACCGATGGTCAGAACCTGATGGATGGAGGCTTTCAAATGGAAAGAGCAGTGACATCCTCAGTCAGGATTGTAGCCTGGCAGAGAATTGCCAGAAGATGTGAGTATGACGCAGGGCTGGTTTTGGACTTTTGAAGTCCACCACCTAACTTTTATGGGTCCTAAGTTACTTAAGATGAATAATGAATAAGCTTTGTATTTTTTTTTCCTAAAGATAAGGACATGTAGATTCTGATTCAGTGAAGAGTCACTTTAATTTATAGACAGTTTTCCCTGCTTTGGGGATTAGTCTCAAAGTCAAGATATGAAAATTAGACATAAACATAGCTAATTAGGATTTAGCAAAATTCATAGTCATCAACCATGCTTGAAGACACAGGGTTTCTGCAATTTAGCTACAGGCATGGTAATGCAGCAGTGGATGAAAAGGGCCCGACTGCCTTAGATCGATCCAATGTGTAATAATATAGTGCTCAGAGAATTTCAAAAACTAGCTTCTAGTTCCATGTTTGTCCTTGGCTACTCAGTGCTTCCAGGCTTATGACTTAAATACTCTGTTTTGTTTTCCACTCCTGCAAAATGTCATATGCCATATAGAAAATGTTTTCTGTTTCCAAAGGTGGTCCAGCAGTTCACCCTCAAGTGAAAAATTGAAATTAGACATTTTCAACAGGAAATCCTATGACTAATAAAGCAAGTCAGCTAATCAGTAGATGTTATAAGCTAAACCAGCCTATACTATACTATGATAGGAAACCCTTGGGGACATTTGGAATTAGATCAGGATTAAATGAGTCATCTAGTTGGAAGAAGCCTAAATGGATGACTGAAGGATTCCCAATGTACTTCGGAGTCGGTCTTGGGCCACCAGATGTAAAATTATGTGCCTTGAGGATATGGGTTAATCATGAGAGATACCATCACTAAGATATGAAGTCTTTATAATGACACATTTAGTAATGGACATCTATTACCTAAAGAGTAAAGAGTAGGGGAAATTAAATAATGCCACAGGACATTGTATGTGGAATGTCTTTCTTTCTTTTCATTTCTTTCTTTCTTTTTTTTTTAAGACAGACTCTCTCTGTTGCCCAGACTGGAGTGCAGTGGCACAATCTCGGCTCACTGCAACCTCCACCTCCTAGGTTCAAGCAATTCTCCTGCCTCATCCTCCCAGGTAGCTGGGATTACAGATGCGTGCCATTATGCCTGGCTAATTTTTATATTTTTAGTATAAACTGGGTTTCATCATGTCTTGAGCCTCAAATGATCTGCCCACCTCAGCCTCCCATAATGCTGGGATTACAGGTGGGAGCCACCATGCCTGGTAGAATTTCTTAAAGAGTATTATTACACAAGTATATCAACCATGTAATTGTTGATAACACAAGTGAATATTGTATAGTGTAATTTAATATTGACTACATAGACCATTGCAGAGATAGGTTGTTGGGCTAGAAACCTCTAATGAATTTCCAAACAGAATACCTATAGTTTCATGAGAAATCTTGCCAAAGAACAGAACATGAATTTAATTGCAAAGAAGAATGGCTGTTTTGGTGATTCTTTTTTTCACATGTGCTTCAGAATTTCTGGCAGAGGTCAATGCCTTACCTATATTGTTATTGGAGGTACATTGTTTATATATGTATGTTTGTATAGGATTTGTAACAAAGGAGATAATCACAGAATTGTTCATTTCATTAAACATCAAAATATTGGACCTGGCACAAAGGAATGTGTTTGTGGTTATGACCTTGTCTAGTACATCTCAAGGAGATCCACTCAAGAAAATTCTTTCAACCGCAAGGGACATTAAATATATATTACAAATATATAGACTTGACAACAATGATATGAGTAAATTACATAGTCAACAGCTAAAATGCATTTATGTGTCCATTCTATGTATATTTGTTTTACTAGTTATGATTCAGCTATTAACAGTAAACTTTTCTGATTTTTTTTTTTTTT
>NW_016107393.1:2840014-2881084 GCF_001604975.1 Cebus imitator | reverse complement strand
TGTATTTTTAGTAGAGACGGGGTTTCACCGTGTTGACCAGGACGGTCTCGATCTCTTGACCTCGTGATCCACCCGCCTCGGCCTCCCAAAGTGCTGGGATTACAGGCTTGAGCCACCGAGGCTAGAGAGCACTGCCTTGAATTGGACATTCCTTATTTCAGCAAACCTATTGGTCACCTATGGCTTTCTGTACATTGGGCATAAAGATAAATCAAGACATGATTCCAGGACTAAAGAATCTCTCTATAATAATCTCTCTGGTAATAATTTTGAAGTGCAAAAAATAATTAATGGAAAATCATAATATAATTATGTAAAGAAGATTATAAAAGCATGGTGTAGGGAAGAAGGGAAAACATGGGCTCAGAGACTAGAAGGGTCAAGATCAGCAAAGAAATTTCATGGTAATCCAGAGCGAATAGATTAGGGCCTGAAATGAGGCAGTGGCACATAATAAATACTAAATAAATGTTTGCTAATTTAAAGGGTGAATAAGGCTGATAGATGAGGAAATTAGTTAAATGTAGAATATAAGAGAGAGAATTTAAGAGTCATTGCTGACAGTTCTAATATATAACTGGCAATGCCATCAATTGATGTGGGGACTACTTGGAAAGGCCCCCATGTGGACTAGCTTATCCATTCAATATCAGGCACGTTGAGTTTCAAATGCCCATGAAATATCTAAAAACAGATATCCTGTAGAGTATTGGTGGAAAAAGGTCTTGATCTTGAGAGAAAAGTAGATAATTTACCTGTGGATTAGGAATCTATGTCAATGTGGTAGAGGAAGTTGCTGAATTGAATTAGATCATGTAATGCCCAAGAAGAAGACAAGAGTATGATCTTGAGGAATGCCAACATTTAGGGGCAGGCAGAAGAATAGGAGATGGTGAAGGGGGTCTAGAACAAGCTGTTGTAGAAGCTAAAGGAGAACCGGTCAGGCGAAGTATCATGGACATCAAGGGTGAAAAATGTTGTGGACACTGAAGGGAAGAAGTTTCCAGAAGAAATCTGTGTCCAGTGCAAGAGAAGACAAGAGACATCTTTGGTTTTTACAGAAGGTTAAAGGTGGATAGGAAGAGAGGGAGCAGAAAGGGCTACTTCACACGCCAACTTCCAGTTCATCACCAGAGAGAAGATAGGTGGGAAGCCGTAGGAGTAAACTAAGTCAAGGAATGACTTTTAGAATATAGAGCTTTCAGCATTTTGTAGACAGAAATAAAAATCAAGTGGAAAGAAAGTAATTGAAGCTATAAGAAAGAGGTTTAAGAAATAGGCCAAGTAGAAGCATATATCTTTTCCTCAGAGATGTGAAGAAACTGGGTGCAGATGGAAGAAACTGTAATACTGGAGTGATCTTATCCAGCTTCCCCATTTCTCTAAGAAATAGGAGACCAGATATGAAATATTTGGAACATTGGTAGGGAACTTTAGAACAAGGATAAATCATGGGGATAAAACAAGGATAGCATGGGGAGAAATGCCAGATATAGGTGAAGAGGAGGAAGGCAGCAAATCACGCTGCCATATGTGTACCTGTGCAACAACAACAACAAAAAAGAACAAGGATAATACTTCCATGCAGAAGTTTTATCTTTATATAACATTTTCATATAAATGATTTTTATGATTTACATAAAATGGTAATCATTTATATAATCATTTTTCCCTCTTTTATTTATTGACCTCTTCTGAGATATGTAATTTCTTTATTATATATGTTCCTAATTTAAGCAAATCTAATTCATATAAATATAGAATTTTAAAATAACTGTGTGTGATTACTGCACTCCTAAGAAAGCTCTATTTTCATACACGCACATACACAATCTTTTAAATAGCGTATTCAAATGATTACTAAATTTTCCCAGATCTTTCTGCACATCACCTTTCAGGAAAATATCTAATAAATAAAGTAAGGCAGCTTGAGAGTTGTATCTGTCAGTTATCTGCAATACCAGCCTTTTCTTCCTGCTCCTTTAGATAGGTGTAGTCCCGTTACACTACAAATGAATACTCCTTTTTTTGTGCATCCAACAATAATGATGACACTCTAGCATCTTTACATCTCTTACAACATTTTATTTTGCAGAGAACTCCAAGGTACTGAATTCATTTGTTCACCTTGCAGCCTGTGTGCTTTTTTTTTTTTTAATCTATTAACTATCTTAATGGAATTCTACCTTAAACTTCAAAAATATCTGTCATCAGTTGGTGGCTTCTATCAGTTGTATTGTGTCAAATGTATAGATAAGGAGGAGACAAAACAAGGCAAAGGCTTAAGTCTTCTGCAGCACACCAATTTACATACATACAGGTTTGCAGGGTTTTTTTTTCCTTTTGTCTGGTGTCGAGCCCCCTGAGCTTTTCAGCTTCATTTCTCCCAAGACTGCACAATTGGAAGAAAGTAGGTACTCTGACTGATGCCCATTAATTTCTTATTATTTAGAAAGTGGAAAGATAAAGCAGAGGAGAATGATTTTAGAATTCCTTATCAAAGCAAGCTAACTTGGTTTAATGAGTGTTAAACAGTAACATGGGCATTGCTTTGTTTTTTGGAATAATAAGATGCTGGACAAGGTGCTTGTGAATACAGGAAAGAATATGACCAGCAGTCCTTTCCCTGCATGCTTCTGTTTAGTGCAATATTATGTATAAAAAGGAAAAATTCATTGTATTATTTGACAAGCAGTATTCTCTAGAGACCTCAGAAAGCACAAAGTGCAATGTTATTGAAATTGTAGCCTTGGTGATCTGTGAACTTTTTTCAAGTTTTGGGGCTTCTTTGCTATTCTGGAAGGCTTATTTCAGAAGATGTCAATAGGTATCAATGAGCCCAATGAGTCTTCAGTGATAAATGGCATGGATTTAGAAATTCATGGGTCCTGGGGAGTGTGGAATAGAATTAATGACCCTGGCCTCATTATCTGAGCTTGCATTTTCCACCTGAAGCCCTCACCTCACTTTTATAGTCTTTTGGTTCTTAAAGCCAATAAGAAAAGAGTAGTATTTTGCACATGTAGGCATTAAGCTCTCAATCACGTAAATCACTTTCTCAAGATGAATCAGTCAGTGAAAAATGGAATTAGGAATAGCCAAGTTTTTCTGGCTGAGAGGCCAGGAAGTTTTGTTTGCATCCTAAATACTGTTATCTCAAATCTTAGTAAATGACACCACCCACCGTTTATCAAGTGTCTGTGCTAAAACCATGATAGTGAGACTTGATTCCTCTCTTCCTCTAATGTCTCACACCTAATCCATCAAAAAGCCTAGCTGGTTCTACCTACAAATATATTCCGAAACCACTGCTCAGTTCTCTATCACTACCACCTTGGTCTAAGCAACCACCAGCTCTCTCATGGACAAGTAAAGTCATTTCTTGACTGATTTCCTCATGATTCTTTAACAGTCTATTCTCTACACAGGAGGCAAAATGATCTTATGAAGACAGGAATGAGATAATCTCTCTCCTCTAGTCAGTAATTAAACTTAGGTTACATTCAAATTTCTCTCATGCTCTACCAGGCTGTATGTGATCTGTTCCCTCCAACTCCTCCACCTCACGTCCTGCAGTCACACACCAGTCTCACTGACTTTCTTGTCCTTGCTTGTTCTTGCCTCAAGGTTTTTAAACAACTTGCTATGCTTTATTCCTGGAAAACTCTTTCTTCCAGAATTTCTATTCATTTACGTATCTGTCAAATATTGTAATTGCCTGACAGGTTCATCTTGCTTGCTGCATAGATAAAACCAATCCACTGAGACAGAAGTATTGTGGTAGGAAAAGTTTAAGAGTTACAGGGCTAGACAAGTGAGAGGATGGGAGTAACTACTCATGTCGCCTGCCCTGAAAGCTTGGAGGTTAGAGTTTTTCAAGGATAGTTTTGTGGGCAGAGACTAGGGAATGGGGAATGCTGATTGTTTGGGAATGAAATCATAGAGGTGTGGAAAACAGTCCTGGTGTGCTGAGTCAGCCTCTGAATCAGGACCACAGGACTGGCTGAGTCATGAGTGGGTCTGAGTGGAGTCAGTCAGTTGAAAAGTCTGAAAAATATCTCCAAAGATTAATCTTAGGATTTATAACAATAATGTTCTCTATAAGAAACATTGGGAAAGTCACAAATGTGACTTCTGGCCACAGGTCTCCTGAGCAGTAAGGGATTGTAGAAAAGCAAGCTAGGGAACAATGGCTGGTAACTGTTTAACTACACCTATATCTTGGCAGAATTCAGGCCCCTTCCATACTCTGAATCTTATCACCTTTCAGTAGACTTAAAAAACAAGGCAGGGAGGGTAAGTTTTAGGGAGGAATTGCTATCATCCTTGCTTCAAAGTTAAACTGTAAACTAAATTCCTTCCATGATTAGCTTGACCTACACCCAGGACTGAGTGAGGGCAGGCAGCCTGTGAGACTAGAAACAAGATGGAGTCAGCTGTTAGACTTCTCTATCATAATCTTTGCATAGGTGGTTTCAGTATCACCTCTTCAGATACAACCAGCTTCATTTTTCTTCTCAGTGCACTTACCACTGAGACATTTTATGTATTATATATAGTTTTACATATGCTTTGAATATATGTGCTTTGACATTTATTATATATAAAATAGTTTATATATATATTTATTATAATGCAAATTTGTTGTTTAATAAATATATTGATATATAAATTAAGATTTACATTTAAATTATTTAAAATACATTTGCATATATAAATACACATGCACAAACTTATTTTCTCTCTCCCCCACTAGATGATGAATTCTGCTGAATCAGAGACTTGGTATTTCTATCGCTATCTCTATTGCTAACTTCCGTTCCTAGTATAGTGTATAGCACATAATAGGGGCTCAATCAGTATTTGTTGAATGGATGGATGGTTATTTCCTTAGGACAGATTTCTAGAGGAAGACTTTCTTGGTGAAATGGTATTAACTTCATAATTGTTTAACAATGGTTATACTACTTTTCCTCCAAACCAAGCATAGATGCCTATATTGTATCTGCCCCACTTATTGCAATTTCTAAATCTTTGCCACCTCTCAGAGGGAGAAAATGATATTTCTTAGTGGCCTTAATTCAGACAACTTAATAAATCAAGACATGCATTATCAAAAACAAAAATGCAAAGAAAATTTAATTCATATATGGAATCAGAGACCTCCTTTTGAGTGTCCATTAATTCTTCTGGGGACTCAGACAAGACTTGAAAATTCAGAGAAAACAACACCTATGCAAATTTTTTCTTAAAATGTACTTTTTAAGACTATTTTCATTTGCTTTCTTAGGTTACATGAAAAGTTGCAGAGGAGGAAAAAGTAATTTTCTCTCTCTCCTTCTGAGTTCTTGGTTGGGACTGATCCCTGTAACAAAAGGCAGATTAACAAGAAAAAAAAAAAAAAAAAGAAGTTTATTAAGATGTATACCTCTTGTATAAATGGGAGATGCCCGGAGAAATGAGTAAATCTCCAAGAGGTGATTTACTTTGAATTAAGGCTTAACTTTGATCTTAAGCTGTAACAAATAAAGAAGGGTGTTGGGAGGACAGTTATGAGGAAGTGACCAGGAAAAGCACAGTAAACAAGGTTAAGTTTTTTTATGCAGATTTAAACTGGTGCCTTCTCCATTTAACAAGACTCTAGAGGCTAGAGTCATCCTTATTTTCTTGGTATTGTGAGGGAGACACCCCAACAGATATATATATATATTTTTTTAATAGATATATACTTCTCTTACAAAAGAGTAACTTCTACTCTGTTTTCAGAGCTTTGCCTGTAACTTCTGCAGGGATGGCATAATCTGGCCTGCTACACAACCATTAAACAACCACATCAAAGCAGACTTATTTATCTGGTTCTCTACAAGATGTACCTGTAATATTCTGTATTAGTCCATTTTCATGCTGCTGATAAAGACATACCTGAGACTGGGCAATTTATGAACAAAAAAAAAATTTAATGGACTTACAGTTCCATGTGGCTGAGGAGGCCTCACAATCATGGCAGAAGGCAAGGAGGAGCAAGTCATGCCTTACATGGAAGTCCACAGGCAAAGAGACAGCTTGTGCGGGAAACTCTTTCTTATAAAACCATTAGATCTCATGAGACTTATTCACTATCACGAGAACAACATGAGAAAACTGCCCACATGATTCATTACCTACCACCAAGCCCTTCCCACAACACTTGTGAATTCAAGATGAGATTTGGGTGGGGACACAGCCAAACCATATCATATGCTATGCTCTCTATGGCATCAGGTAACTTACATATACAAAGATATTACCATCCAATCACCTTTAGTCAACATGACAAATATTCAAGAAGAAATTTCTAAAAATAAACATTCTTAGTCTAATATTCCTTAAAACAGACAAGCAATAACAACACTGGCTCAGAGTTCAGGAAGCCTTTGTTTGAATCCATCCTCTGCCATTTATTAATTGAATGACTACAGGAAAGTTGCTTATTCTATTTAAGCCTTGGGGGCCTTTTCTTTTTAAACAATCTGGGTTATTATAAGACAACATTTAGAGAGTGAAAAGTATGCCACAACCTGGGAGATGACTTGTGATGTGTATATCTGACAAAGGACTTCTGTTCAGGCTTATTTGAAGAATTCCTATACATCAATAATGAAAAAGCGGATAACCCAGCCTTAAAAAATGGGGTAAAGGTAGGAACAAACACTTGCAAAATATACAATTGGTGAATTTAAAAAAAAAAGGAGCTCATTATGACTAGTCATTGGGGAAATACAAATTAAAACCACAATAAGACATTATCATGCCTCCACTAAAATGGCAAAAACCAAAAAGACCAACAATACTGATAGCATAGATTAGACAAGATGTGGAACAATTAGAATTTTCATACATTGCTGATAGAAATAAATATTGACACAATCAGTTTGGAGAACCATTTTCAGAATCTGCTAAAGCTATTTATGACTATCTTGTGGCCCAATAATTCTACTCTCTATATATATATATATAACAAAAATGAATATTTATGCCTACCAAAAAACATTTAAAAGAATGTACATAGAAATATTCAAAATGGCCAAAAACTGAAAACATTTTAAATGTTCTTCAGTAGCAAAATAGATAAATAAACTGTGGCATATTCATACAATGGAATACTACCCAGCAGTGAAAAAATAACCTTCTATCTGTAATAATATGGATGAATCTTACAGACATAATGTTGAGTGAAAGAAGCCCGACACAAAAGAAATATATTGTGTGATTTCCTTATATGAAGCTTAGAAATAGATAAAACTGATCTACGTTAATAGAGGTGGTTATCTTTGAGGGAATCTCAACTGGTAGGAGTTCAAGGGAGCCTCTGGGGCAGTGAAAACACTTTATGTCATCAGGTGTATTGTATTTACATGAACATGTACATACATTAAAATGTATTAAATTTATGTATTTTACAGTACATGCTATACATCAAAAGAAAAAAAAGAAGTTTAAAAGTACAGATAGTAACATTTTCTATCTCATTATACTTTTTGAAGAATAAATTAGATAATGACTATAAGTTCTTAAAATAGTGCTTGGTCTACAGTAAGTGCTCAATCACTACGAGTGGTTGATTTGTGATTATTATTGTTATGTTTACCATTATTGTAAATTGAGGCTAGCATTTTTGCTCTGGGCAAAGCAAATTTTCAAATAATGATTGCACTGCTGATTTCAAATTTCAAGAACAATGCTCCAATGAACTTAACCTTAATAGGTTTGTATAAAAGGAAGTTGTTTATTATTATTATTATTTTTACTTTAGTGTACAATTTTTTAACTCCTAAAACTGCATTTAAGATTTTTGTTTCCTTTCAGAGTAATAAGAATTTTTTAAATTACACTAAGGTACAAATCATCAAAAATCTTATGTAACAATATTCATCTGATTTAGTAATAAAATAAATACCAATCAAATTAACAACACGATACCATATTATGCCTGTTGGATTGGTAAAAGCAATGGATGATTAGACTGGTAAAGGTACAGGGAACCCATGATATTTTATGACACTCCAGTGAGCATGACCATTCTGGAGGGCAATTTGGCATGTGCATCAAAAGCTCAGAAACGTACACGATCTTTGTCCCAGCAATTCATCTTGAAAGTTTATGTCTTGAGGAAATTATCAGATGAGTTTTCAGAGATGTCCACATATAATGCTGTTTATATAATTGGTTTATTGAATATATGAATTCAATGAGGTACAAACATGATAGCCTATACAGCCATGTGTTGCTTAACAATGCAGATACATTCCAGGACATGTATTTTTAGGCACTTTTGTCATTGTGCAAACATCATTCAGTGTATTATACCCACACAAATCTAGGTGGTATAGCCTACTACATGCTTAAGCTTTATAGTTTACCCTAGTATTAGTTCCTTCTCACACTGCTAATAAATACATACCCAAGACTGAGCAATTTTTTTTTCTTTTTGAGATGCAGTCTCACTCTGTCACCCAGGCTGGAGTGCAGCAGTGCAATCTCAGCTCACTGTAACCTCTGCCTCCTGGGTTCAAGCAATTCTCCTGCCTCAGCCTCCCAAGAAGCTGGGATTACAGGCACATGCCACCATGCCTGGCTAAAATCTTTTGTTTTTGTTTTTGTATTTTAGTAGAGACAAGGTTTCTTCATGTTGGCCAGGCTGCTCTCGAGCTCCAGGCCGCAAGTGATCTGCCTGCCTCAGCCTCCCAAAGTGCTGGGATTACAGGAGTGAGCCACTGCACCTGGCCGAGACTAGGTAAATTATAAAGGAAAGAAGTTTATTTGACTCACAGCTCAGCATGGCTAGAGAAGCCTCAGGAAACTTACAATCATGGTGGAAGGGGAAACAAAATGCCTTCTTTACATGGTGGCAGCAAGGAGACCTGCCAAGCAAAAGGGGGAAAAGCCCCTTAAAACCATCAGACCTCATGAGAACTCACTATCATTAGAACCAGCAACATGGAATTAACTGCCCCTATGATTCAATTACCTCTCACTGGCTCCCTCCCATGACATATGGAGATTATGAGAACTACAATTCAAGATGATATCTGGGTGAGGACACAGCCAAACCATATACCTATTTAGCTTCTAGGCTACACACCTGTATAGCAGGTTACTGTACTAAATACTGTAGGCAATAGCAACACAATAGCAAGCATTTGTGTATCTAAATATAAGAAAGGTATCTTAAAAATACTGTATAAAATAAAAAATGGTATACCTGTGTAGAGCATTTACCATGAATGGAACTTGTAGAGATGGAGGTTGCTCTGGGTGAGTCAGTGAGTGAGTGGCGAGTGAATGTCAAAGCCTAGGACATTAGTATACACTTACTGTACTAGGATATTACTGCAGACTTTATAAGCACTATATACTTGGGTTACACTAAATTTCTTTTCTAAAATTTTCTTTCTTCAGTAATAAATTTACCTCAGTTTAATGTAACCTTTTTACTTTATAAACTTTCAAAAATTTTTTAAACTTTTGACTTTTTTGTAATAATACTCAAAACATAAACCACTGTACAGTGCTACAAAAATTCTTTATATTCTTATTCTGTAAGCTCTTTCCTATCTTTAAATTTATTTATTTAACTTTTTTAACTTTTTGACTAAAAACTTTGACACAAACACACATATTAGCCTAGGCCTACACAGGGTCAGGATCATTAATATCACTGTCTTCCACTTCCACATCTTAACCCACTGGAAGGTCTTCAAGCACAGTCACACATGTGGAGCTGTCATAAATGATAACAATGCCTCCTTCCAGAATACCTCTAGAAGAACCTGCCTGAGGCTGTCTTACAGATAACTTTAATTTTTTTACAAATGGAAGGAGTACACTCTAAAATAATTATTATAAAAGCACAGTATAGTAAATATATAAACCAGTAACATAGTCATTTATTATCATTATCAAGCATTATTTACCTTACATAGTTGTGTGTCCTATACTTTTATACAACTGGTAGCACAGCAGTTCTGTTTACCTAGAATCACCAGAAGCACATGAGTAATGTGTTACACTACAACATCATGACAGCTACCATATCTGTAGGCAATAGGAATTTTTCAACTCCATTATAATCTAATGGGACCACCATTGTATATGCAGTCCATCATTGACTGAAATGTCATTATGTGACACGTGACTGTACGCTCTACTCAATCTCCCTTTCTCACTCCTCAAAGACGTTGTGAGATATCAGAAAGCCTGGTCCTATTTGAAACCTTTGGCTCTTATCCAGTTGAATACTCCCTTTTTTTCTGGTTCAGGTTGAACCATGGAAAGGGGAATATTCTGCTCTTTCTTCCATGTCCCATGCTTTCTGATGCTTGTTCTTTCCATTGTTAGAGATAAAAGGAGGAATTAGAGGAGAAAATGGGGCAAATGCTTTTGTACTTAATGACAATCATGGTTGTTTCCTGAATGACAGATGTCCAGATGCTGTCTGGCTCCCTCAGGGACAATATGTGAATTCTTCACAAGGTTGGTTCCCCAACCTCTTACAACCCTTCCTCAGCTTGTGCCACTAAAGGTCCACACTTCAGCCTCTTGCTGCCAAGGTCCTAGTGGTTAGACTTCTTGTGTTGGGCACTAACAACAAGATTTGAGTCAGGCCACTTTTCAAAGCATCTTATTGGCCCAAAGAAATCTTATTCAACCTTGACATGCCAAACTGAGATTATAGATTCTTCTTCTTCTTACCTTTCTTGTTCCAGCCCCATTTCCCTCCAACCTTTCTTTCCCCTACTTCACTTGATGTGAGGAACAGATTGCCAAGACCTGCAGTAGTCTAACTAGGGAATGAAATCCTTTTCTTACATGCACTTCTAGGTTTATTAGTTTGGGATTCAAAAGCTCCCAACCAGACCAGAAATTCATGACTCCAGTGAGCCCTCCAATCTTCAAACTACTTTATATATCCTGGACAGGTGAGTGATAGGACAGCTGGTAGCTGGATCAGTTCTACTAAATCTTGTAAATCCTGCAGGACTGTGTCGGGGGTTTCTGAGGAACTTTCTCTAATATGCTACAATACTAAATAACAATTGCTTTCAATTCTCAGTTGTGTCCTTCACTGAGGCAACAGAAGTCTCATCTGGTATCCTTTCAACATTAACAAAAGTGTGAACCAGAAATAACCCAGATATCAAAAGATTGCCAAATACAGTACATTCATATAAATAAATATCACTTGGTGTTAGAAATCTTAATCCAGTGCTGTGTTTATTGACATGGAAAGATGTTCTTGATTTATTCCTAAGTGAAAAATATTAGTTACAGAACAGTATGTTTCTGTATACTCATGTTTGCTATTGTGTAAAAAATAGTATGGAGTAATACATACAAAAGCATCATCATTCTAAGTCAAAGCTATTGCGTGTGAGCCAAATATTGCCTGCCACCTATTTTTGTAAGTAAAATTTTATTGGATCACAGCCATGCCAGTGGCTGCTTTCCTGCTACAAAGCAGAGTTGAGTAGTTACAACAGAGACATTATAGCCGCAAAGCTTAATGTGTCTTCTGGAGCTCTATAGAAAAAGTTTACCGACTTACATTCTAAGTGATAGAATCATGAGTAATTTTAATTTTTTAAAATTTTTGTCTGACTTCATTTTTTAAATTTTCTGCAGTGAGCATAAATTTATTGCATAAAATATGTATCTATTATTAAACCACTGAATCCTGGTTAGAAAATCTTATTACATTAAGAAAATTAAACCAGTCAAATAATAAAAATCTGATTATAGCTTTCAAAGTTCTAATTCAAAATATAAGACCTACATTGTAGGTAGTATATTAATTTTTCATTTTTAAAATTAAGACCTATGTGTGGACATGACTCTTCCATGTGCCAACAGGATTGGTTTCTCAAAACTTCATTTTAGAACTTCTGGTATGATCTTTTTATCTTATGTCTTGGCATATTAGTCTTCTGAGGCTGTGTTTGCATAATACAATGTTAAGTTTGATGAATAAGGTGGATTAATTTGAGTAAAGATTTTGGAGTAAGAAATAAGGGTGACACACGTTTAGAAGACTGATTTTCTTTACTTGGCTTGTAAACTGGACATAAAAGGAGTATCAAAGAAAAGAGTTTTCAAGTGTTTGGAGCTTTGGAAAATAAATGAATTAGTATGGAACTTCCCAAGGACACTACTTTGAAAAAATAAATTCACTTGGATGCATAAATTATGGATATTTGTTACAACAGACAATTCTGATGTAGCTAAGCAAATTTTGCTTCAAAATCCTGTAGGATAAAACCTTATAAAACGTGTTTGAGTAATCAGGAAATAATTAGGACAGCCAGAAGACCTGCTAATTAACATTAGGTGAGGGAATACTTGAAAATAGAATTCATCTTAACCAGAAGTTCCAGATGACATGCATCTTTATTAAAAGAAACAGAAGTAAACAATACTTTAATTAAACTTTCAAATACACAAAGAGGCTTTTAAAATACCGGTAAGGAATGAGAAATAACACAATGGATTTTCATGAAACTATGAAGCAATTAAGATGAGAAATAATACATTTATGCTTTGAATTTATACATTTGCATATTGAGAAAGAATGCCACTATTCAAATATATATCAGTGACTTTTCAAATTTTAAGATCTGATTTATTGACTAGATAGTATCTATCCAATAACAGAATTTCCTGATAGGATAAAATCATTTACACGTTTCCAAAGTCAACATTTTTCCTTAATATTCTCAAAGATTAAGACTCTGGCCTATCTGAGAAAAAAAAAAAACCATAATTTATCTGAACATTCATCTCAATATATTTTAAAAGGAAGGTGTCTGTCATTAGTGTATATTTTAATAGTTTTAAGATATTCTCTGCCTTCTGGCTCAATTGATCTCTATATTAATAACTCCCATTACATTTGTTGCCAGTTCTATACTCAACTACTAGGTATTCACCAAGAAAACCCCAAGATTTCTAACAACTAAGTATTTCCTCATGTTTCTGCTTCTAACCATTCACTTCCCACTCATTTTTGACCCTGTTCTGTGCTTATCTAAATCTGGCCTTCAAAACCTTCAAAATGCCACTTCCTTAATGAAGAATGTCTCTCTCTTCTCAAGCAGAAGTAATCATTTTCTGCTCTATGCTCTCATGCCTCTTACCAGGTTCTGTTGTAAATCAGAGATCTTTGAATGACTGTCTCACTTCCTCCTGCTATGTTTTAATTTTCTTATAGTCCATACTTACTTTACTTACTATTCTCTTCAGTGTCTAACACATTGTCAGCAATTAACATATTGTTAATATGTACTTGTTAATTCATAAATTACCTCTTTGAAAAGGAGATGTAAAAAGGAAATCTTTTTCTTAAAGAAATAGGAATATAGAGAAAATATATAACTTTATACATCTTCTCAATATAACCTAAATCAGAGGTGCTGATTTTACTACTAGATAGATATTTTCACTTAAGCCAAATAAATATACTTTAAAAACTAAACTACAATTGTAAAACAAAGCAACTACTATTTCACATCTAGGGTGATTGTTAAATACTTTTATATCATTAGTGATATATTAAGTCCTCCTTTTGTGCAGAAATATTAGTGTACCACAGACTAATCATTTAGAGAAAACATCATGCTCATTTATGCCACTTACTAATTTGTGGGACATTATTTAATTTTGAAAAGGCTCAGTTACCTCATCTTTAAAATGGGAATAATTATTTTGAGCCTTACCTATTTTACAAGTTTTCTGTGAAAGCTAATGAGACAATGTAAGTGACAGCACTTTGTAAACTGTAAAGTTCTATATAAATGTAAGGGTTTATGAGGGACATTAATATAAGGGACATTATTAGTAATATGAGAGAATGAGTGAGTCAATGGCTGAAACAAGTCAGATTCTTTTAGATAAAATTCATATGAAATATCTTATGAAATGCTTGAAGCAAGGAAAGATTTTGGTATGTAATAACTTTAATTTTCATCACAAGAAACTGAGTAATTCCAAATATTAAGATTACTGGATTACTTTGGTGCTTTATGAGTTCTATGAGATTGCAAATTCAATCTGAGGGATCCTTACAAATGAAAGGGTTCCAGGCCTAAAATATTCTCCAATCTAATTCAGTGACTATTACCAATTAGGAAGAATTATTTTATGTCCTTCTCTCACACTATAGAGGTCAGTTTAATAAAGCTCTAAGACCTTTCCATCATATTTCATGTAATCCTGAAGTTTTAGTATACTCACTTAAAGGGAATATGGAATGTCCAGCCTAAGAATGAAAAAGGATCTCAGCATTCATTCATTCTAAGTAACACCCAGATCTGGAATCCCACTATGGTACCCCGGATGTCTCTAGCCTCAACCTGAATGGACCCAACTCAAAAAAAAAAAAAAAAAAAAAGATGGGAATCAACTGCCTATTCCTAAGTCAGTTAGGCTTTTCTTTATATAATATCTTAGTAAAATATGATCTCCCGTCATTTGCAATGTGTCCTAAAAGCTTAGGTTTACCCATATACAGAACCTTGTAACATACACACAGAAACACATACCACATTGCTCTTGCCTAGTCTCTCCTTCCCTCTTAGTCTTCTAGGCCAATGGTATATAATTCCAAATTAGCTAGGGCAGTTAGCAAATATATTCTCAGGTTTAATTCCCTTTCTCTCTTCATGAGAGTTAATCAGCATATCTATAGACATTTTCTAAGAGTACCAGCTCTACTAGGATTAAATGCGTGATGGATTTTGCTGTTGCTTACAGAGCGCCAGTTTCTTTCCCAAAGGAGTCACTGAACAGAGCCTGTCTTGAATAACAAATGAACTTCAATGAGTTAAATTCTGTTAAAGTCACTCTGACTCTCATAGCCTGCACATGGGCCTTGAGGATTATAAGCATTTAGTAGCTACATGATCAAACTGCCAAAATGTCTTTAAATGACTTGGCTAATCTTCATATTGTGCTTATGGTTAATGTCATTATTTAAAACTTTGGATTTAGACTGGCAGTAATTAATAAGCATACTGAATGGAATCCTTGTCTCTTACATTTTGAATAAATTCCACTGCCATCCACAGAGCAGGAAAAACTTAACTAATCATAATCAAAATTAACCATGTTTCTTCTATTCCACAATCCAAAGTAAAAATTTTAACTTGGTATAAAAATTAAAGTTTAACTTATCTCTGTCATAATTAAACATAAATAGTCAAATGAAACTAACATGGCGTAATGGTTTCTTTCATCTTACCTTCATGTGATGTAGTTGTATCAGAGGGTAGGTGACTTTATTTAATAATAAAGATTTTCTTGTAGCATAATTTACAACTCAAGGATATCAGACAGAAAGTTACCTGCTCCAAGTGGGAGAACAAAGTCATTTTTCATAAGCCATCCTTATCTTAGGATGACCTAATATGGAAACTGATGGCATGGTGTTCTGTTTGATTTAAACATAGAGGTTGATTTAACCTCTATAAACTAAAATCTATGCTGAAATAACTTCACATAAAAATCAAATTTCTATTTTTAATTCCTATATGGTGATTTATCTTTGTTTATATGATATATGAGGCTTCAATAAGATTTCTCTGTTTCTCTTAGAAGATAAAGGGAAGTTAAAAGCCAACAGTTCCAGTCAGCCATCAAGCTCTGAAAGTGGCTCATTTCTCCTCAAATCTGGCACAACACCCCTGCCACCTGGAGTAGCCACTTCTCCCTCCAAGAGCACAAATGGAGCTCC
The DNA here is from genome assembly GCF_001604975.1 of Cebus imitator. NCBI lineage: Eukaryota > Metazoa > Chordata > Mammalia > Primates > Cebidae > Cebus > Cebus imitator. The sequence goes on along the minus strand of NW_016107393.1, from coordinate 2,865,321 downwards.
CAGTACTGTTGCTGAATCAGAAGAAGAAAAAGCCAAAAAATTACTTTATTGTTCACTATGCAAAGTGGCTGTGAACTCCCTGTCACAGCTAGAGGCACACAACACAGGTTAGCAGCTATCTTTTGCATTTAAATAATGTTTATAACAAAACCCAACATTTCCCATCAGAATACCGTATCTTTTGTTGTTCAGACCTTAGGTTTGTTCGATGCTTCTTTACTTTTTGGATTCAAAGGAGTGATTTTAGAAAAGTATGATCATATGACTTTGAAAATAGTGAGGCAAAAGCAGCTTGGAGATCAAACTTGTCCTATTCTTTATTTCCTTAAAAACATCTAATACTGTCCAAAATTCATTTTGATTAAGTGATAGAGATGAAGATAAATATTTATGCACAATGATCACTGCAACACACTTATAAGAGAATAAAAATGGAAACAACCTAAAAGCCCACCAGTAGGGAATTACTGAATAAATTACAGTAACTCAATATAATATATGTTAAAAAGCCATTAAAACATAATGATCAGAAAATATTTACATGATTTGCTATGTGAAATTTTCAGGATACTTAATTAGTATGATCCCAATTTTGAATTTGTTTTTAGTACATTAAAAAAAGAACCTGACAAGAAATACACTAAACTGATAACAGTGGTTACCTCTGAGTAGTGAAAGTATGGGTAATCTTTATTTTCTTATATTTCTCTATATTTTTAAAATTTTATTCTTTTTCCATTTTTTACAATAAAATGTGTTAAATTTATAATCAGCATTAAAATGGTTATTTAAAAAAAGCATTGGGAATTTTAGCCTGCAGATAAATTTCTCAAGGATAAGTAAACAAACAGCTTTATATAATTCTTGGATAGCTGTTTAATATGTCTCTTTCTGTCTTAGGATCTAAACACAAGACCATGGTTGAAGCTCGTAATGGGGCTGGTCCAATTAAATCCTATCCTAGACCTGGATCAAGATTAAAGGTGCAGAATGGCAGTAAGGGATCAGGACTACAGAACAAGACATTTCATTGTGAAATCTGTGATGTTCATGTTAATTCAGAAATTCAACTCAAACAGGTAACATATCCTGAATTAGTAAACGTTGTTTGTGGTCACCACTTGACTGTTTTTCTTCTCATCTATAGAATGGTTCTTATCGTACTCACAGTTAAATTGACTAACTTTTGTAGAATGCATACAATATGCAACATACAGGTGCTATGTGGCAGAAAAAGTCAGTATGAAATATTTGAGCATCTACTGTTACTATATGTCAGGTTCCAGGCTAGATGTTGGAGAAATGGTAACAGTAGTCACTGGAGCCTACAGCTGAGCAGGAGCTTCTGGTAAGGGGAGATGTTAAGCCTGTCTTCCAAAGGCTCAAAATCGGATTAGAAAGAGAGATACTCACCAGTAACAGTGGTAATACCAGGCAAAATCTGATAAGGGCTATAGAGAACAGGAGAGGGACACAGAGGTATTACAATTGAGGAATAAGTCTTAATTTAGAAATCATAACGATTTTACCCATACCATTGTGGAACCATGGACCTAGAGTTGGCAGTGGAGTAAACAGCTACCTAGAAATATATTTTACATGGAATGAGACTCACATTCAATTCAGCTAATGCATCAAACTTTTTTCAGCACATTTCTAGCCGAAGGCATAAAGATCGAGTTGCAGGGAAACCACTGAAGCCAAAATACAGCCCTTACAACAAACTCCAACGGAGCCCAAGTATTCTAGCAGTAAGTTTACCTCACCTGCTTACCTGTTTAGTGGGGCAGCCTTGCTGGGTTGGGCAGCCACTGTGGCTAAGGAGGGCATCGAGTCTAATGGGCATGAAAGGTTTTGAATTTAAATAGCCTCATAGAAGTTTTAGAATGAACTGCTTAGTTCCTGCTACAGAGCAACTTACTTAGAAAACAGAACTGAACTGCTTTAAGAGCTAATACTTTACTCTTCACCAAGTTGTTTTCAAAAGACTACCATATAAAGATAAGTAAAGGTTCAGGAACAAGGACAAGTGATACCCAAGGAATCCTGGGATGTGGAACTTGGAAAGAGGGATTTCTTTCATAAAACAAAAATCCATCAATTTAATATCCTCATGCTTTCTGTTTTTTTTTTAAAAAATAATTCAATATGAGAAGGTAAAGTGGTGTTTCTGTCGTGTGCACCATTCTAGCAGGCATGTTGGTAAATAGCCTGTTTTACCTGCTCTCAGTATGTGCTATTTTTAGTGTCTTTCCAAAAACACCTAAGGACTCCAGCAGTAAGTGTCATATAAATACCAAGATGGATGGATTTCACAATCTCTCTGGGACTGGGCCCAGTGCAGTGTTCGGTCTGAAGATGAAGCTGAGCTTGTCCAGCTGGAGGCAATCCTGAGATTACCCTCCAGCTTCTCCAAAGCCTCTGTCTGATGCTGCGAGCATGTGTTACCTGCATTAAACAGATCCAGCTCGCAATGCTCCTCCTGATTGCAAGAGAGAGAAGTTAAGGATTGATTTCTTCACAGGAGGATTCTATCCTGGCATTCCATTAAATAGAGAGTTTTGAGCCCACTTACAGTCATTCTCAACAATAGAAATTTGATTAAGCTGTGATTTTTCAAGTAATACTCATTAAGTAGCCAGTGAGAGAGGTGTGACCTGACTGTTTTCTTGCTCTTCAGGGTCCCTCACGTCCTGAACTCATTACCTAAACTCAATGCAGCTTATCTAAGAGAAGGGAAGGACCACATACATTCTCGAAAAACAAAACAAAACTCTCTAGGCCTCATCATGGTTTAAGACAAGCCTGAATTTTGAGTTGAGCTTCCTCAACTAAGCAGGAAATTTCCGGGCACTTTTTTTTTTTCCTGCTGATCAGCAGCATAAAAAAGCTTTAGCATTTATTCCAAGGCCTTTCCCTGTGCCCTAGCACACAGGAGCAAAGAGCACCAAATAAAAGTAAAGAAAGCTATGTCATGAGCCCCTGAAACCAGCATTGTGAAAATAATCATTTCTTAACTTCTGAGAGTAAAGATTTTCAGAATTTAAGACTTCTTAATGTTGGTGTTTTACTTATGGAAAGATGTCGATGTCTGCAGTAGTTTTATTCAAAAACATTATCTCCACCCCATTTCTGATTTTCCCCCTCCATTAGGCAAAACTTGCATTCCAGAAAGATATGATGAAGCCTTTGGCCCCAGCCTTCCTGTCCTCACCTCTTGCGGCGGCAGCGGCCGTGTCCTCTGCGCTGTCACTCCCACCTCGGCCTTCTGCCTCGCTCTTCCAGGCTCCAGCCATTCCTCCAGCTCTTCTGAGGCCGGGGCACGGGCCCATCCGCGCCACTCCTGCCTCCATCCTCTTTGCTCCATACTAACGTCTGCAAAACCCAAGACGTTTGAGGCCAGTAGGAAGCTGAGAAGAAAAGCCACAGGGATTCAGCATTTAAGCAGTTTGTACTGCAGTACCCCCATTCACCCACAAAATGCAGCCTACCCACCCCAAGCCCCAGTTCCAAAGAGAAACACATCACTAGATTCAAGAGGGCTTTTAGAGACCGCTCCTATAATTTAGGAATCTGAGCAGCATAGGCTTTATCTCCCTATTTCCTCCCTGACCCTATCCCGTTCAATTTGTGTATCTCAGATATTTGGTTTCTTGCACATGTATTGGTCAGAAAGAAAAAGAAAGAAAATCATTCTCTATTTTTCCATGGGTATGATCTGGCTTAAAACAATATGGAATATTTTCCTGACAGACTTGAAAACTAGGATCTTCCTCAGATGTCTGTAAATAACTCTGGTATCCAACTGGGTGTATTCTAGTGTGGAACAAAAATCAGTGAACACAAGTGCTTACTTGTGGATACCACCTTACCAACGTATCACAAAGTTCTCTTTTTGGTGTACTGTTGACACAGATTGTGTACTGTTTCGACCCAAGTACTGTTGTATCCTGTGTAGTACTAGATTTGTATCTCTTGTCTGAATTGAACATTTTTAGTTGCTGTGTAAATGTTAGGAAGCAACGTAGCTTTGAATTTTCTCTTTAAGAGAACAAAAGATAAAGTAATGTATTTTTGTTGTTTCACATTTTATTTGGAGATATTTAAATGAAATAGAAAGCCATATAACATAGCTATAATTACTACCTGTTTGCTATTTTTGTTTAACTTATTTTGTAGCTTCCTCACTGGTTTGTGTTGCTAAGCAAATGTATACAAACAGAAAAAGAGCTTCCTAAATTGCACATTTTTGCATCTCTTGTGCATTCTGCAAGAAGACAATGAATCCATGTATTTCTATATAATTATCTTCTTCATTTTTAACCTGTTTTCATTTGTAATGATGCTACATAATTTTGTGGCTCTTTAATGCAATAATGTACAGAAGATTAAAAAAAATTTATAATTGAAGAATTTGTTTTTCTGTTCACTGAATATGTTGCAGGTCATGCTCCCATGCCCCCCTTTCTAAGCTGATATCAGCAAGATTGGAATGTTTGTGATATCAGGGGGGAGTTATCATAAAACAACAAAATAGAGTAAACTCTTTTAGAGCATCTGTATCTGCAACCTGTAAATGGTAAAATGTCTGTGTATTTTTTTAAATGTACCTTTTCAATAAAAGTACAAAATATAAAACCTGTTTGTATTTTCAATGTTTTTTTTTCTCCTGAGACACCTCCAATTTGAAATCATCTGATGAAAGATTTTTAATAGGTACAAAGATTGCTTCTGACATAGCATTTTTAGCTCGTTTGCAGCATATTTATTTGTCATGTTTATTCATTACTGTTCACAGCATCTGCATGAGGTGAAATTTTACTGCTGTTTTCTCTCTGAATCTCTAAGATGTTGGGCCAAAGGTGTTGAGTTACCCAAAATCACAGTAGCAGCCTGCAAAAAACTTTGGACTCAGATTTTTTTAACTTACTGTGGGTCCTCTAAATCTCTAGTTCAACTTTTATTGGTGTCCGTGGCATTTATGATCTCTCTTAAGAGAATCTTATTCCATTTCTCCTCCTTTGCCTTCTCCAATCAGCATATCCCTTTTTTTCTTCCACCTCATTCTGTTGCTTTTAAGTATAAAGATCAATACATCACTGTTTATTCTGGTGAATTATTGCTGCTTACAAGACTGCTCTAAAACTTAGTAGGTTAAAATAATAACAACTTGATAACTAGTTATATCAAAATTTCATGGGTGAAATTCTGGATTTCAAATCCATCAGGATTTGGCTGGGCTGTTATTCTCTACCCGGTGGCATCAACAGAGTGCCATTGGTAGTGTTCAGCTCTCACATGGGCTGGGCTGGAGGGCCCAGGATAACTTCCCTCATATGTCTGCCCAGTCAAAAATGGCTGGAAGGTTGAGCCTTACTGGTACCATCTACCAGGGGCCTCTATGTGGCCTCCCTAGCATCCTCCTTGTTGTCTCAAGTAGTTACACAGTAGCAGACAGAACATTTTAAGAGTCCCGGGTGAAAATCAAAGCCTTCTTAAGAAACAGTGTTGAAACACCCAGCACAACTTATGCTACATTCCATTGATCATACAAGTCACCAAGACCAATCCAGATTCAAGGGGAAGAAAATTAGACATCACTTCTCAATATGAAGAAGAGAAAGAATTTGCCACCATCTTTAATCTACCACACTGTTATAGAAATTGGAGGGGAGTGGCTACAAAACCATTACAGATCCTGTTTCTCCCTACTGACATGTTAACCATGTCAGTTTTTTTTCCCTATTTATTTTATTGCATTTTAGATTTTGGGGTACATGTGAAGAACATGCAAGATTGTTGCATAGGTAGACACGTGGCAGTGTGATTTGCGTCAGTTTTTTTTAAATGAGAATTAGGGTTGGACTGAGATTCTCATTTCTAAAAATTTAAGGCCAGTAGGTGGCAGTGTAGCTGTGATGCATGGCGACAGACTTCCTCTGAGTTTATCCAACTGAAAATTGTTGAATATTTTAGTCTTAACAATCAAGTTTCTTTCAGCTTCTAGTAAGATTCCAGTTTGATATTCAGAATTTGTCATTTTTTTAAAATAAGACTCATTTGAAGTCTAACAATACTGGTTACACTTAACCTTGGTTGTATCTTCGACATGATTTATAGAGAGTATGTCCTGATGGATTTGTGTTTCCATTGAACACTTTGAGGTACTATTTATTTTTATTTTTAGAGACTTCAATGGCCATGATATATTGTTTATCTTTCATTATCCTAAATTTCATTAAAGCTTTCTGCAATCCTCAAAAATTTGTAAATGTCAGTATTTAGACAGACTCAGGAATTTACTGATTAGATTTGTAAAGTTAAGATTTGTTAAAGATTACCTCAGGGAAGAAGTACAAAAGAATACCAGTTAATTAAAATGAATGCTTTCAAAAAGAAGCCAAGAGTAGCTTTAAGCAATTATTTATAAAATAATATTAAACACATATATTTCATGATTCACCCTGATTCTGAGGTGCTAGTGTGGGTCAACCCTGGAAAGGATACATGTATCTGAACTAACACCTCTTCCAACATGATTTCTAATGAGAAAAGAGTGCCACTCTACTTCACTTACTGTGAAAGTTACGAAACATACTGCTTCCTCTGACAGTCTCTCTCTGGTCTCTGTAGAATCAGAAAACTGGTCTCAGGTAGAGTTGCCAGATAAAATATAAAATACCCAGTTAAATTTGAATTTCGGATAAACCATAATTGTTTGGTGTAAGAGTTTAAATAATTTTAGGACGATATTGCACATAGCAGAAGTATGTTTCATAAATACACATGCAATATTTGGGACCTACTTATACTAAAAGATTATTTGTTGTTTATCTGAAACTCAAATTTAAATGGACATCCTATATTTTTATTTGCTAAATGTGGCAACCCTTTTCTCAGGAGCATTTCTCCTCATCTCCGGAATTGTGATCCTTCAGGGCAAAAACAACCTCTTGGGTATTAAAAACAAAATAATGAATTTTTAAAAGGCACATTGTAATATATACTCACAAATAGGCAGAAGAAGGAACTTGCATGAAGTAACCATCAGTGATATATTGACTTTGCGTAGGACCAGCAAGGGGGAAAATGTAACTGCAGATGCCTCTTACTTAAAGCTATAGTGACACCTGTTTATCAAAATTATTGTAAAAGGGTAAAACAAAATTTTAATTTGTCTTATACACCAACAACAGAACCCTTGATTTTCATCTTTGCTCTAAAAGAATTCTGGCTTTTCAGAGCAGAAATAGATATGGTCATGTCAAATTTTTCTCTCAGATAGTGTTTAAAGAAAAAAACCATACTACATTTAATGTCATTGGAAAAGAGAAGGAAGAAAATTCTCACTGGAAAAATGAACAAACAAAGGAGAACAAGTAGAAATCCTGTTCTGCAAAGACTCCCAAAGGGAGCCGAAAGAGACTGACCAAAGAGATTGAATTTGGGGATGTTTTGTAAAATGGGCACCCACTGCCTGGGGTGCCATCAGGGAGAAGAAACGTGGGGAGGAGAGAGATGGCCAGGAGCTGTTTGACAGATAGATTAAGTTAGCATGAAGACATAGACACCCTAGATAACCACAGGCATCTTCAGATGACAGGGTGAAGGATTTCATTCCACCTCTGCAGGTCTTGTGGATTCTGGCCTTTCTTTACAGTTCTTCTTCTATCAGATCTTTGTTTTGTTAATATGATGGCCTAAATGTCAGAGGTGACACGTCTCTTTGGAAAAAATAGTTTCTGGTACCGCGGTGGGTTGAGCAGAAGCTATGCAGGGCAAGAGCAAATTCCACAGGGGATGCTGTGTTTGCCTCCTTCCCTCCTCCGAGTAATTAGCTCCATAGGGGAATTTATCAAGGACATGTCCTTGCAGGTTCTCAGCAGCTATGGAGTGTGACTTGGTAATTGCCTTTATGTCTTTGGCTAAAATTTCTAAAGCCAGATTGACTCATGTATTCTACTCCTAGCTAAGTGCTCAAAATGCATAAACGCTCTGGTCATCAGATAGAATTCCTTCTGTAGGTGCACTGAAAATATCTTCATGTCATATTTTTCATTTTAAGAAGTCACTTATCTACAGGTAATTGGAAAAACTTGCCATTAAGTATCTGCTGTCTATTTTTATCATAGTGAAAAAGTAAAATTAGGATATAGCATAACTAAACAAGAAAAATACATAATTTGCACTCAAAGACCTGAATCCAAATCCTGATCATGTCATATAGACATTAGTTATGTGATCTTATGTCAGAAAAATATTATATGTAATATCTCCAAAGCCTTCGTTTTTCACATATATAAAACAGATATAATAGTATTCAACTCACAGGGTGATTCTGAGAAGCAGATATAGTTAAACACGTGAGAATGTTTTGGTACATTATCACATGCTATGTAAATTTGCATAGTAGATGGATAAATCAAATCAATAATTACTCTCATTTTAAATTTCTAAATTGTAAGATTCTCTCAAATTAGCCAACTTTTTGCTACCTTGTATTTATATTTTATTATATATTCAGTAGGTTTGTTACATAGGTATACTATACATAGATATATAATATGATGCTGGGGTTTGAGCTTCTAATAAACATAGTACCCAATAGGCAGTTTTTCAGCTTGCCCCCTTCCCTTCTTCCCTGAGTCCCCAGTGCCTGCTGTTTCCATCTTTATGTCCATGTGCACTCATTGTTTAGTTCCCAAGTTAAAATATGCAGAATTTGATATTCTGTTTCTGTGTTGTTTCACTTAGGATAATGCCCTCCAGCTGCACTGATGTAGCTGCAAAGAACATGATTTCATTCTTTTTTATGTCAAATTAGCCAATTTTAAGTCTTTAGCGGTGACCTAGACTCAGAGAAAAAATTTATCTGTAAAGAAGAAATAGCAAATTCATTAATTGCATATTTATGCTCCTAGTCTCAAAGGTATAATCCAAATTGAAGTATAAGATAACAGAGCCAAAGGAAATGCAAGATGTTTGCTTATCACGAGAATGTTTGAATTTTATCTTATTTCCACATTAGAAAAAGAGAATCTTACTTTTTTTTTGGTTTTTTTTTGTTGTTGTTTTTTTTTTTTTTTTTTTTTTTGAGATGGAGTTTCGCTCTTGTTACCCAGGCTGGAGTGCAATGGCGCGATCTCGGCTCACCGCAACCTCCGCCTCCTGGGTTCAGGCAATTCTCCTGCCTCAGCCTCCTGAGTAGCTGGGATTACAGGCACGTGCCACCATGCCCAGCTAATTTTTTGTAGTTTTAGTAGAGACGGGGTTTCACCTTGTTGACCAGGATGGTCTTGATCTCTTGACCTCATGATCCACCCGCCTCGGCCTCCCAAAGTGCTGGGATTACAGGCATGAGCCACCACGCCCAGCCCAAAAACTTCCTTACATTGTAAAAATAAAATCACAACTCTTGTTATGCAAAATAAAATACTCATCTCTGAAGTAAAAAACCAAAATACTAAAAAGAGTATTTAAACATACAAAACACACTAGAGAAAATATTTACAATCCTTATGACATATAAAGATTCATATTCTTATTATACAGAGAACTTGTAAAATGGGGAAGGAGAATACTTTCAAAAAAGAAATTAATAGAAAACTGGACAAAAAGGCAAACCAAAAGAGATAAAATATACACAAATGCCTAATAGGAAAAGATATTTCTCCTTACTGAGGTAATATGAATGAAACCAACATATTTTTGATCTAGTATATTAACAAATAAATTTTCTAAATTTTTTAAACCTGGTATTAAAGAGGGTAGGGAAATAGACATATCCATACACCATTAGTAGTAATGAAAATTGCTTCAACTTTTCTGGAAGGATGGTTGGTCATATGTATCAATCATCATGTTAGTTATCCATAACTTTTGGCCCAGAAATTTCAGGTCCAAGATTTTATTCTAAGACAATAACCATGTAAATTTAAAAAGATTTATGCACAAGTATGTTTTGAAACAGAAAAAAAAAGTTTATGCATACAACAGGAGGGGAAAAACACTAGGGAACCAACATGCTGTGGGAAACAACAAAGCCATTAAACCTGACAGCATACTTCTCAATTATTGACATGAAGAGATATCAATGATATATGTCTAAGTGGAGAAAATAAGTGGTTGTAGAATGCATCCTGAGTGTGATCACACTCACATTAATTTTTTTTTTCTTTTCAAGATGGAGCTTTGCTCTTGTCACCCAGGCTGCAGAGCAGTGGCGCAATCTCAGCTCACTGCAACCTCCACCTCCATGACAGGCTAATTTTTGTATTTTTAATAAAGATGGGGTTTCACCATGTTAGGCAGGCTGGTCTTGAACTCCTGACCTCAGGTGATCCGCCTGCCTTGGCCTCCCAAAGTGCTGAGATTACAGGCGTGAGCCACCTTGCCCTGCCTAAATTTTAAAACTATACCTGTGTGTTTGTATTTACGCATGGAAAGATGTCTGATAAAAAGTGGTTAATCCTCATTGATAAAAGAAGTTACCCTTGGGTTGTAGATTTCTCTATGGCCTTAAATTTTTATTATAATTTTTGGTACAGTTTGAATTTTTTACAATGAATATGTTACTGTTTCATAATCATGCAAATATAATCAGTTGTCCCATTATAATAAAAACATACTTTTCACTTATAATGTCAGAGCGATAGTTTCAAAGGACTCTAAGAAATTATAATTTGAAAATAAACATATAATAAATATCAAATAAGAATGGTTTATTATAACTATAAAAAGCAAGTTAAGACTTTTAGTGTTACTTCAAATTTTTTTTCTGCCTTGAGAGATACTGTTTTCCTTACATGTTGAGAAACTGTAATAAGGTTACTTTGAAAGAGGAAATAACCACTTTGCTTAAATGCCGTAAATGGCCTCTTGAGGCCTAAGACTCTCAATGCCACTCACAGGGACTTTTCCCACCTTTCTGGTAGGTTCTGGGCTCTCCTCTTGCCCCAACAATGCCATGATTTTTATAACTAAGCACCAGTTTTTTGGGAATTGCATAACCAGTACATAGATTCATATGGCTCTATTTTTAAAAACTGAGAGGCCTGGCGCCCTGGCTCACGCCAGTTATCCCAACACTTTGGGAGGCCAAGGTGGGTGGATCATGAGATCAGGAGATCAAGACCACCCTGGCCAACATAGTGAAACCCCATCTCCGCTAAAATACAAAAAATTAGCCAGGTGTGGTGGTGCACACCTGTTGTCCTAGCTACTCAGGAGGCTGAGGCAGGGGAATTGCTGGAACCTGGGAGGCAGAGATTGCAGTGAGCTGAGATCGCACCACTGCACTCCAGCCTGGGCAACAGAGCTCACTCCATTTCAAAAAAAAAGGAGAAATTATGTCCATTTATGCTAGTAATCACATTATTACTAGAATAAAATACATTTGTCTTTTACTGTTGACTGGAAGAGCATTTGTACTATAAAATATATAGTTTGGTGAACAGACCGCTAACTAAAAAAAAAGGCAGCCTTTCTCTTTCCTCTTTGATGACCAACAGCTTAGGCATATTTGTCTGACATTAAAAGAGAACAGACCAGATAAGTGCAAATAGCTGGTAAAATCTCCTTGAAGAGCAACTGACAACATTTAATCTACAAGACCCAAAAGGTTCAAATGATAAAAGGATGATGTAAAACACAAGCTCTCTTTCCTTCAAAGAGTTGGAATTCCATTTGGATGCTCTCCCTAAGAAAATTCATTATTTGGATGCCATTGATTGTTTCACTTTCCACTAAATATAAACACATGGCACGTATGAGACTGAATGCTAAAATCGAAGCTTGCATGACAAACAGGAAAACCCTCTAGTAAAGAAACACTGCATTTTGATTTCTAGCTCTTCAGGATAAAGATCAGTACACTCTTCCTCGTGGCTCCTGGTAATAAGAGTCTCTCCTGAGATGCGGTATCATTATGGATAGCTGGTAGCCAAGCTCATCCCTTTGTTAAAACAAAAGGCTAGCTTTAACTCTCACTCTTAGAATTCCCAACATGACTGAGCCCATTTTAAAATCAATATAGTGGGCAGCTAAGAACTGAAATTAGTTTGGAAGCAGAACACCAAGCAAGAGCGGAAAAGTACCAGTCTCAGGCCACAGAGCAAGAACTTTTCTATAGGGTGGTTGTTTGCTTTGTCTACAGGCAAAAAACATAAAGTGACCCAGTATTCACGGAGGTGCAAAATACAACCTGGACCACAGATTCTCAAAGATAGTGTGTAGAACAATCACCTGGAAAGATTATCAAAATGCAGGTGTCAGAGACCCACCCCAGAGAGTATTATTCAGGAAGGTATAAGTTGCTCCCAGAAATGTGCATCAGAGAAGATACCCCCTAGTGTAACCAAGTGAAGACAGAACAGTCTAGCTCATAAGATTAAAGAAAGCTTTATTGGTGCTTTCACTGTGCTGCATGTGAGGCCCAGATTAAAGCAATAAACATTTCCAAATATTATACTGAGTAGACCCAACTTCAGACTAAGCCTCCAAGGAGGTCCATCTCAAACAGAATCTTATATATAGCCCTTACTTTCAAAAAAACAAAAACAAATATTTTGTAATATGGAAGAGGATGTTGTGAGTCAAGACAAAGAAACCAGATAACCTCTAATTTAAAAATAGAAAGAAAAGTGGTTTTAGGTATTTACAAAAGATTTAGGCTACTTCTTAGGTAGCAGTTCTAGAAAACTAAGAGGAGGATTACTGAAGATGGCTTTCAATGTAAGGTCTCTAAAATTTATCCATTGTTATTGTGGACTAGGCAAAGCATGACTGCCTAAAGATAGGACGATTAATAATTGAGAACATAACTAAAGGAACCACTCTGTCCTATGGTCCTAAATTCTTAATAAATCTACTATAATATTACTAAAATTTGGCTATAATAATACTTGATTTGTAACTCAGGGGATAAACTCAGGTGTTCAATGTAAGTTTATCTTTTATATATATGAATCTTAGTCCCTTCAGAACTACATTTCTCTTGGTTTTATTTAAACTTTTGGCTGGAACACTTTCCAAAAGCAATTACCTATGGTCTTGCCTGTGCAGTATATTATAGCAAGTATATCATTTGCAACACGATATATTGGCTATAATCTTTTCTTGATGAGTCAAGTTCATTATTCAAACCATCATTTGCAGCACATATGTGGATGTCCTATAATCATGGAAAAGCAATGAACTAAAAATTAGAATTTCTGAATTTTTGTCAGCAAAGCCTATACTTACTGGGCATGTTACCTTAAGCAAGTTTGAGACTCCATGTCCTCCTCTATAAAATGGGAATAATGTTACTTGCCTTGCATTTGCCAAAATGTATTGTGGAGATGAAATAAAAAATAATCACGGTAAATGCTCAATACGTTTTTAGCAATTCTATCTTTGGCATGTCAGGCACTGAACATATCCGAAAAACAGACAAGGAACCAAGCTCACAGAGACTAACGCTGACAAATTTATCCCAGGCAGCTCATGCCATCTCCAATGTTCCCCATGACTTTGCCATATCACTGTCAGAGCATCATATTCCACGGCTAAATCCTGGAAACCATTTGTAGAAACACAGAGCTTGTGAACTACTTACGGAGGTTCCTGCTGAGACATGACATCTGAGTTACAAAAATGGGAAAATGAATGGAAAAGAGCTTTTAGTGTAGTCCCATTCAATGGTCATGTGCATCAGACACTGAAACGATGATAAACAGATGATTCCCACCTTCCAGTTTCTTAAAATGCTGGGAAGTAGAAAAGGAAGAAGGGCAGTGGAGAGGAGGAAGTGTCCATGCAGATAAACACATATGAGCATTATTTTGATGTACAGTAGGATCAAAGGGAAGATAACTAGCCTAACTAAGGGGATGGCATATATGTGTGGCTTGAGTAGGTGCTGAGGAAAACTTCCTGGAGATTCAGGTAGCTAAAATGGCAAGAAAAGGCTTCCAGTGAGAAAGCATGACATGAAGATAGTGCAGTGGATGGAGTGAACCAGAGCATTTCATAGAGCCTGAAATGAGAAGCAGGAGGGGTACAAGGAGGCTGGGAGATAAATACGGATCAGTCATAAAGCGCCTTATACAGTGGTCTGTGCTAAATCCTGTAGCTTGCGGGGATTACTAAAGGTTTCTCATTGGTACTAATAAGATGGGATTTGCATTTAGGGAGATCTTTCCAGAAACAATATAAAGGAGGGATTGGAGGAAATTACACGGATCAGAGAAAGAGTTATGGGGCCATAAGAATGGTCTGAACTAGGGCCTCAGTCGTAAAAACTATGAAATGTTTTGGACAACAAAAAACAAGCAGCAGCAGTGACGACAGCATAATGTTCATAATGTTGCTACACTTTAAGCATCTCCAGAGCAAGAACACTGGGACCTGGAACCAGGTAGAAGCTCACTTAATACTCATTGAAAGAGTTTAGTTTTGCAGTCTCCATGTATCTAGCATTATTGTAATATTCTCTGAGTTCCACTATTTACTTTTTTAATGCATAATTTTTTTAGTGTCAAATTGCAACGTAGTCATTCCTTACCCTCTTTAGTTTCTATGAATGGAGAAACCAGAGAAGCAAGACTGTTAGAACTGTGTGTAAAAAAGGAACAGAGCTCCCGGAGCAGCCCAAGGGATGCTCCCAGAAGTAAAGTGTACTAGAATCATCCTAATCATTTTGACATCTATTTCAGCTGCTCAACAGCATTTTTTTTTCTTTCTTACTTTTAGGTGTTCCATAGTGTTTGTAAGCTGAGGATGTCATATAAATGATTTCTGGAAATTTATTATGAATCACTATTATAACATGAAAATAAATCATAATCTTGTTAATTCATTCTACAAACTAAAATGTGCCAAGTGCTGTGTTAAGAATACTGAAATAAATGAGACTCCCACCTGGGTATGAAGGAAATTATTAAGACTCCCAAAGAAAGTAAAGTCCATTACTGGGATAATAGGCTCCTTTTACCTGCATTTACCTGTTTAACTTGAACTGACTTATTCTGCTTCTGATAATGCTGAGATGAGTTTAATCAAGGGGCTATCAACCTAGTTGAGAATTACCTGTGAAGGTTCCAAAAAATATCAAAGCCATGGTCTCATCATCAGATCAACTAAATCAGAATCTAAAATGACGAGCCCCTGGCATTGACATGAAAAGAAAGAGACTCCCCAGGTGACCTTCATGAGCAGACCTAACAATGATCAAAAGGCTTGAAACCCTGTGTTATTCAGAGCTGAAGAAGGACCACAGATATGAAGCCCAGAGTCATTTGGTGCCCCAGGTCACTTCTATTTGAGAGCAAAATATGTCTCCCAAGCTAAGGGAAAAAATAAACAAACCAGCTAAGTAGGTGTATGAGTAGTGGAAGAGAAGAATATATTTTGATTAAATTATGTCTTGCTTTTCTTAATCAGATTATCTTCCAATTTCACCCATATGTGGGCTTCCAGACCATTCTCATCTGGCATTGTGTCCATGAGGACTTGGAAAGAATAACAGTTTTATTAATTACTAAACTTCTGATGGAAAAGAATAAACTCTAGAAGCTAGTCTGCTAAAATGATTTCTCTAAATATAAAATTCCTAAAGTGGTACAGAGTAATCTGTTTCACCATTGATGTCAGTACAACAACAAAAATTAATTAACTCCCCATATTTTTGTATGGTTGGCCCCAAAAATTAACAGAGGAATTTTTAAGAATATCTTATTGTAAGTTAACAATTTATAATTGTTTAAATTTATGGGGTACAAAGTGATTTCATGATTTATAAATCCAATGTAGAATAAGTACGTCAAGCTAGTTAACATATTTATCACCTCAAATAAGTAACATTTTTTATGGTCAGAACATTTAAAATTTACTCTCTCAGCAATTTTGAAATGTTCACTACTCTGATTATTAACTATATTCACCACACTGTTCAATAGAGCTAAAAAAAAAAAAAAAAAAAAAAAAAAAAAAAAAAAAAAAAAAAAAAAAAAAAACAAAAAAAAAAAAAAAAAAAAAAAAAAAAAACAATATTCTTTCTGAGATTTTGTATCCTTTGGCCATCATCTCCCCATTCCTTCCACTTCCCGGCCTCTGTAACCACCATTCTACTGGAAAATTGTATGTCTTAAATTCATGAAAATCGTGAATTGGTTTTCATGAAATGGCTTTCTGATCACACAGCAGTATTTTGATACACTAATCACATTTGCTTTATTTTTATGATGATGAATGTAGAGAAAGACAATCCCGTATATTTAATAAATAATGGCTGCAGACACTAGTGCTAAAAAGTCACGGCTGCTTCTGAACTACGATGTCCATTGAAGGACATGTCTCAAACAGGTTCAAAATGATCTCTATCTGCTTTGAGTGTGAATTTTGCCTCCATGGGGTGATGTCATCTGGTTTCCTTTCTGAGACTTCATGTCATTATCAGATTCTGTAAAGTGAACCACAGGGGGAACCTCACACAGAGCATGACAACAGCAGGACTGTAACCATATTTTATAAGACAGAGACTCTCTCCCTCCTTTCTTTTTCCTTCTTTGAAGTTTTGCTAGCCAAATACAAATCCTCAGCAAAGGGCTTTCTCATTTAGGGATATCCCCGATAACTCTAATATGTTGTGCTCTGGCCATGACTCTCAGAGAAATGCAGGGTGACTCCCTTTTCTGCATCCCTTAGAACATTTTCTAAAACAAAGCTGGAAGCATGCATCACAGACAGAAATGCAATCCTGTTCACCAAGAACTCCATGCCTAGACTCCTATTACAGAGCCCTGGGCAAATTAAGCACTGAAGAGAACCAACAGGTAATGGAAAGATGCCCTGCACCTGTTTGCATCCCTTCACACCCAGAAGTTACAACCTATCATCTATGAGTGCCAGGACCTGGAGGAGGAGAGCAGCTTTTCAGCCAACTAATAAAGCCAGTGGATGTAACCTGCTTGGCATCCCCAAACAAGTGAAACTGCTGTGGGTGCCCCTGGGAGCTGGGAGGTGGGGGTGGGGGCTGACTTGCTAGTGATTGAAGCGGGAGGCAGTCATCAGCAGGTTTCCCAGTCGGTGTTGATTCCACACAACCTGCTCACCTACTCTCACTGTCCGGAGACATAGGTAAAATCCTGTTCATTAAAAGCAAACACAGGCAGTGGAGCTAAGCTATTAGGCAATGCTGGATCTTGACAATTTAGGGTAAGTCAAAATCCTTACAGGCAAGACCAATTTGGCATTTAGGAAGATCAGGAGTCATTTTCTAGGAGCGGGGGTGCACTGCTTTAGCTGCTAGAGCTTTGAGGCTGGTAAGCTTGACTTCCGAGCACAGCTCCCTCCTGAGGGCAGTTCAATCTGTAAAGGGACCTGTCTGGAGCAATTGCAAATGCACTTGGCTCTATTCTCGGGAATCAGTGTGAAACCTTCATCCAGCATGTGTTGAATGCAATGCCGTTTTCCTTTTCTTCTCTAGGAAGCAGATGGGAACCGTTAAGCAAAAAGAGCCAAAGGAAGAAGAAAGCCTGTGGTTTTGCTGCCCCTACAAAAAAGTGGGAAGCAGTTTCCTGCTTTCTCCAGAGATGCTTGGAAGAAAATAGGATGTTCTAGGACATAAGTCTGAAAAGGTAAACAAGCCATTTAATTAACAGAATCACATCAGAGCAAAAAAAAAAACAAGCAGGAAAGGATGGAATTAAGTACAAATCAATACAAACTATAAAAATATGAGATTCTTATGGACATAATGTTTCCCCCCAAACTTTTACTGGCCCCTAACCCTCCCATGACCAATGATCCCAACATGAGGGTGCCCTTTCCCAGTCAGGAGCCATTTTATTGCTTTAAACCAGTGTGCACAATCCCTTTAGACTTTGGTTTCAGAGGGCCCACGGCAGGTGTGCCTCTGAATCCCGGGACCTCAAAACCTTGTTAGTATTCTTTGAACTGTGCCTTGCACAGAGGCTTCCACAATTTAGTAAGTTCCTTCTGACTTGATCGTGGGGATCATGAAGATGAACTGCTACCGTTTTATTTATTTTACCTGTTCCCAGGCGATGCAGATAGGCAGTAAAATTAATTAAATCAACATTCTCCATTACCACTCCTGCTATTTCCCCAGAATAAGTTGTCACTCTAAGAAAAAGAATTTTTTTTCCCCAAGTATGTTTTAAATGATAATACAATCTCTGCTGAAAATGCAGGAGGGCTGGCAATAAGTTGTGCAAACCTCCCTTTCTCAATTTAATTAAACTCATGTAGCAAGGATGTCTTTTGGAGCCATAGTTTTCTATTGGGTTCAGACATATTTAGGCATATCTGGGGAATTTGCAGGGAGGAATCGCTTTGCAGAGCAGAGCAAATGGCCTTCTCTCACAGTCAGTTGCCTCAAAAAGGAGGAGCCCAAAGAGTCCTTGGCAAGTAAGGAAAGGGCTATGGGTCGAGGAGCTTAACATGATAGCAAAGCCTTGGAGGAGGAGACGCTTCTTAATCTTTTTGTCTCATAGACCCCTTTGAGAACCTGCTGAAAGTATTGGTATTGGACCCACAGAAAATATTTACTTATGCATTTACAACACTCAATTTCTTACACCATACCAGTTGCATTCTCATATTCCAGGAAACCTATCTGTGTATCACCACTGATGGTTCTGTGGACTCAGGGAAACACTTTCCTTAGAATTTCTGCTTTTCAAGAATTGACTGGAAATAGCTCAGCATCCCTACCCTGTCTCCAGCCCAGTTCCCTGGATGCAGGTCTGGTCCTGGACAGAAAGGAGGCCACTGTTCTCAATTCAGTAACACACTGGCCTCCAAGTAACATTGCTTTGGCCTCCTGTGTCTGGATCCATTCCAAGGGGAATAATTTTGGCCCCCCCACTTCACCACAGGCACTCGTAGGACAGCCACCAGACCTGGATATCTGTGCCCAGCAGAGATGTGGGACAGTGCAGCTGCTACGGGGGTGCCACACATGTGGAACACTTCTGGGAGAACCCACTGAGGCCTGGGGAACTGGGAACTCACCCAGGTAAGGGCACCTGCACCAAGCCAGCCAAATGTGAATACAAATGGAACAGTGATCTCATTTGTACCTACAGGTTGGTGAGGCCCAGGGACATTCATGTTATACCTGATAATTACCTCCTTTACATCATTATTTGGGATTTGGTACTAGACAATCTTAGTCTAAGATACAGGGGCATTTCTGGAGTAAAATTCTTTACTCAGCCTGGGAAACGTAGGAAGACTGTCTCTACAGAAAATTTTAACATCAGCCAGTTGTGAGTGAGCATACCTGTAGTCCCAGCTACTCAGGAGGTGGGATGGGAGAAGTACTTGAGTCCAGGAAGTCAAGGATGCAGTGAGTCATGATTGTGTCACTGCACTCCAGCCTTGGCAACAAAGAAAGACTGTGTTTCAGAAAAAAATAGTACTATGAATATAACCATGATCATAAGACCTTGATTTGGTACGGATTTTTGATATTCACAGAGCATTTTTTTTCCTTTATGTAGCTTATCTAGTGGTTGAGAACACAGGTTCTGGAGGCAGACTGAGTTCAATTTCTAGCTCCACCATTTACCAACTGTGTGACCTACAGCAAAGTATTAACCTCTCTGCGCCTTGGTTTCCTCATCTGTAAGTGACAATAGTAATTCCTTCCTCATAGGATTGGTATGAGGATTAAATGAATTGTCACATACAATGAGCTTAGAACAATGTTTAGTATATCACAACTGCTCAATAAATATAAATAATGGTATTTATTTAAAAATTTAATTCATACATGAGTTGGTGCCTTCTTTTAATTTTTCATTTGATTTACCTCTTTTGTTATGTACGTCTTACTCCATTTAATCTCTTGTGAAATAATTTAATATGGTTAATAAGTTTGAATTTGTGATGGCCAACTTAAGGGCATCCTTTAATTGTGTGGTGATAGATACTGCTTGAAGATGATACTCACTGAGGTGTTATTTGAAACTATTCTTTTCTCTCATTTGTACCTGTCATATATCTACAAGTTTCTTAAATAGTTTATTTTGCTCATAAATAGAATCCATCCGAAAGTTCAACTTATTTATGGAACCCAGCAACCTTTCCATCAAAGTAAGATGGCTACACACCTATGAAGTGACATTTAAGGCTCACTAAGAACTTGCCTGTTTCAAATAGGTCCCACTAATCCCTGCATCCTTCTGTTGGCATCAGGGTTTCCTTCTCTTCCTGTGTGGTCTGAAACAAACACTGTGACTGCTTTGCTGACTAGGGTATAACTCACTGCTTTGAGGCACTAGGGAAGGTACTGCTTCTAGAAAGTACAAGCACTGTACACACAATGTTTACTTTTCAAGGCATTTTAATGTGATTATTCTCATATACACCTTTCAATGCACCTGAAGGACCAGGTAATCTTATCACAATCTACAGGTGAGGAAACAGAGAGGCTGAGAGGTGACCAAAATTACAAACATACTCATAGATTTTCCGAGCAATTAATAAGTGCTCAGCTTGGTCTCCTCTGAGGGCTTAAAAAAGAAGACCTATATTTAGAGGAGTGTAGAATTTAGCTTTGCTTCTTTTTTTCTCTTGGAAGTTAGGAATTGTGTTTAAAATTTCTAGATTTCTACATTAACTGTTGCTGTGAAAAACAACCTACCACAGAGAACAAGAAACCAAAAACAGCTGAGTTTCAGAGCAGAGGTGAAATGGAAGAGGACACCAGTACATGATTTAAATCCTCGAAACAGCCAACAGTGATGGTCTAGTGATGCAGAACTAAGATGAAAATGGGCCTTGACTGCAGGGTTAGATTCCCAATAATTCACTGAAAACAAGTAAAACCAACAGTGGTCAGTTTGTCCTGGGACCAGTCCTGGATCTCACACAGCCCATGATATTACAAAGGTAAGGATCTCCAGGTGCTGAATTACACATAGCAACTGGAGCTTCCTCATTCTGAGTGGAGGATCAGATGAGGCCTGTTCATCATCAGGAAATCTGCTCCCTGATAGTCTCATAAAGTCGGGTGAGGTTTTAATTTTTTTTTTTTTTTACAGTTTCAGGGCTGGAAAAGCTATGATGACTCTTTACTTCCATTCTCTTTCAAAAATTAGCAATCAATATTGTATCCTTATTTACCATTTGATTTATTTTCTCTGCCTTTCCTGCCTCATCTTGCTCCAGTTGCTCTTGAGCACCTGCCTCACATCACACACTGTTTCTCAAGAATTATCTTGTTGAGTGCATGTCCTGCCTAGCATTCATTCCCCCTAATTACTAACGCTAGTAATTAGCACCTGGCTGTCACCAGAGGCCTCTATCTCCCTATCAGTATAGTGTGGGTATGCCTGGACCGCCCCTGGCTACATTGGGTATGTGATCCAAGTTCATGCTGCTAAACTGGAGCTTGAGAAATGGAGAGAATTAGGAATCCTTCACTGGGCAATGGTGTCCTGAAAGCATTGCCGTCTAGTTGTTATCTCTAGATCCCTGAAACTGTTCTTCCCAAGACCCAGCCAGTCATCTTTTCTTTGATTCTGTGAGTAGTTCTGTCTCCTCCTACCAATAAATTCCCATTTACGTTTGTGCTAACCAGGATCAATTTCTGTAGCTTGCATCTAAGAATTCATAACTGATAGTGTGCTTCAAATACAGCAAAGAAATTGCTTCTCTGTAACCATCAAGCTTAAATATGTAGAAAGATCCAAGACCTTTTGCTATGTTAAGAGGCAATATGTCATATATTGAGAAAAAAACGTGTGTTTCCTGGTTTGAATCCAAGCTTCATCACTCACTGTGAGTTGAGGGAACATAACCTTTCTGGGCCTCAGTTTTTCCCTCTGATAATATAGCTTCTACATCATGGAAGTCTTAAAGGTCTGAATGAGCTAATACAGATCTTTCCACGTATTTTGTACAGCTAGTACAGAATCTGAGACTTAATAAGCTCTCAATAAGAGTATCCATTATATTTCTTGCTCTCCATGTCCAGTGAGTTCATATTAAATCAGAATGAACAGGCTAAGTGTTCAGAATTTGAATAATTCCCTTTCAAGCCACTACACCAACATATTGTGTGATTTCTGCAGTACCTCCATCTTTTTGCTGTAAAATGGAGTAAAACAGATGGGTTGTGAGTTAATGAGTATATAAAGCACTGTGAAATCCTTACATAAAAGGGGCCCCTGAGCATCATTATCACATAACAAGAAATTGACTGTTACTCTAGGTCAGGTTTTATATTTTTAATATACTTTAAACGCATTTCTGAGTCAACATGTGAGATGAGGAAAACAAGTGGTGTTTGAACAGAAGCTCATGAACAGTGGTATAATTACTTCTTGGCCTGCACTGCCTTGTTATAGTCAACTCACTGCACAAAGAGTTTAAAAGACAAAAAATCCTAATTTTTCTGAGGTTTACAATTTCTGAGACCTAGTTCTGATAAGCAAGGCCATGCCAAGTCTACTTCTGTGCCTTGGATGAGCTCAAACACTTGTAAGTAAATCATAGAACATTCAGCTATTCATTTTTTAATAAACATCAAGCCAGAATCAGCATCCTTTCTCAATAGAGCTGTTTTTAGAGTATCTCAAAATTCCTAATACTTCCAAGGACACCAACGTCATCTAATTTATGAATTGTAAAGATCACCTCCCTTTCAGTCATTATGGGGAATACAATAAAAATAACCATAATTATGCCCAGTGAATAACAAACAGTTCCATGGGTAGCGTGGTTTGGAATTGAACCTGGATTTTAGTTGTCTCTGGCACTCATTAGTTATGTGACTTTGACAAATTGCTTACATTATTTTTTTTTTAGTTAAACAAGATAACATATTATTTATAAGCTACTATGAAGCATCTAACCCAATATCTAGCACATGATAAATATTTCTTCTCCTTAGGGCCCTGATATAGAAAATTCTATAACCTTGGTGAAATCCTAGAGCCCTCAGGTTTTTAGGTCATTCTCGTGAGGGTTAAACTGAGTTTACAAGAACATAGGAGGAGAGACAATTTTGCTATCTGCTCCTCAGATCTCCCAACAGAATTAACAGGAACTACTGAAACTGTTTTCTTTCTCAAATTCCCCATATCAGAAGTCTATATGGTAATGAGAAATAATGGGACTGAAAATAGCACCCCG
Organism: Cebus imitator; assembly: GCF_001604975.1. Classification (NCBI taxonomy): domain Eukaryota; kingdom Metazoa; phylum Chordata; class Mammalia; order Primates; family Cebidae; genus Cebus; species Cebus imitator. The sequence continues at coordinate 2,842,173 of NW_016107393.1, read as the reverse complement.
GTAACCTTCTATTCCTAAATGTGCTATCAACTTCTACAGGCAAGGATGCAAGCAAACTCACAGCTTTCTGGTGCCCCCTGGAGGCTACCGACACCGTGCCTCATAATGCAAGGAACTTATCTCCAAGGGCAAAAAAGGGAAATTCAGTCTTGCTCCTACACACGTTAAAGTTAAAAATTATCTCAAGCTTTTGTAGTCTGATACTAAATTCATTTTTATTTTCTCATATAGAGTAGTTATCTTTATTTCTATTCTTATTAATGTTCTATGTCTGAATCCTTTAGAAGAAATAATAACAAATATTGGAGACAGGTAATAAAAAATGATATTCCAGAGAAATGCAAATTAAAACCACAATGAGATGCCACTTCAAATGCATCAGTGTGGCTAATATTTTTTTAAAAAGAGCAGAAAACAAGAAGTGTTGGTGAGAATGTGGAGAAATTGGAACCCTTATGCACTGCTGGTGAGAAATTACATACTTGCTATGAAAAACAATTTGTCAGTTTCTTAAAAATTTAACAATAGAAATACCATATGATCTAGCAATTCCATTTCCTGGTATATATCCAAAAGAATTTAAAACAGGAACACAAATATATACATATACACATATGCATCACAACATTATTCACAATAGCCAAAAGGTGAAAGCAACCCATGTCCATTAATGGATGAATGGACAAACAAAATGTGGTTTGTGTATACAAATGAATACACACATACATACACACTCAGAAATATTATTCAGCCTTGCAAATTAAGGAAATTCTAACACATGCTACAACATGCATAAACCTTAAAGGCATTATGCTAAGTGAAATAATCCAGTCACAAAAAAACAAATACTATATTATTCCTCAAGTAAGGGTACTTGGAGTAGTCAAATTCATAGAGAAAGTAGAATGTTAGTTGCCCAAGTTTGGGCCCAGAGAAGAATGGAGAGTTATTGTATAAAGGATACAGAGTTTCAATTTTATAGGATGAAAAATTCTGGAGAGGGATGGTGATGAATGTGAATATATTTAATGCCTCTGAACTATACATTTAAAAATGGTTAGAATAGCAAACTTTGTTATATATTTGACCATAATATTGTTAAATAAATTAATTTAAAAGACTTTTTTAAGTTCAAGGGTACATGTGCAGGTTTGTTATATAGATAAACTTGAATCATAGGAGTTTGTTGTACAGATTATTCCATCACCCACATATTTAGCCTAGTACCGTTTAGTTTTTTGTTTTTTTGTTTTTTTTTTTTTTACTGATCCTCTCCCTCTTTCCACCCTCCACCTTCTGATAGAACCCAGTGTCTGTTGTTCCCCTTTGTGTGTATGCACCCTCATCATTTAGCTCTCATTTATAAGCAAGAAAATGGGAAATTTGTCTTTCTGTTTCTACATTAGTTTGTTAAGGATAATGGCCTCCAGCTTCATCCATGTCCCTGAAAAGGACATGATCTTTCTTTTTTATGGCTGCAGAGTATTCCGTGGTGTGTGTATATATATATACACACACATGTCTGTGTGTGTGTGTGTGTGTGTGTGTGTGTGTGTACCACATTTTATTCATCCTGTCTATCATTGATGGATATTAGGTTGATTCCATGTCTTTGCTATTGTCAATAGTGCTTCAGTGGACATATGTGTTCATGTATCTTTATAACAGAACAATTTATATTCCTTTGGGTATATCCTAGCAATGGGATTGTGGGTCAAATGGTATTTCTGTCTTTATGTCTTTGATGAATTGCCACACTGTCTTCCACCATGGCTGAACTAATTTACACTCCCGCTAACAGTATATAAGCGTTCCTTTTTCTCCACAACCTCACCAGTATCTGTTATTTTTTGCCTTTTTAATAATAGCCATTCTGACCCTTAGATAGTATTTCACTGTGCTTTTGATTTGCATTTCTCTAATGGTAAGTGATGTGGAGCTTTTTTTCATATGATTGTTGGCTGCATGTGTGTTTTCTTTTGACAAGTGTCTGTCTGTTGGTGTTCTGTGCCCACTTTTTCATGGAGTTGTTAATTTTTTCTTGTAAATTTGTTTAAGTTCCTTATAAATATTGTATATTAGACCTTTGTCTGATACATAGTTTGCAAAACTTGTCTGCCATTCTGCAGGCTGTCTGTTTACTCTGTTGATTTTTTTTT
>NW_016107393.1:2835584-2839904 GCF_001604975.1 Cebus imitator | reverse complement strand
GCGCCTATGTCCTGAATGGTATCACCTAGGTTGTCTTCCAGAGTTTTTATAGTTTTGGGTTTTACATATAAGTCTTTAATCCAGCTCAAGTTAATTTTTGTATATGGTGTAAGGAAGGGGTCCAGTTTCAATCTTCTGCATATGGCTAGCCAGTTATCCTAGCACCATTTATTGAATAGGGAACCCTTTCACCATTGCTTGTTTTTGTAAGGTTTGTTGAAGATCAGATCGTTGTAGTGTGTGGTCTTATGTCTGACTTTTCCATTAACTATAGTTAATGTCATAGCATGCAATAGATCTCTTGAATGTATTCCTCCTACCTAACTGAAATTTTGTGTCCTTTGACCCACAGGTCCCCAGTACCCCTACCCTCCAGCCTAAAAAACTTTCACAATAACATTTTTAGGTAGTCACCATTTTATTCTCTGTTTCAGTGAGTTAGACTTTTTTATACTCTACAAGTAAGATCATACAGTATTCAGCTTTCTGCATCCAGCTTCTTTCACTCAACCTAATATCCTCCTGATTCATCCATGTTGTCACAAATGACAGGATTTTCTTCTTTTCAAAGGCTGAAGAGTATTCCACTGTGTATATATAGTACATTTTCTTATCCATTCACCTATTAATAAACACTTAGGTTGATACCATATTTTGGCTATTGTGGCTAATGCTGCAATAAACATGGGAGTACAGATATCACTTCAATACACTGATTTCATATTCTTTGAATATGTACCCAGCAATGAGATTGTTAGATAATATGATAGCTCTATTTTTAATTAATTAACAAATCTTTATACTATTTTGTATATCGGCTATGCTAATTTACATTTCCACCAACAGTATGCAAGGGTTCCCTTTTCTCCACATCCTTCCCAATTCTTTTTATCTTTTGCCTTTTTTGTTTACCTGTTTTTTAAGAGACAAGGTCTCATTCTGTGGCCCAGGCTGGAGTTCAGTGGCATGATTATGGCTCACTGCAGGCTTGAATTCCTAGGCTCAAACAATCCTCCTGCCTCAGTCTCCCAAGTAGCTGGGACTACAGGCACATGCCACGATGCCTAGATAATTCTTTTGTCTTTCTGATAATAGCTATTCTAACAGGTATGATGTAGTGATGTAGTATCTCATTGTTTTAATTTTGATACTTTTTTCATATACTCGTTGGTCTTTCACATGTCTTTCTTTGAGAAATTTCTATTCGGGTCCTTAGCCCATCTTTTAATTGGATCTTTTGTTTCCTTGCTATTGAGCTGTTTGAATTCCTTATATGTTTTGGATATTAACCCCTTAATGGATTTATGGTTTACAAATATTGTTCCCATTTCATAAGTTCTCTCTATACTTTATTGATTGTTTTCTTTGCTGCACAGAAGTATTTTTGATTTAATGCAACCCCCAGCAGTTGATTTTTGCTTTTGTTACCTGTGCAAACATGTTACATGATAGAGCTCATGTCCAAAAAAATTTGTCCAGACCAAAGTCATGAAGCTTTTTCCCTATGTTTATTTCTAATAGCTTTACAATTTCAGGTCTTAAATCTAAATCCTTAATCAGTTTTCAGCTGATTTTTGCATGGTGTGAGATAAGGATCTAGTTTCATTCTTCNACCTGTGCAAACATGTTACATGATAGAGCTCATGTCCAAAAAAATTTGTCCAGACCAAAGTCATGAAGCTTTTTCCCTATGTTTATTTCTAATAGTTTCAGAGTTTGAGGACTTAGATTTAAGTCTCTAATACATTTTAATTTGATTTTTATATATGGTGAGAGATAGAGGTCTAGTTTCATTCTTCTGTATGTGGATATCCAGTTTTCCTAGGACTGTTTATTGAATAAATTTTTTCCCCATTGTGTGTTCTTGGCATCATTGTCAAAAATCAACTGACCATAAATGCATGGATTTACTTCTGGGCTCTCTATTCAGTTCCATTAGTCTGTATCTGCTTTTACGTCAGTACCATGCTGTGTTAATTATTATAACTTTTATTATCTATTATTGTGAAACAGAATCTTATGGTTTAAACCCACAGTGATTTGTAATTTCTCATGATCCTATGAATCAGGAATTTGCATGGCTCACCTGGCTTGTTCTGCATCACATGATGTCAGCTACTGAACCCTCATTTATCTGGGATCTGGACTGGGGCCGACATCTGAGATGCCCTTCCATCCCTAAGGTTTTTCTCCTTACTAGTCATTTATTAGTCCAGCCTGTGCTTCCTTATAGCATGGTGGCAGGGATCCAAAGAAAAACAAAACAAAGGTTGCCAGAATTCTTAAGAATTTGTCTTAGAAGTCCCAGAATACTATCATTTTCCCCACATCTTATTTGTAAGACTCAAGGGGAGAAAAAGTAGACTCCGCTTCTTGATGTGAGGGGCAATATACAAGAGTGGGGGAATTGCCAGCAGCTATATTTGGAGATTTTTATACCATAATAACATTTTAGGAGTCTATTTTATTTAAAAATATTGTTTTCATTTTAGATCGAGGGGCTGCTTGTGTAGATTTGTTACATGGGTATATGGTGTGATGCTGAGGTTTGGGCTCCTAATGATCTCATTGCCCAAGCAATAAACATAATACCTGATAGATAGTTTTTCAAGCCTTTCTTCCCTCTCTCCTTTTCCCCTTCTGGGATACCCAGTGTCTGTTGTTTTCACCTTTGTGTCCATGTGCACCCAATGTTTAGCTCCCACTTAGAAGTGAAAATATGTAGTATTTGGTTTTCTGTTTCTGCCTTAATTTACTCAGAATAACTGCCTCCAGCTGTATCAATGTTGCTGGAGTCATCAAAGTCATCAATAACATGACTTTGTTCCTTTTTATGGCCGAATAGTATTACATGGTGTTATATGTACCACATTTTCTTTATCCAATTCATTATTGATGTGCACCTGAGTTGATTCCATGTCTTTGCTATTGTGAGTAGTGCTGTGATAAACACACAAATACATGTGTCTTTTTGATAGAACAATTTATTATCTTTAGGTATATACCTAGTAATGGGATTGCTGAGTCAAATGGTAATTCCATTTTGATTTCATCGAGAAATCTCTAAACTATTTTCCACAGCGGCTGAACTAATTTACATTCCTACCAGTGGTGTGTAAGTCTTCCCTTTTCTCTGCAACTTTGCCAACACCTGTTTTTTTTCTTTTTTACTTTTTAATATAAGCCATTCTGACTGGTGTGAGATAGTGTTTCATTGTGGCTTTGATTTGCATCTCTCTCATGATTAATGATGGTGTGCCATTTTCATCATGTTTCTTGGCCACTTATATGCCTCCTTTTGAGAAGTATTTGATTGTGTCTTTTGCCCATTTTTTAATGGAGTTATTTGTTTGTTTCTCATTGATTTGTTTGTTTCTCATTGATTTGTTTCAGTTCCTTTAGATTCTGGATATTAGACATTTTTTTGGGAAACTGAGTCTCACTCTGTCGCCTAGGCTGAAGCGCAGTGGCACAATCAGCTCACTGGAACCTCCACCTCCAGGATTCAAGTGATACACCTGCCTCAGCCTCCCAAGTAGCTGGAATTACAGGCACGTACCAGCACACCTAGCTAATTTTTTTGTATTTTGAGTAGAGACAGGGTTTCACCATGTTGGCCAGTCTGATCTCAAATTCCTGATCTGCCTGCCTCAGCCTCCCAGAGTTCTGGGAATCACTGATGTGAGTCACTATGCCCAGCCTTGGATATTAGACTTTGTTGGGTGCATAGTTTGTAAATATTTTTTCCAATTCTGTAGATTGTCTGTCTATACTATTGATAATTCCATTTGCTGTGCAGAAACTCTTGAGTTCAGTTAGATCCCAATTGCCAATTTTTGTTTTTGTTGCATTGGCTTTTGAGGACTTAGTCAAAAATTATTTGCCTAGGCCAGTGTCTAGAAGAGTATTTCCTACTTGTTTCTAGAATCTTACAGTTTTACGTTTTATATTTAAATGTTTAACCCAGCTTGAGTTAATTTTTTTTATACAGTGATAGATAGGGGTTCTGTTTCATTCTTCTGCTTACGGTTAGCTGGTTTTCCCAGCATCATTCACTGAATAGAATGTCCTTTCCCCATTGTTTGTTTTTGTCAACTTTGTCAAAGATAAGTTGATTGTAGGTATGCAGCTTTATTTCAGTGATCTCTATTCTGTTCCATTGTTGTGTGTGTCTATTTTTGTGCCAGTGCCAGGCCATTTTGGTTACTGTAACCTTGTAGTATGATTTGAAGTCAGGTAGAGTGATGCCTCCAGCTTTGTTGTGTTTGTTTAGGATTGCCTTGGCTATTTGGGCTCTTTTGGGGTTCCATATGAATATTA
>NW_016107393.1:2827776-2834879 GCF_001604975.1 Cebus imitator | reverse complement strand
AGTTAGAGTGGACATCTTTGTCTTGTTCTTAGGTGGAATAGTTCCAGATTTTGCTCGTTCAGTACAATGTTGGCTATGGGTTTGTTAGAGATGGCTTTTACTATTTTGAGATATGTTTCATCAATGTTCAGTTTGAGAGTTTTTATCCTGAGAGGATGTTAGATTTTACTAAATGCTTTTTCTGCATCTATTGAAATGTTTATGTGGTTTATCATATGTATTGATTTGCATATGTTGAACTCTTCTTGCATCTCAGGATTAAAACTCACTTGATCATGGTGAATTAATTTTTGATGTGCAAAAGCTGGATTCAGTTTACTAGCACTTTGTTAAGGATTTTTGCATCTGTGTTTATCAGGAATATTGGCCTGAAATATTCTTTTTGTTGTTGTTGCATCTTCGCAAGATTTTGGTATTAGGATGATATTGGTTTTGTTGAGTGAATTAAAGAGGTGTCTCACTTTTGATTTTTTGAAATAGTTTAAGTAGGATTGGTACTAACTCTTTTTGTACATCTAGTAAAATTTGGCTATGAATCCATCTTGTCCAGGGTTTTTTGTAGTTGGTAGTTTTTTAAATCACTGATTCAATTTCATTGCTCATTATTGGTCTATTTAGGATTTTTGTTTCTTCCTGACTCAATTTTGGGAGATTGTTGATTTCCAGTGTATTTTCAGGTATTTATCCACTTTCCTCTAGATTTTCTAGTGTGTATGCATAGAGGCGTTCACAATACTCTCTGAGGATCTTTCGTATTTCTGTGGGATTGGTGTGATGTCACCTTTGTCATTTCTGATTGTGCTTATTTGAATCATCCCTCTTTTTTATTAATCTAGCTAGTGATCTATATCAATCTGGTTTATCTTTTCAAAAAAGCAACTTTCAATTTGTTGATCCTTTGTATTTTTGGGGGGGTTCTCAATTTCATTTTGTTCTGCTTTGATTTTTAGTTATTTCTTCTGCTAGCTTTGAATTTAGTTTGTTCTTGTTTTTCTAGTTCCCTTAGGGGCAAGGTTAAGTTGTTAATTTGAGGTTGTTCTATTGGGTACTCATGGACACAAAGATGGAAACAATAAACAATGGGGGTTTCAAAAGGGGCAAAGAAGTGAGGGAGTGGGGGAAGGGTTGAAAAACTACTTACCAGGTGCTGTTTTCTACTTGGGTGATAGGATCATTGGAAGCCCAAACCTCAGCATCAGGCAAAAAAGAAAAAGGGAGGGGGTGGTAAATGGCATAAACACGCAATTCAGAGAAAATAATACTTGAATGGCCAATAAGCATATAAAAATATGGTATGTATTTCTTCATAATCAGGAATATAATCACACGACAATAATATACTATTACTGAACTCGCATCCATTCTGGATTTACCAGAACTCATGCTTATTCTGCATGAACACACCTAAGACTCTAGGAGTAAGTGGGAACTCTGAGAGTCCACGCTATTAATTTAAGCCAGAACTTGCTTCAAAGAAAGTAATCCAAATAACTAAAGTAATCTAAAAAATACAAATATCCAAAGAATGCTATCATTTTCTTTCTTATTCACATTACTTCCCTGTATTAACTAAAATTTACACTAAAAATATTTTTTAAAGAGAAAGATAGGATAACCTAAAGTTTCTTTTTCTTTGAGATTTTTCTTATTCATCAATAAATCAAAGATAGAGTGTTGGCAGAATACTTGTGTAACGAGAAGTGAATAGAACAATTTTTTGTGTATTTCAGTTGTTCAGGCAGGAATTAAACACATATGCATACACGAACTACAAAATACTGGTAATTCTGCAAATGAGTTGAATATGCTTATTAAAACTGGCACTGCATTATATTAAGATGAATAGTTAAATTTATGCTAATAACAAAGTTTTTCTTTACTTATAATGATGATTATCCCAATTGGGTATCATAATTAATAAAATTACTTCAAAAGAAAAAGCTTTATATATTAGTATTTTCAATAGAAATCTTTCCTGCTTTTGAACAAGAAGCCCACATTTTCATGTTGCTCTGAGCCCCAGATATATATTATTTTAACAAGCCAGGCTTGTTAAAAATCTTAACTATTCTAACTGTGACGAAAGTTTATTTTCTTATTTATTCAACCAACATGGAGCTTTCTATCTTTTCACAAGCACCAAGTTTCAGCTGTTACTGAGGAATTGGAGAAGGGAGAAGGGAAGCAACCAAGGGAGATGAGTAAGCAGTGGAACACAAAATTAATATTGAAAGGCTGAAATCATCGACTTGTTTAAGAGTAGGTTAAATGCATTCATTTACATCTTAGGGTTATTGTAACAAGGACCTGAACACACCCTTTGATCTCATATCCACTACACCCCAGTGGGTGTGTAGTGAGATATTCATGGCACTTCTTTTGCTATACATGAGGACACCCCTTTTTTCTCCCATCTATATCTTCCTGTCCCATATTATATGTGGTGGGGGAGGTTAACAGAGAACCAGCCTAAAACTCTCACATCCAGGGAATTAAATACTTTGTGTTTCAGGATGAGCGCAGTGGTTCACACCTATAATCCCAGTACTTTGGGAGGCCAAGGCAGGTGGATCATTTGAGGTCAGGAGTTCAAGACCACCCTGGCCAAAATGGTGAAACCCTGCCTCTACTAAAAATACAAAAAACTAGCTGGGCATGGTGGCATACACTTGTAATCCTAGCTACTAGGGAGGCTGAGGCAGGAGAATCACTTGAACCCAGGAGGCGGAGGTTGCAGTGAGCCCAGGTTGTGCCACTGCACTCCAGCCTGGGCGACAGAGCAAGACTCCATCTTAAAAAAAAAAAAAAAAAAAAAAAAAAAAAACTCTGTGTTTCAGTTACATCTGTCCGTTCTTTTCAGGGAGGGAAATTTGCTACATCTGTTCATGTTCCTCTCCTATTTTCCCTTCTACTTAGTGAGCAGGTCTCTTCTTGGGTATGACTAACCCATCACAAACTTGGAAGCTGGGAGAAAAGGGACTGGGGGGAGCAAATATAAGGATCTAATTCTGGCCCCTTACAAGTCCTGTCTAGAAAGTGACTCCATGTTTTCTTTAAGTCATGTCACTCTTCACCACAGTTGAGACAAACTTGGGACTGTTTCCCACCTCTAAAGTTCTGTGCAGCTCAAGAGTGATTACTGAAGCTGTCCCAACCAAAGAAGAGTTTGAAAAATGCCTAATGAGTGGTGGAGAAACTTAAGATCCCCCTGTGACACAGCCTGCCCCACTGTCAGCCTGGTCAGTGCTGAGACACCTACTTGGGAGCCCCACTGTAATAGGAGAGGAAGAACACCAGCCTCACTTGCTGTGCTCCAAGGTGGCTCTGTTGCCTGGATCCCAAATCACTGTTCAGCATTAGCATTCAAGAGCTTCTGGGCTCCAAGCACCATACTATTGCCCCCTGGTGGATGATACAGTAAACTAATGTTTTCAGGCTGAACACCCAGATGGAATATTTCTCCAAGTTTGGTTATTAATTTGATACATGAATCCCAGTAACTGCCTACCCTAACCTATGCTCTCTCTAGAACAGCAAAGTACCTTGCCATAGGCCAGGAAGGTTAGACCCTCATTTAACTGGCTGTATTTCTCAATCATCAGCAGTTTCCGCAACTGTATCATTTTTTGGTGTTTCTACTGTCCACTGTAAGTCTACCTTTCCAGTCCCTGGCATGGTACTTTAAAAAAAAAAAATCCCAAATAGCAATTACTGAATACCACAAGAGCCACTAAATATCTAGGGGACCCAGTACCCAGCAGTGGGGCTGGCCAGAAACTTCTAATTATAAGAGCAGTTAAGTCACCAACCTCCTCGTCCCTTTCATGAATGATACCCATTTCTTCAGAACTAGGTGAGTGTGGAGTTTGGGTAAAAAATGAATGTTCAAGCTTTCTCACTAACTAGATAAATCTAAAATCTTCTTCTGCTAGAAAGCAACCAGATAGTAGAAAATTCATGTAAAAAATATGCTTCCTCATCTGAAAAAGTGTATCTACCAAAAACTACTCAATAGCATTCTTAATGGAGAAATTTTATAAATTTTTCACTTAAAATCAGTATTGAGAAAAAAGATAACTACTATAAACACCTTTATTGAACATGATGCTTTGGTTCTTGCATGTTGGGATACCCCATCCTAGCCCACCTATATTTTCTTCTTTTAACACAATAAGGAAAGAAAATAAATAAAACAAATAAGGATTGGAAATGAAGAAAATAAATTGTTTATTCACAGATGATATTAAGATATAAATATTTTAAAGAAATTATTTGAATTAATAAACGTATAGCAAAGTGACTGGTTATAAAATCAATATTTAAAAATCAATTGTACTTCTGTACACCAGCAAAACCCAAAAAGTTAGAAAGCCCGCCTTTGAGAAGATGCTACTTTCTCTAGCAACAAAACATTAAATATCTAGAAATTAATCTTATAAAATATGTTTAAAATTTTGGGGGAGAAAATGATAAATTGTTATCGCAAGCCATTAAAGAACATCTAAATAAATAAAGATGATACCTTAGTGGATAGGAAAACTCAAATCTTAAAAGTTCCAACTCTTTCCAAATTAATGTATAGATTCTATGCCTTACAATCAAATTTTCTTAAGGGTTTTTCTAGGAATTTGATGAACATTAAAATTTCTATGGAAAGACGAAAGCCAAGGGATTGCCAAGACATTCTAAAAAGTGGAAAATTGGGAGAGAGGGAGGTGGTAAAAGAGGAATTATTCTATCAAAATTTACTATGAAGCCAAAGAGCCATTGCAAATTGGCAATGGAACAAGGAAGAGAGCTCAGCAACAGACGTACAGCGTGTTTGAAAACAGCGTGACTGACAGAGGTAGTGTTGCAAATGACAGGGAAAAGAATAAACCATTCAGTATATGGTACTGGGATGACTGGGTATTCATTTTGAAATTAAAAAAATTATCTCTACCTCACAGTGCATAAAATAATCCATTTAAATGGATTAAAGATTTGAATGTGAAAGGTAATTAAAATAGACCTAGTAAAAATGTTATTCTTGGTTTGGGACTACATAATTAATCCAAAGGGCAGCCTTAAGTCCAAAATTTTAGATGACAGCTTTTTAATTATTTATTTATTTATTTATTTATTTATTGAGAGAAAGTCTCTGTCACCCACTCTGGAGTGCAGTGACACAATCTTGGCTCACTGCAGCCTCCACCACCAGAGCTCAAACGATCCTCCCACCTCAGCCTCCTGAGTTGCTGGGATTGCAGGCACGTGCTATCATGCCTGGTTAAGTTTTGTATTATTTGTAGAAACAGAGTTTTGCCATGTTTCCCAGGGTAATAGATGAGAGCTTTTTAAACGTACAGATAAACCAAGGAGTCCAATGAAAAGCAGCCATGATGTAACATTTTATTAAGCAATTACAGTAAGCAAATAAAAAGTAATTAGACCTTATCTTCATTAAATCTGTAAAAATACACCAATGTGGAGAGGAATTCTTAGGTGCGTACAGGTTTAGGTATCTTATAAATTCTTGTGAAAATATTCATTTTATCACTAAATACAGCCCTCTTTACCCTATTGAAGCTTTTTGTCTTAAACTCTACTTAGTGTGATATTAACATTATTGTCTTTCTTTTCATGAGAATTTGACACATCTTTTTCCACGTTTACTTTCAATTTCTATGTTTTACTTTGCCTCAGATATGTCTCTTATAGGAGAATATAGCTAAAATTTAAAACTAAACAATGATCTCCATTGCTGTAAAGGTATGTTTTACATTTGTTGCATAACAGATATATTTGAACCTACTTTTTCCCCCCATTTATTTATTTTATTGCATTTTAGGTTTTGGGGTACATGTGAAGAACATGCAAGATTGTTGCATAGGTACACACGTGGCAGTGTGGTTTGCTGCCTTCCTCCCCATCACCTACATCTGGCATCTCTCCCCTTGCTATCTCTCCCCATCTCCCCACCCCCCACCGTCCCTCCCCTATTTTCCCCCAACTGACCCCAGTGCATAGTGCTCCCCTCCCTGTGTCCATGTGTTCTTATTGTTCAACACCCACCCTGGAAACCATCATTCTCAGCAAACTGACAGAAGAGCAGAAGATCAAACACCGCATGTTCTCACTCATAGGCGGGTGTTGAACCTACTTTTATCATCTTTTTCCTGTTAATTATGTGTTTTCTTTGCTGCTTTCATTCTCCTTTGCTTCCTTCTGGTGAATTGATAGAGTGCTCTTCATTTTATTTTTTACTTTACTGACTTGGAAGGAACACATTTGATGTTTGTGCATTTTTGTTGTTGTTGTTAACAAAGTCCAAAGTTAACCAAAATCTCTGTCTTCCTTCCAAATAGTATAAAGACTCTGGAATACTGCACCACTACTTCCCCTCCACATTATTGTAATCTGCTATTTTAGTCCAAATTATTCTTTGCTATTAATTGCTAGTTGTAGGGCCTTAGACTTTTTACTTTATTTGCTGACCATTTTGTTTTTATACACTCCTTCTTTTGGGGCTTAATTTCTTCTTGAAATACATAGTCTATCTTTGAAAGTATCTTTATTTATGTATCTGTCTTGAATAGTGGTCAGTTAAGTATAGAAGGTTAGACTGACAGAAAATTTTTTCTTTGAACTTTGAAAACACCGTTTTACTTTCTTCTAACACTTTTTGGTGCTGATGAGAAATCTGTTGTCTGTCAAGTTTTCATCCCATTATAAACAACTTGTGTTATCTCTGTGGTTAATATACTCTTTGTATTTTATAGTTTTATCAAGATATATTTAGGTGAATTTGTTCTGTTTATCGTGGTGACATCTTAGGTTTCTTCAGTCTGAGAATTCCTGTTCTTCATCAATTCAGGGAAATTCTCATTATTCAATATATATTGTACTTTTTAATTGTATCCTCCATTTCTCTTACCCGCCATTTAGTATTTTTTCTCTTGAGTTCTTCACAGGGTACTTGAATAATCTCTTTACTTTTCCTCTCGAGATTATTATTATCTCTTTACCTATGTCTAATCTGCTAGTCAATCTATAATTTCGAGGTTTTTATTTCTAAGGTTATATTATTTTTACTTCTAGGTCTTTAATTTGGTTATTAAAAA
>NW_016107393.1:2819949-2827475 GCF_001604975.1 Cebus imitator | reverse complement strand
GGCTTGCGCCTATAATCCCAGCCCTTTGGGAGGCTGAAGCAGGCAGCTTGCCTGAGCTCAGGTGTTGGAAACCAGCCTGGGCAACATGGTAAAATTCCACCTCTACAAAAAGTGTGGCGGCGCACGCCTGTAGTCCCAGCTACTTGGCAGGCTGAGGTGGGAGGTTCACTTGAGCCCGGGAGGCAGAAGTTGCAGCGAGACAAGATGATGTCACTGCACTCCAGCCTGGACAGCAGAGCTAGACCCTGTCACCAAAAACAGAAAAAAAAAATCAATCCTTTCTCTTTTCATAGTGTCCTTTTTCGCAATAGTTCCTATTCCTTTTTTAACTCTAAGTATTTTGAAAATCTTATTTTAATTCTTTTTAGATTTATTCTATTATCTGCAATTCTTAAGGACCTAATTATCTTGTTTGCTGCATTTGCTGATGCTCAGCTAATTTATTTTGTGTGTCATTTGTATTTTTTATTGTGAGATAGCATCCAGAAGAAATTATTATATTGTTGAACTCTTTTGTTATGAAAATGTCTTACAGAATAGCTTTTTACTTGTTTCTTCTGGAACCCAATAGATTTCAAAGATTTTTGTTTGTTTTTCTGTTGTTCTCTGCTGTGCGTTCCCGAGTCATGAAGTACAACAAATGTGTACCCCATATCCAAGCGTGGTGCAAGTTTGAGGTAATAACTTCTAATACATGATTTCTTTTCTGCTGAAAGCATGGGGCAAATAAAGACATTTCCACTCTTTTTCCCAGTCAAGCTCAGAGTTTGTCTGGTCCCTTTTTAACAAATAGGGCAGTACATCCACGATGCAACATTTATCCAGCAGTGTCACTTCCGTTTTCTATATCTTCTCAGGAATGAGGCCATGTTACCTCCTCTAAGAAAGCATTAGAATCCCAGCAGAAGCTTCAGTCTGGTTTCACTGTTTGCTCACTGCTTTACTTTTGATTTTTCTCTTTTCATCTGGCACACAGAATTCTCTTTATTTTGAGCTTGATTATACATTCACAAATTGTTCAAGTGTATCTTTTATCCAACATTTTTATGAGTTATATTATGAAGATCTCATCTATGTGAATGGAGTCCACTGTGTTGATAAAAGTTTCATCAATGAATTATTTTCTTTGTTAAATACATTTTAATACTCATTCAGTCTTTTGAGTGCTAGTTTGCCTTTAATTTTAATGTTTGAAATCTTTCTTATAAAATAGTTAAGACATATATATCAGAACAAAGAATAATGCAACAAACACAAATGTACCCATTACCCATCTTAAGAAAAAAGTGCTAATAGAGGTTATGTCACTGAGTACATACCTCAAATGAGATACCCTTCTCTCCTTCCCAACAATAACACTTTTCATGATTTGGGTGTTGATTATTCCCATGCATTTCTTTCTTCTTTTACTACATGCTTAAATAGCCTTAATGGCATGGTTATACATATTTTAACACATCTATGTGCACATATATGTTATAGATGTGTTAAAATATGTATGTGTGTTCCTTTTTATGACCATTTCACAATTATTTATCTGTTCTCATAGGCTATGGTTTGAATGTGTCCTCCAAAGTTTATATACTAGAAACTTAATCCCCAATGCAACATTGTTGAGAAGTAGACTCTTTCAGAGGTGATGAGAAGATGCCCTCATGAATGGATTAATGCTATTATCATGTGAATGGGTTAGTTATCATGGGAGTGGTTCCTGATAAAAGAATGAGTTTGGGCCCCTCCCTCCCCCTCTCTCTCTCACATGCTGTGTCACCACACAATGTCTTCTGTTATCTTACAATGCAGAGAAAGTCCTTTCCAGATGCAGATCCTTTATCTTGGACTTGCCAGCCTTCAGAATTGTGAGACAAATAAACTTCTATTATTTTTAAATTACCTAGTCTATGATATTCTGTTGTACTAACACAAAGCACTAAGATATCACATCAATAGATGTCTATGGTATTTCCAATATTTTACTACTGCTGACAGTGCTGCTATGAACATTTTTGTGTATACGTACATGAATTCTATAGAAGTGAATATACTAACTTGTAGAACACTTGCATTTTTAGCTTTACTAAAATGTATGTAAAGTTGTTACATAAAAGTTACATTTAGTGCCTCCTCTACATATAGTAAACATCTTACACATTCTCCTTCCCTTTTGCTTCTCTCTCAATAGCTTCCACATGGATTGCAGACACTTCACCAAACTATTCTCAAGTCCCAACTCACAAATCTCTGCATGTTCTTATCAACATTCTACAGGTCTTTTACTCTCACAGGCTAAAACTCTATAGGAGGGCAGGAGTACTTGGTTCGCTTCACCTCCTTCTGTTTGCCCTTGACCCAGTGAAGGTAAAGGTAAACATCCCAGCCACCTAATAAGTAAAGATTTTTTCCTCCTTTTCTAACATTTTAATATAGGAAATTCTGTCATGAATAACATTATTTAAATTCTTTCAGAAGTGACTTCCCAAGTTAAATTAATACATAAATTTATGTGTTCTCTTAGGTATCGTTTTACATGTTCATTTCAACGCATATTCTAAAGGAAATATTAATTCCTTTGTTTACTATATAAAGGGACTTACTCTGATACAAAACTTCTGGGCTTCATAGCTGACCTTCAAGGGGAGAACAAAAAAGTCCTGAAATGATATACACTATGTGTGTGTGTGCATTATGTACATTTTGCTTGGGGGAAGTTCTGTAACTGTTACCAGATTTTCAAAGAGGCCATGACCTCATAATAATGTATAATTAACTTTCAACCTATGGAATTAATTTCAGGTGCATATGGATGAGGTCAGCCCCACCAGAGCCTAATGGGTACACATGGTCTCTTGGAACCTTTCCCTCATTATAAATAGCCCCTTCGCATAGTCTGGGTCTATTTCTTCAGGGAAACTATAGACTATGGGTTACAATTAAATTATCTTTCTGGTCTATAATTTTATATTGTATACTATAAATCAATAATGACATCTGCCTTTGTAAATGTTTCCAGTTTAAAGCCACAGACACATAAAACGTGTAAGATACACTTCTGTATATTTGTTCTAATCAACTGAAATAATTGGAAACAGCAAAACATTCCTTTATATATAGTTAATATTCTAGAGGCTTTTTAAAACATTAATTTAATACATATCTTTATGGGGCTTCTAGGAAATTGTTTACTATTATGAAAAAGAAGAAAGAATAGGCAGAATGCAGAAAATGGTTAGAGCAGTGAAACTACTCAGTATGATAATGTAATGGCAGATACATGTCGTTATGTATTTGTCCAAACCCATAGAACATACAACACCAGGAGTGAACCCTAATGAAACTATGGACTTTGGATGGTTATAATGGATCAATGTAAGTTTATCAATTGTAACAAAAGTACCACTCTGGTGGGGAATGTTGGTAATAGGGAAGGCTATGTATGTGTGAGGGTAGAGGATATATGGGAAGTTTCGTACCTTCTGTTTTATTTTTCTGTGAACCTAAAGCTGCTCTAGAAAATAAAGTCTATTTTCCAAAAATGATGAAAGAATTTTTTTCCACTCAGCTGATTACTAAGGGATATGCCTTTCTCAATTTACTCTAGAGAATTCATTTATGAAGATCCTGCTAATATATTCTTAGAATAAGAGGCATGTGGCCACCCAAATTCATGGCTAAATTTCTGAATTGATAGAGTCAAATTGCTAACAACAGAAATGCTTGTATTGACCAAGCACTGTGGTTTAAGTTTGCTCATTTATTTTATAAATTTGCCGTAAAGCTTTTAGACGAGTTTTATTACTCAAATTATGAGGCTAAGTCAGAGTGGCCTTTTAAATCTATGAATTAATTAGATCTCTATTTCTAGAGCACTGAAAATATCGACCCCTTTCTTTCAATGAATATGTTTTTTCTCTATTACAAATAGATTGTTATTTAGTTCATAATTTGCATAGTTTGCAATCATTCATATGTATAGTACTTGGACATATCAGTAAATATAAATTTACTTCACTCTCCACTTCTGGGTAAATGAGAGAAGCTTATATATGCATGTTATATAAGAAATTACCCTTCATTAAGTCATTTTCTACATTCAATATATTAAACGCATGCCTAAGCAAGGATATAGTTCTCACCTATTTGTACTCTCCATGCGAAATTCTTTTTGCTTTCTTTATAACTTCCACGTGGGAGTTACCTCAGCCCAGCATTTCTGCTTTCTCCTATTTTTTTCTTTTTGGCCACCACTTTGTTCTTTCTACTACTTATCATCACTTTCTTATCCTTTCTATAAGGCATTTATCAGTTCATTCTTGAAAAGATTTTTTCCATCTCTGATCTTCATATGCCAGGTTTGATTGTTTTTTCTAAATCCATTCAGAACCAAATCTGACTGTGTCCATGTCATTGGGCAGGGCTTACTCCACCACCTTCACTCATCAGTCACAGCAATTGGTCCAGGAATAGGTGCAAGATCGTGGCTGAATTAATCTGGAAAAAGAGAGTTTTCTTTCATTCAGGGTTTTTAGCTGGTAGTATTTAAGATTGAAGCTCATAGAAGCAGCCTTGCCACACAGGAAGAGATTGTCTGAGGATGATGCCACTACACAAAAGAGAACAGAACAAAGAGAGTAAGAGAGGCAGATTCTAAAGACATTTTTCAATACCTAGATCCAGTTATACTTGATCAATCCCTTGAATTTTCCTTTTTATGAAAGCAATGATATGCTTTGACCAGTTTGAGTCATGTTTGTTTTGTATGAAGAATTCCAATACCTTATTTTGTTTTAGAAAATTTTATTTTCATTCAATAAAAGTAAGATATTTCTAACAAAATCCCACATATGGTTGAATTAGAACAACATAGCATTAGTTAAGATACATCAGATTGCTGGAAATGGAAACCAATTTTAATCTTGTGTATTTTGAAATAGGTATTTGTTTGCTCATTTCTTTTTTTTTTTTTTTTTTTTTGACTCTATTCCTATTTTCTAGAATTCCAATAATGCATGTAATAGACCTTTTGTATTATCCTACATTCTTGGTGGTCCTTTTTTTTTGTACTTTGGGTTCTGGAGTATATGTGCAGATCATGCAGGATTGTTGCAGAGGTACACACATGACAAGGTGGTTTGCTGTCTCCATTCACCCGTCACCTATATCTGGCATTTATCCCCTTGTTATCTCTCCCAACCTCCCCACCCCCTGCTGTCCCTCCACTAGCCCCCCCACAACAGACACCAGTGTGTGATGCTCCCCTCCCTGTGTCCATGTGTTCTCAATGTTCAATACCTGCCTGTGAATAAGAACATGCATTGCTTGATTTTCTGTTCTTGTGTCAGTTTGCTGAGAATGATGGTTTCCAGATTCATTCATGTCCCTACAAAGGACACAAACTCATTGTTTTTTATGGCTACATAGTATTCCATGGTATATATGGGCCACATTTTCCTTGTCCAGTCTATCATCCATGGGCATTTGGGTTGGTTCCAAGTCTTTGCTATTGTAAACAGTGTCACAATGAACATATGTCTGCATGTGTCTTTATAACAGAACGATTTATAATTCTTTGGATATATACCAAGTAATGTGACTGCTGGGTCAAATGGAATTTCTATTTCTAGATCCGTGATGAATTGTCACACTGTCTTCCACAATGGCTGAGCTAATTAAGACTCCCACCAACAGTGTAAAAGTATTCCTATTTCTCCACATTCTCTCCATCATCTGTTGTCTCCAGATTTTTTGATGATCGCCATTCTAACTGGCATGAGATGATGTCTCAGTGTAGTTTTTATTCACATTTCTCTAATGACCAGTGATGATGAGCATTTTTTCATATGTTTTTTGGCCTCATATATGTCTTCTTCTGAAATGTGTCTATTCATATCCTTGGCGACTTTTGAGTGAGTTTGTTTTTTTCTTGTAAATCTGTTTTAGTTCTTTGTAGATTCTGGATATTAGCCCTTTGTCAAATGGGTAGATTGCAAAAATTTTTCCCCATTCTGTTGGTTGCCAGTACACTCTAATGATTGTTTCTTTTGCTGTACGGAAGCTCTGGAGTTTAATTAGATCCCATTTGTCTAATTTGGCTTTTGTTGCCAATGATTTTGGTGTTTTAGTCATGAAGTCCTTGCCTATGTCTGTGTCTTGAATGGTTTTGCCTAGGTTTTCTTCTAGGGTTTTTATGGTGTTAGGTCTTATATTTAAGTCTTTATGCATCTGGCGTTAATTTTAGAGTAAGGTGTCAGTAAGGGGTCCAGTTTCTGCTTTCTGTAAATGGCAAGCCAGTTTTCCCAACACCATTTATTAAACAGGGAATCCTTTCCCCATTGCTTCCTTTTGTCAGGTTTGTCAAAGATCATATGGTTGTAGATGTGTGGCATGGCCTCTGAGCCCTCTGTTCTGTCACATTGGTCTACATCTCTGTTTTGGTACCTATGCCATGCTGTTTTGATTACTGTAGCCTAGTAGTATAGTTTGAAGTCAGGTAGCATGATACCTCCAGCTTTGTTCTTTTTGCTTATGATTGTCTCGGCTATGTGGGCTCTCCTTTGGTTCCATATGAAGTTTAAGGTGGCTTTTTCCAGTTCTGTGAAGAAGGTCATTGGTAACTTGATGGGGATAGCATTGAATCTATAAATTACTTTGGGCATTATGGCCATTTTCACAATATTGATTCTTCCTCACCATGAGCATGGAATGTTTTTCCATCTGTTTGTCATCTCTTATTTCCTTGAGCAGTGGTTTGTAGTTCTCCTTGAAGAGGTTCTTTACATCCTTTGTTAGTTATATTCCTAGGCATTTTATTCTCTTTGTAGCGTGAATGGGAGTTCGCTCTTGATTTGACTCTCTGTTAGTCTGTTATTGGTGTATAGGAATGCTTATGATTTCTGAACATTGATTTTGTATCCTGACACTTTGCTCAAGTTGCTTATCAGTTTCAGGAGATTTTGGGATGAGACAATGGGTTCTTCTAAATATATAATCATGTCATCTGCATATAGACACAATTTGCCCTACTACTTTCCTAATTGAATACACTTTATTTCTTTTTCTTGACTGATTGTTCTGGCTAGAACTTCCAATACTATATCGAACAGGAGTGGTGAGAGAAGGCATCCTTGTCTAGTGCCAGATTTAAGAGGGAATGCTTCCAGTTTTTGCCCATTCAGTATGATATTGGCTGTGGGTTTGTTGTAAATAGCTTTTATTATTTTGAGATACGTTCCACTGATACCTAGTTTGAGAGTTTTTAGCATAAAGCACTGATGAATTTTGTTGAAGTCCTTCTCTGCATCTATTGAAATAATCATGTGGTTTTTGTCTTTGGTTTGGTTTGTGTGATGGATTACGTTTATAGACTTGCATATGTTGAACCAGCCTTGCATCCCTGGGATGAAGCCTGCTTGATGGTGATGTATAAGCTTTTTGATGTGCTGTTGCAATCGGTTTGCCAGTATTTTATTGAAGATTTTTGCATCTATGTTCATCATGGATATTGGCCTGAAGTTTTCTTTTTTTTTTTT
>NW_016107393.1:2812549-2815494 GCF_001604975.1 Cebus imitator | reverse complement strand
TTGCATTGGGTTAGAACATGTTCTTTTAGCTCAGAGAAGTTTGTTACTACCCACCTAATGAAGCCCGCTTCTGTCGGTTCATCAGGCTTATTCCCCATCCAGCTTTGTTCCCTTGCTGGTGAGGAGGTGTGATCCCTTGGAGGAGGAGAGGCATTCTGGTTTTTGGTGTTTTCATCCTTTTTGCACTGGTTTCTTCCCATCTTCATGGATTTATCTACCTGTGGTCTTTGTAGTTGGTGACTTTTGGATGGAGTCTCTGAGTGGGCATCCTTTTTGTTGATGTTGAAGCTATTCCTTTCTGTTTTTTAGTTTTCCTTCTAACACTCAGGCCCCTCTGCTGCAGGACTGCTGGAGGTCCACTCCAGACCCTGCTAACCTGGGGATCACCCATGGAAGCTATAGAACAGTAAGGGTTGCTGCCGATTTCTTCTTCTGTTATCTTTTTTCCAGAAAGGTACCCATCAGATGTCAGCTAGAGCTCTCCTTTATGAGGTGTCTCTTTGGATCTACAGGGTTCGAGGAGCCCCTTGAGGAAACAGTCTGTCCCTTATCAGAGCTCAAGTGTTGTGCTGGGAGCTCTGTTGTTCTGTTTGGAGCTGCTAGGCAGGTAAGTTTAAGTCTGCTGCAGTCGAACTCATAACCGCCTCTTTTACCAGATGCTCTATCCTGGGAATTGGGGCTTTATTTATAAGTTCCTGACATGCTGCTGCCTTTTTTCAGAGATGCCCTGCCCAGTAAAGAGGTAGTCTAAGCACAGTCTGCCAGAAGAGGCACTGCTGAGCTTCCTCGGGCTCTGCCCAGCTGCTTGTGGTTTTGTTTACATAGGTACAGTTAGAACTGTCTGCCTCGTACCCTACAAGCTAGTCAGTAATGACGGTCTGCCTCAGTAATTGTGGACTGCCTCAGTAATGGCAGATTGCCTCAATAATGGCAGACTGCCTCAGTAATGGTGAATTGCCTCAGTAGTGGTGGACTGCCTCAGTAATGGCGGACACCCTTCCCCTGACAGAGCTGGACCATCCCGAGTCCAGCTGCACTTGCTGCAAAACTCTGAATCCATAGTGTTTCAGATTGCTGGTCTTTGTGGTGGTGGGAACCACTGAGCCAGATCACCTGTCTCCCTGCTTTCAGCTGCGTCTTTTCCAGTTGAATGGGTGGTTCTGTCTCCCAGGCGTTCCAAGCACCAGTTGAAACAGCCACTCAGATTTATGTGAGTTTTTGTGCAGAAACCCATGGCACCGGCTGAAACAGCTGTGCTGGAAACTCCTGGTGCTTTTTGGACTGGGAATCTCCTGGTATGTAGGCAGTAAAAACTGTAGGAAAAGCAGCTATATCTGAACCAGAGTGCTGGAGTGGATGGAAAAGCCCCCAGTGGCCTCTGTTGTGTAGGGACAGGAGTCCTCCGGGGATTGCACTTCCCGAGCGAGGCAGCACCCTACCCTGCCTTGGCTTGCCTTTCTTGGGCTACACCCACTGTGCAAACAGTCCCATTGAGATGCACCTGGTACCTCGTTTATAAATGCAGTGATAACTCACCCTCTGTGTTGCTGTCGCTGGGAACTGCACTCCAGAGCTGTTTCTTTTTGGCCATCTTCGATCTGCCCGTTTGCTCATTTCTGTAAAGTTTCAGAGGTAAGCAAGGCTCAGGCATGACTGAGTTCCAGAACTTTAATACTAGTTTTCGATATTTTAGTTCTCCGCCAATCCCTCTTTTCAGCTTGACATCATTCTCTCTGCTTGACAGATTTTCTCCATGTGGTGAAAACGTGACCACTGGGAGCTCCAGAACTGCATACCAACCACGTTTTTATTATCTTTAGATAAAAGGTTATGCTTCCTCCAGCTCCAAGTACTCTGATTATCCCATTATAACTACACATGAAAAAAATCATGTGGAAAACATATAGAGTCTATCACTGACTAGCCCTGAATTACATGCCCACCTCTGTGGTCAGAAGGCAGCCTCTTGCAATTGATGATCCAAGTAGAACCCCATGAAATTGGAACAGATGGAAAATGTAGGGAAGCAATTTCCCAAGTAGAAATACAAGAGGTGTAAGATTTCTGTGAAACACATCAAGTTTACCACTCATGTTTATCTCTTGTTCTTCTCTAAACTCCACTAAAATGAGGGAATAAACTGATTTTAAAAAACTTATGGGTTTGAAGAAAGTAATATTCATGGGTGAGAGAGAGAGCTTAACACAATTCTGGAAGGCAAAAAGCTGATAGAAGAACAGAACCAATCATCTTGTTGGAAGATGTCAAAGCCTAAGGAGTGGTCAGTGAGCAATATCTGAAAGGATTTTACATCACCTGGCATGGCTGCGGGTGGGGATAAGGTGAAAAGCTGTAAAAGAAGATATGAGTTAAAGTTGTGTGGAGTGGTCAAACCTTCCTGACTGCTCATCAGCAGAATTTCAGAAATCTTTAATTCCCATGCAGCAGGTACCTCCAATAATGCATACTCAAGAGACTGGGGTTCTTTCTCTATAGAATTTGAATGAGAAAGGTTAAAGTCTCACAATCTCACTGGCAGAAGAATGGGTAGGATATGGGGTTGTTAATAGAGAATTAATTTACAAACTGCACATAGCTCCCCAAGCCCCATCCTCATTACATCTTTGTGCAGTGTACTGCCTGAACTAGTTGTGTGGATATGTCTAGAACTATAAAATCTTGGTTAACTAGAATCTTTGTCTGCATACTTCTTTTAGGAAAATTAGGTAAAAGGAAAACAATAAGCTTATGATATCAGAGATTTATTTAAAACAAGAGGCTGGGCGCAGTGGCTCACGCCTGTAATCCCAGCACTTTGGGAGGCCGAGACGGGTGGATCACGAGGTCAAGAGATCGAGACCATCCTGGTCAACATAGTGAAACCCCGTCTCTACTAAAAATACAAAAAATCAGCTGGACATGCTGTAATCCCAGCTACTCAGGAG
>NW_016107393.1:2793267-2812426 GCF_001604975.1 Cebus imitator | reverse complement strand
ATTTTTGCCTCTAACAAAGCTGCACAGAAATTATGAATATTCTAGGAGATGCCCAGGCATCACATGATCCTAAATCATCAAATCAACATTGAATTGTGTTTGGCATTTTATACTTACTGAGCCAGGAAAGTGAAGTGGCTCCATTTACAAAAGTTTTCTAAACTAATAGTTAAAACAAATAATTTTCTTATAAATAGTAAATTAAACAGGAATTTGGAACATTCTGGTTAATTGTGATTTTGCTATATATTGATATTTTATAGCTCCTACCCCTTTGATTCAGGAGCTACATCCCTATCATTGAATTGATAAGTTATATTTAGTAATGTTTGGTGTTTGGATTCATAATGTTTGCAGTAACACTTGGAAATTTCTTACCAGCTATTTTTAAAGTCTTAATCTGTTTTTTGTTTTTGTTTCTGTTTTTTCGCTACTCTTTAGGATAAGAGAATGTTTACATCTTAATGTAAAAAATGAAAACAGGCATAAATAATGGTTTATGTATAGAAATGCTTTCTTTCATTACTTGGTGTCTACATCTCTAAGTGTTTACATAGCTTCTCTGCCTGGACGATGTTGCTAAGGAAACTATGAATTAGGAAGGAGAAAAAAAAAAGTTGAATATCTAGTCCCAAGAAAGAGAGGGTGGTTTCTATAAAAAAATTACGTGTATATGTGTATATACATATCTATGTATGTATACGTATGTATATATCTATGTATATGTATATGTGTATATATCTATATATGTTTATATGTATATGTATGTATACATATGTGTGTATTTATATATGTGTATACAGACACATGCACACCCACGCCCACGCATTCTCTTGGCATCGTTGTCAAAAATCAGTTGACCATAGACAACTGCATATATAATATGCCTTGTGTGTATATATATATATAACTACAAAAAAAAAGTGTGCAAAGAACAAAAAAGAACTTTTTAAAAACCTATAATTAGAATCATCAAAGAGATAAGAAAATAATGCATGCATAAAATAAGAAAAAGTATATAAAATAAGAAAAATAAGGGTTATTAGAAATTAAACATGTTATTATCAAAATGAGAAGTTTAATAAAAGAGTTGGAAGATAGAGTCATGGAAAACTCTCACACAGTAAAACAAAGAAACTGTTTTTTTTTTTTAAAGAGAGGAATAAAGCAATAAATCCCAGAGGAATTCCTACATTCAACCAAGATGAGTTCCAGAAAAAAAGAAGAGAGGAAATGGAAGAAGAGAAATGGTCAAAGAAATCATGATAAAATTTCCTACAACAGAAGGATATGTCTAAGTAATTCATACTTAGTAATGAATTTAAAAAAAGAAGTGCAAAACATATTTTCTAAACTACAAAATATTGTTGAAAGAAATTAAAGAAGATGAAAACGTACGATGCCTGTACTCCCCAAATTAGTCTACAGATTCAACATCATCCTTGTCAGACTTTGGCTACTTCTTTGTAGCTGAATCTAAAATTCACATTGAACTTCAAGGAACCTAGAAGGGCCAAATCAATCTTAAAATAGAATAACAAAGTAGGAGGATTTATCCTTTCTAATTTCATAGTTTACCACAAAACAACAGTAATCGAGATAGAGTGTTACTGGTACTAGGATAGGCATACAGATCAATGACATAGAATTGTGTGTTCATAAATAGACCTGTGTGTCTGTGATCAACTGATTTTTGACAATGATGCCAAGAGTATTCATGTAGAAAATAATAGTCTCTTCAACAGTTGGTGCCAGTGCCATTCAATAGCTACATGCAGAAGTATGAAGTTAGACCCTTACTTCAAATGTTAAAAAAATAATAATCCAAATGGATCAAAGACTTAAACATAAGAGCTGAAACTCATAGAAGTAAACATAGGCATAAATTTTCATGGCCTTTTATTTAACAATGATTTCTTATATATGACACCAAAAGTAAAAACAATGAAAGAGAAAAAAGATAAGTTTGAATTCCTAAAAATTAAAACTTTTGTATATCAAAGTACACTATCAAGAAAGCGAAAACACGATCTCCAGAATTGAAAAAAACATTTGCAAATTCTATGTCTAATAAGGATGTAGTACCAATAATACATATTTTAAAATCTCTTATAACTCAACAAAAAAGAAACAATGGGCAAAAGATAAAAATAGATATCTTTTCAAGGAGGATATGCAAATGTCCAACGAGCACGTAAAACATGCTCATCATTATTATTAGGAAAATGCAAATCAAAACCATAATAAGACATCATTTCACATCCATTAGGATAACTATAATAATAATTTTAAAACAACAAAAAACAAGTGTTGGTAAGGATATGGTGAAATTGGAACCCTTATACTTTGCTGATGAGAATTTGAATGGCGCAGCCATTCTGAACTATAATTTGACAGTTCCTCAATTAATTAAACATTGAATTACCATAGGACCCAACAATTAAACTCAGGTTTACGCAGAAAATATTTGAAAGCAGATGTTCAAACAAAAATGTATGGATGGGTGTTCAAAGGAGTGCTATGTACAATAGCCAAAAAGTGGAAACAACTCAAATGACCCTTAACAAGTTGAGTGGATAGACAAAATAGGGTAGATTGAGCTCCCTGCGTGCACTGTGTGGTGCCAGAGAGGCCAACCAGAATCAAGGTGTCTGGCACTGAGGAAGCAATTTTTGGGAGTTCTACTCCTCATGGCAGCTTGATATGCTTTGAACAGTGCCAGTACACACCCGAAGAGTACCAGGTCATCCTGAAGGCCCTGAGGCAGAGGCCAGGCCCAGAATACATAAGTAGCTAGCACATGACCAGAGGAGGCCAGAAGATGTGTTCCACTGAGGGTCATTGGGTAATTAATCTGGCCAATGAGATGTTTGGTTACAATGGTGGGGCACACTTCATCAAGCAGCAGAATGTGGATTTTGTTGACCTCAACAATGGCAAGTTCTACGTGGGAGTCTGTGCATTTGTGAAGGTCCAGTTGAAGAACAGTTCAAATCATGAAGTTGTGGGTTGTGGTGTTATGGCCTCAAGTCCAAGGCCTCATCTTTGTAGAAGGCAAGGAAGGAGGCAGTGACAGATGGATTGAAGCAAGCCCTCAGGAGTTTTGGGAATGCACTTGGAAAATGTATTCTGGACAAAGACTACCTGAGGTCACTAAATAAGCTTCCACGCCAGTTGCCTCTTGAAGTGGATTTAAGTAAAGCAAAGAGATAAGATTTTGAACCATCTGTGGACATAACAGCTGCTAACCGAACACGACCCTGGGACACCCACAACTACAAGAGTTGACCTCTCCTTGCAGACAAAGCTACATTGTGATTCAGGGGAACAAGGACTGCAGCTCCCTACTTGTGAGCTCATCCACTGTGGAGAGAGAGGCCACGTGCCAGCAGAAGCTCCAGCAAAAGCAACTGCAGCAGCAGTTCCAGGAGCAGATGGAGAAACACCTTCGCCCTGTCAGTTGAGAAGAGTAGGGAGACTCTTGGAGACAACCCTGAAATGTGGAATGTGACTCTAGATGCAGGGGATGGTGTGGTCAAGCCTTGTCTAGAGCAGAACCACCCCAGACCTCTAACATACCAGCCTGAACAACCAGATGGTGACCCAGAACAGGACTCCACACAGTCCTTGCTGCCAGAAACTGCAAGCAAAACCTGGACCTTGAGACCTCCAAACTTAGAGCACTGACCAATACATAACAGGAAGCTGGGAATCTCATAGGAAGGGCCAGGACATGAATGAAGAAAAGGAAATCGGATGCTTCTTAACTGAGACGCAGGTCACATCACTGGACTCTGTCACAAAGGGTCTTTGGAAAACTAATTTTTGGTCATGAAATTGTTCATCACTCCTGGAGGATGAACTTCATTACTAAAGATTTATCTTGCTTCATTCTGAACCTTATCAATAGGGTTTGACTGAGATCCCACCACAGATAGAGCAGAGCACTTTTTAAAATCTCATCCCCCACCTTAGCTGGGAGAGGCTCTGGACAGATGAAATACCTTTTCTTTGGCTTCTGAGGTTTCTCACTATTTATTCCTAAACTATTATGTTAATACAGATGGATATTTTAGGAATCACCAATGGCTGCTTGCCCACAAGTAATATAGGCCAGACTTAGTACTAAGTACCTGCCTTAGCAATTGCCTACATTCAATTATTTTGTATAACCTCTGCCTTCTTTCCTTTAGTGCACCATGCCATTAATATTGTCCACATTAAGCACTGTGGATCACAATAGGAAAAAGGTTGGAGTAGTGCTTTTTACTATTTTGTATCAATCCAGGCTACAACCTTCATTTGGCATAAATAAGCTCACTTATGGGTTTATGATATTTAGAAAATAGAGGATATTTATTTAATGTAATATTATTTTACCCTAAGAAAACAAGTCATATTATACTTATATATGCTTACATTATGCTGATATATGCTACAACATGGAAGAACTTAAAAACAGGAAAGAAGCCACAAAATATCACAAATTATATGACTTCTTTTACATGAAATGTCCCAAATAGACAAAATTATAGAAACGTAAAGTAGATTTGTAGTTACTTAAGGATGAGAAGGATAGAGAATGGAATTTGAGAGCTAAAAGGTGTGGGGGTTCTCTGTGTTGATAAAAATATAAATTTGTCTTTGGTGTTGGTTGCAGATAGCTGTGGATATACTTAAAAATGATTTAATTGTATTCTTTAAAGGAGTGAATTGTGAGCTGTGTTAATTATATCTTAGTAAAGCTAATTTTAAAACTTTTAAAGGAAAAAGTCGGAGGGCATCAAATGCCTAGCACATTGACTAGAAAAAGCCCCACATCAGTGCACATCAATGGGAACAGAGAAGACACTACAATCTCCAGGCAAAAACCTTAGCTCACATTAAAAAGATTGTAGGCTGAGAATGGCATCAACTTATAAAAGAGATACCTTTTTAAGTTAACAGACAATGGAGTAACACATACAAAATGATTGATGAAGCAAAATAATTTTCAGTCTCACATTTTTATTGACGACAGAATGAAGACATATTCTTAAATGTAGAGGATATTTTACCTTTCATGCACCCTTTCAAAGGGAACCACCCTTTCGCTGGAGAATAGACTACAGTAAAGTCAGGAAGTAAAACAAAAAGAGGAGCCAACTCAATAGCACCGCCCAGAGGAGGCCCAGGTCACTGACTCTGCAGCCCACAGTGGAGTGAGGACAGAGAGACCTCAACTGGATATCTTTACAGAGAAGCTATTCAGTAAAATAGTGAATATTATGAAGCATTTTGGAGCACTCCTTGGGCAGTGTGGGGAGAATACATGGGTAGCAAGTATTACATGTGAAAAAATTTGATAAGGTAAAAACACTGCTGAAAAGAGGGGAATGTGTGTGTGTGTGTGTGTATATATATATATATGACTTTGCCCCACAATAAATAGTATGTTCATAGTTATAATGAATTTATACAATGTATAAATTTAATTAATACTGACATAATAGGCAATGGTAGGAGGAGGGGTAAGAAAATAAGTATGTTTGTCATTTAGAAAAAAGGACAAGAATAGAAGAAACCACTAAAAAAGTCGAAAGATTGTCTTTGGGTAGAAGAAGGACATGAGGGGTCCAGGACTTATTTTTCATTTTATGTTTATGGCACTGTTTAATTTTTTACCTTCTCCATATATGATTGACTTTTATTTCATAAATATTTCAAAAACAACAAAATTGAAAAGGTAATATACAAATCTTTTGATATCTATTCCACTGACCTGAGCTTTATATTAGAGCTATGAGGACAAGCTATGTTGACAGAATCCTTTGTTTAGTGTCTACACAGACAAAATTCTAAACACTTAAGGACAAAATGCTTTTGTTGATGCCAGCATTATAATTTCATTGAGTATATATGGTTAAAGTCTTATTTAATGTCACCAGTTCCTTTTCTGTGTTTCTCTGACAAGATTCTAATTTAATATTTGTATAATTGCTGGCTCTGCTAGCAAAGGACCTAGGCACTCTGTATTTAAGGAGGGCACTGAGAATTCGTTAGCTTTCTTGAAATCTTGTGGATTTTTAGACACACAAATCCTACTTTTAAGAAATCATCAGAGTAATCCTCAATAGACAGGAATTCAGGTCAGAAAATACTCTAAATCCTTCAGACGGAAAAAGCTATAAATCCTTTAGGTTACTCTGGAGGACCTAAAGTGGGATGATACATTTAAGTCTGTGAATTATGTGGCAAAATTAAGAGTCACTTGGTAAATTCTTGCCGTGATGCTACACTCTAGGGAGATAAATCCATGCATGCTACATTATATTCTGAGGAAAACACAAAAAATTAATGATTTCTTTCCATTACCTTGGTCCCTTCAACATCCTGTCCCCAGAAACCTCTGTAGAAATAAACAGTTGCCCTCTGGATAAATAACCAGACCAAAACGATTTGACCAAAAAGTTTTGAAATCAATACTCCTCATCTTTTCTCCTCTAACTCCTTAGCGCTTTTAAGCTATTTCATCCCAACTGTTCTCAAACAAGAGCTTTTCTTGAATCAGACACTGATTTTGTTGCTGTTATTATATATGATTGACAGTGTTTTCCATTCAACTTAATTGGCTATCTAATTATAGAAAGTAAAACAGCTGATTGGTTTGGTTACCTGCTTACCTAATCTCTGTGTAAGAAACCTTAATGGATCTTAAGCGATTCTCCTGCCTCAACCTCCTGAGTAGTTGGGATTACAGGCACCCACCTCCACTCCCAGCTAATTTTTGTATTTTTTCAGTAGACATGGGGTTTCGCCATGTTGGTCAGGCTGGTCTCAAACTCTTGATCTCAGGTGATCCACCCACCTCAGCCTCCCAAAGTGCTAGGATTACAGGCATGAGCTACTGTGCCCAGCCATCATTCATTTCTTAAAATTATTTCTTTATTTAAGAAATAATCCATGCATACACACAATCTCAAAGGATGTACCCTGGATTCTAGCTGAACTAACAATTTAAAGATAATTTGTGCTCATAAAATACATATTTTTCCATCTGTATTCCAAAAGGGCCTATCCTGCCCATCCTCCTTCCCTACATCCTTGCCCAGGTCTCTCCCTCCTACTGGATGGAGACACATGAATTATCCCTCTGTAACTTCTGCCATCTAAATGTCTCATGCTGCAGACCTCCCCCAATTCCTTCCATGACCTTACTCTCAGTTTCATTAAGGACTGAAAAAGAAAAGGAAAGCCAAAGCAATAAAAGGTAGCTAAGAAAAGTTTGCTTAGTCTCCTTTGTTGTGACTGCCCAATTTTAATTTGGCAACGATTTGTAGGGAACAGATAAAGTCAGAGCCAGTCTTTCCTTGATGATGTTAAGGAAACAAAAAGTACTGATCCTGAAGTTCAGAGTCCTGGGATGCTGTCTTTACTCTGGACTGGCAACTTCCATGTCTTTGGGCAAGCCACTTAACCCCTCTGATTTTATTTATGAGACAATAATCATATCATAATTGTTATTTTTATTTTTTTAACTTTTAGTTTCAGGGGTATATGTGCAGGCTTGTTATATAAGTGTATTGCATACCAAAAGGGTTTAATGTACAGATTTTTCCATGACACAGGAAATAAGCATAGTATCCAATATGTACTTTTTTGATCCTCACCCTCCTCCCAGCTTCCACCCTCAGGTAGGCTCCAGTGTCTATTTTTTTCCTCTTTGTGTCCATGTATACCCAATGTTTAGCTCCCACTTATAAGTCAGAATATGCAGTATCTAGTGTTCTGTTCCTGCGTTAGTTCACTTAGGATAGTGTCGTCCAGCCCTACCCACATTGCTGCAAAGGATATGATCTACATAGTATTTCATGGTATATATGTACTACACTTTTGTTATCCAGTCTATCTAAATCTAGCATTTAGGCTGATTCCATGTCTCTGCTACTGCAAATAATGCTGCAATGAATATACATGTGCATGTGTTTTATGATAGAACAATATATATTTTTGGATATATATCTAGTAATGGGATATGTACCCAAATGGTAGTTCTGTTTTAAGTTCTTTGAGAAATCTCCAAAGTGCTTTCCACAGTGGCTGAAGTAATTTGCATTCCCACTGTGTATAAGTATTCCTTCCCTTTTCTTCACAGCCATACCAACATCTATTATTTTTTGACTTTTTAATACAGCCATTCTGACTGATGTGAGATGGCATCCCATTATGGTTTTGATTTGAATTTCTCTAGGGATTAATAATGTTGAGCATTTTTCCTATCTTATTAGCCATTTGTATGTCTTCTTTTGAAAAATGTCTGTTCACATCCTTTGCCTACTTTTTAATAGAGCTGCTTGATTTTTGCTTATTAATTGAAGTTTCTTACAGATTGTAGATATTATACCTTTCTCAGATGCATAATTTAAACATATTTTCTCTCATTCTATGGGTTGTTTACTCTGTTGATAGTTTCTTTTGCTGAGTAGAAGTTCTTTAGTTTAATTAGGTCCCACTTGTCAATTTTTGTTTTTGTTGCAATTGCTCTTGGCATCTTTGTCATAAAAATCTTTTCCAGGGCCTATGTTCAGAATGGTATTTCCTAGGTTTTATTCAAGGATTTTTATAGTTTCAGGTTATACACTCAAGGCTTTAATCCGTCTTGAATTGATTTTTCTGTATGATGTAAAAAAGGAGCCCAATTTCAGTCTTCTGTATATGACTAGGCAGTTAGTGCCAATTATTGAATAAGAAGTCCTTTTCCTATTGATTTTGTTGATTTTGTCAAAGATCAGATGGTTTTATGTTTACGGCTTTATTTCTGGGCTCTCTATGCTGTTCCATTGGTCTATGTGTCTTTTTTTGTACCAGTGACATGCTGTTTTTGTTACTGTAGAATTATAGTACAGTTTGAAGTCAAATAATGTGATACTCCAGCCTTGATCTTTTTGCTTAGGATTGCTTTGGCTATTTGGGCTTTTTTTGCTGTTGTTGTTGTTTCATATGAATTTTAGAATAGTTTTTTCTAATTCCGTGAAGAATATCCTTGATAGTTTGATAGGAATAGCATTGAATCTGTAGATTGCCTTGGGCAGTATGGCAATTTTAACAATATTGTTTCTTCCTATCCTTGAGCATGGAATGTTTTTCCATTTGTTTGTGTCATTCCTGATCCAGCAGTGCTTTGTAATTTTTGTTATAGAGATCTTTCACCTCCCTGGTTATCTGTGTTCCTAGGTATTGTATTTGTGTGTGTGTGGCTATTGTGAATGAGATTGCATTTTTGGTTTGGCTCTTAGCTTGGCCATTATTGGTGTATAGAAATGCTTATTTTTGTGCATTGATTTTGTATGCTAAAACTTTGCTAAATTTCATCAGCTTATGAATCTTGTGGGCAGAGACTATGGGATTTCATAATTATACAATCATACCACTTGCAAAGAAAGATAGTTTGACTTTCTCTCTTCCTATTTGAATGTCTTTAATTTTTTTCCCTTTCCTGATTGCTCTGGCTAGGACTTAACAGTACTATGTTGAACAGGAGTGGTGAGAATGGACATCCTTGTCTTCTTCTGGTTCTAAATAGGAGTGCTTCTAGCTTTTACCTGTTCACTATGATGTTGGCTGTGGGTTTGTCATAGATGGCTCTTATTATTTCACAGTGTATTCCTTTAATGCCTAATTTCTTGAGAGTTTTTAACATAAAGGGATGTTATATTTTATTAAAAGCCTTATCTGCATTGTTGAGATTATCATGTGGTTTTTGTTTTTAGTTCTCTTTATGTGATGCATCACATTTATTGATTTGCATATGTTGAACCAACCTTGCATCCCAGGGATAAAGTCTATTTGATTATGGTAAATTAGCTATTTTGGTGTGCTGCTGCATTAATTTTCCTAGCATTTTGTTGAAAATGTTTGTGTCTATCTTCATCAAAGATATTATCCTGAAGTTTTCATATATATATATAGTTTGCCAAGTTTTGGTATCAGAATGATGCTGGGCTCATAGAATGAATTAGGTCCCTCCCACCACACATGGGGATTATGGGTATTACAATTCAAGATGAGACATGAGACTTGGGTGGGACACAGCCAAATCATATCAGCTAGTATCTGCAGCTAAAGGCAGATCACATCACAGAACTCTCTACAGACACTCCACAGTACAAGCCTGGAGTCTGGTAGCTCCACTGGGTGGCTAGATTTGGAAGAGAAATAACAATCGCTGCAGTTCAGCTACCAGGAAGCCCCATCTAGGGGAAAAGTGAGAGCACTACATCAACGGAGCACTCCATAAGACAAAAGAATCTGAACAGAAGCCCTTGAGTCCCAGATCTTCCCTCTGACATAGTATACCCAAATGAGAAGGAACCAGAAAAACAATTCTGATAATATGACAAAAAAAAGGCTTTTTAACACCCCCAAAAGATCACAGTAGCTTACCAGCAATGGATCTAAACCAAAACAAAATCTCTGAATTGCCAGAAAAAAATTAAAAAGACTGACTATTATGCCAATCAAGGAGGCACCAGAGAAAAGTTAAGTCTACCCTAAAGGAAAAAAAAATAATACAGGTGTGAATAGAAAAATCTCAAGTGAAATAGATAGCATAAATAAAAAATAATCACAACTTCTAGAAATGAAGACCACATTTAGAGAATTGTAAAATGCACTGGAAAGTCTCAGCAATAGAATCAAATAAGTAGAAGACACAACTTCAGAACTTGAAGCCAAGGCTTTCAAATTAACCCAATCCAACAAAGACAAACTTTTTTTTTCTTAATGAACAAAACCTCTAAGAAGTTTGAGATTTTGTTAAACACACAAACCTGAGAATAATTGGTGTTTCTGAGAAAGAAGACAAATCTAAAAATTTGGAAAACACATTTGAGAGAATAATTGAGCTAAACATCCACAGCCTTGCTAGAGATTGAGACATCCAAATTCAAGAAGCTCAAAGAAGACCTGGGAAATTAATCACAATCAGAACATCACCTAGGCACATAGTCATTGGGTCATCTAAAGTCAAGAAAAAGGAAAGAAACTTAAGAGCTATGAGGCAAAAATATCACCTATAAAGGAAAACCTACCAGATTAACAGCAGATTTCTCAACAGAAATCCTGCAAGCTAGAAGGAATTGAGGTCCTATCCTTAGCCTCCTTAAACAAAAGAATTATCAGCCAATAATTTTTTATGTGGTGAAACTAAGCTTCATAAATGAAGGAAAGATACAGTCTTTTTCAGGCAAACAAAGGCTGACAAAATTTGCCACTACTAAGCCAACACTACAGGAACAGCTAAAAGGAGCTCTAAATCTTAAAACAAATCCTTGAAGTAAACAAAAATATTAGGTTGTGTTGGTGCAAAAGTAATTGCAGTTTTGTCATTATATTTAATTGTGGCAAACAGCAATTACCTTTGCACCAACCTAATAGAATCTCCTTAAAGCGTAAGTCTCACAGAAACTGTAAAATAATAACACAATGAAAACAAACCAAGGTATTCAAGCAACAAATAGCATGATGAATAGAATAGTACCTTACATCTCAATACTAAAATTGATTGTATATGGCCTAAATGTTCCACTTAGAAGATACAGAATGGTAGAATGGATAAGAATTCACCAACCAAGTATCTGCTGTCTTCAAGAGACACTATGGACACATAAGGACTCACATAAACTTAAAGTAAAGAAGTGGAAAAAGATAATTCATTCAAATGGACACCAAAAGCGAGCAGGAGTAGCTATTCTTACATTAGACAAAACAAACTTTAAAGTAACAGCAGTTTAAAAAAGTCAAAGAGGGACATTATACAACGATAAAAGGACTAGTGTAAGAGGAAAATATCACAACTCTAATTATATATGAACCTAACACTGAAGCTCTCAAATTTATAAAACAATTACTACTAAACCTAAGAAATGAGATAGATAGCAACACAATTATATTGGGTAATTTCAATACTCTCCTGACAGTACTAGACAGGTCATCAAGACATAAAGTCAACAAACAAACAATGGTTTTAAACTATATCCTAGAACAAATGGACTTAACATTATATTTAGAGAACATGCTACCCAACAACTGCAGAATGTGTATTCTTTTCATCAGTTCATGGAACATTCTCTAAGAGACCATATAATAGGCAAGTCTCAACAAATTTAAGAAAATCAAAATTATAGCAAGTACTCTTTCAGACCACAGTGGAATAAAATTGAAAATCAACCCCAAAAGGAATGCTCTAATCCAGGCAAACACTTCAAAATTAGATAATCTGTTCCTGAATGATTACTGGGTAAACAATGAAATCAAGATGAAAATTAAAAACCTCTTTGAACTGAATGATAATAGTTACACAACCTATCAAAACTTCGGAGATACAGAAAAGGCAGTGCTGATAAGCAAATTCATAGCATTAAGTGCCTATATCAAAAAGTCTGAAAGAAAACCAATAGACAATCTAAGGCCACACCTGAATGACCTAAAGAAACAAGAATAAACCAAGTCCAAATCCAGCAGAACAAAGAAATAACCAAGATAGGAGAAGAACTAAATGAAATTGAAGCCAAAAAAAAAAAAAAAAATTAAAGCAAAAAAAAAAAAAAAGATTTCAGAAGATAAATGAAACAAAAAGTTTGTTCTTGAAAAGGTAAATAAAATTGATAGACCATTAGTGAGATTAAGAAAATAAGAGAGAAGACCCAAATAAGCTCAATTAGAAATGAAATAGGAAATATTCCAACCACAATCACAGAAATACAAAAGATCATTCAAGGCTACTATGAATACCCTTAGGTGCATACAATAGAAAACCTAGAGAAGATTGATAAATTCCTGGAAATATACAACCCTCCCAGATTAAACCAGGAAGAAATAGAAACTCTGAACAGACCAATAACAAGCAGCAAGACTGAAATGATATTGTAAAAGTTACCAACAAAAAAGAAAATTTCAGGACCAGATGGATTCACAGATGAATTTTATGACATTCAAAGAATTCATACCAATCCTACTGACACCATTCCAAAAGATAGAGAAAGAGGGAATCCTCCCTGAATCATTCTATGAAGCCAGTATCACTCTAATACCAAAATCAGGAAAGGACATAAACAAAACTACAACAACAAAAACCTACAGACCAAGATCCCTGATGTACATAGATGCAAAAAATCTCAACAAAATACTAGCTAACTGAATCCAACAGCATATCAAAAAGATAATATGCCATGGTCAAATGGGTTTCATACCAAAGATACAGGTTTGGTTTAAGATCCACAGGTCATCCAATGTTATACACCACATAAACTTTTCTGCATTCAGTATAATGTTGCATAATGTTGGCTGTGGGTGCATCATAGTTAAAGCATTTCCCCCTGAAAACTGAAATAAGACGAGTATGCCTACTTTCACCACTTGTATTCAACATAGCAGAATGGAAGTCCTAATCAGAACAATCAGACAAGAAAAAGAAGTAACAGGCATCTGAATTGGTAAACTGGAAGTCAAGCAGTCGCTATTTGCTGATAATATGATTGTATACCTAGAAAACTATAAGAACTTATACAAAAAGTTCCTAGAACTGTTAAGTGAATTCGTCCAAGTTTCAAGATAAAAAATTAATGTACACAAATTAGTAGCTCTGCTATATACCAACAGCAACCAAGCTGAGAATCAAATTAAGAACTCAATCTCTTTTACAATATCTGTAAAAAATATATAAAAATACTTAGGAATATACTTAACCAAGGAGATGAAATATCTCTAAAAGGAAAGCTACAAAACACTGCTGAAAGAAATCATAGATGACACAAAATATGGAAATACATTCCATGCTCATGAATGGGTGGAATCAATATTGTGAAAATAACTATTGCCAAAAGCAATCTAAAAATTCAATACAATTCCCATTGAAATACCACTAACATTTTTCACAGAACTAGAAAAAAATCCTAAAATTCATATGGAACCAAAAATGAACCTGCATGGCCAAAGCAAGACTAAGCAAAAAGAACAAATCTGGGCTGGGCATGGTGGCTCATGCCTATAATCCCAGCATTTTTGGAGGCTGAGACAGGTGGATCACCTGAGATCAGAAGTTCAAGACCAGCCTGGCCAACATGTCTAAAAATACAAAAATTAGCTGGACATGGTGGCAAAAGTCTGTAATCTCAGCTACTTGGGAGGCTGAGGTAGGAAAATCGCTTGAATCCAGGAGGCAGAGGTTGCAGTGAGCCAAGATTGTGCCACTGCACTCCAGCCTGGGTGACAAGAGTGAAGCTCCATCTAAAAAAGAAGCAGAAGAAGAAGAGGAAGGGGAAGAGGAAGAGGAGGAAGAGGAAGAGGAATAAGAAGAAGAAGGAGGAGGAGGAGGAGGAGAGGGAGGGAGGAGGAGGAGGGGGAGAAGAAGAAGAAAGGAGGAGGACAAGAAGGAAGAAGAAATATGGAGGCATCACATTACCCGACTTCAAATTATACTATCAAAACATCATGATACTGGTATAAAAATGGGCACATAGACCAATGGAATGGAATAGAAAACCCAAAAATAAAGCCAAATACTTAAAGCCAACTGATCTTTGACAAAGCAATCAAAAAATATAAAGTGGGGAAAGGATACCCTATTCAGCAAATGGTGCTGGGATAATTGGCAAGCCACATGTAGAAGAATGAAACGAGATTCTCATCTCACCTTATACAAAAATCAACTCAAAATGAATCAAAAACTTAAATCTAAGATCTGAAACCTAAAAATTCCAGAAGATAACATTGAAAAAACCCTTCTAGACATTGGCTTAGGCAAAGACTTCATGACCAAAGACCCAAAAGCAAATGCAACAAAAACAAATAGATGAGACTTAATTAAACTAAACAGCTCCTTCACAGCAAAACAAATAATCAGCAGAGTAAATAGACAACCCACAGAGTGGGAGAAAATCTTCACAATCTGTACATCTGACAAAGGACTAATATTCAGGATCTACAAAGAACTCAGACAAACCAGCAAGAAAAAACAAACAATCCCATCAAGAAGTGGGCTAAGGACACGAATAAACAATTCTCAAAAGAAGATATGCAAATGGCCAACAAACATGTGAAAACTGCTTAACATCACTAATTATCAGGGAAATGCAAATCAAAACCACAATGTGTTATCAACTTACTTCTGCAAGAATGACCATAATAAAAATTAAAAAAAAAAATCATTTTCAATTGTTTGAAACTATTCCAGACAACCGAAAAGGAGCCCCAGTGGTTTGTGAGTGGGATCTTTCAAACCATGGGTTGCAAAGTTCTATGGAAAAAAAAAACAGTTTCCCCGGCTGGGTAGCATGCTCACTCACCACCTTTCATGGCTGGGGGAGGGAACCCCCTCCCTCTTCCCTGTGTGGCTCTCAGGTGGGCAGCCACACCACACTGTTCTTCCTTCTTTCCATGAGTCATGCCAGCCTTCTAGTCCATTTTGATGAGAGAACCTGAATACTTTGGTTGTTGATGAAGGATTCATATACTTATTATTATGTTTTCTTTTGATGGGAGCCTCTGAACTCCACTGCTTCTAGTTA
This sequence comes from Cebus imitator, assembly GCF_001604975.1. Taxonomy (NCBI): domain Eukaryota; kingdom Metazoa; phylum Chordata; class Mammalia; order Primates; family Cebidae; genus Cebus; species Cebus imitator. The sequence goes on along the minus strand of NW_016107393.1, from coordinate 2,796,881 downwards.
GCCATTTTAGCCCCACCCCCCCTTATTTATTTAAATAAGCTTTCTTCCCCCTTGTCTTTCTCAGATTCCCCTTTAACTCCAGTAGCCAAAATATTTGCTCTTTTGATGTTGTTCCATAGGTCCTGTGGTTTCATTTGTTCTGCAGTCTATTTTTTTTCTTTTCTGTGTATTTAATCCATTTATGAGTTTATTGATTTTATTTCTTCCATTTGATCTAGTCTGCTGTTGATGCTCTCTGTGGTACTTTTCATTTCATTCATTATATTTTTCAGCTCCAGAATTTCTGTTTAATTTTTTTTTATTATTGTTATTTTAATGTCTCTGTTAAATTTCTCTGATAAATTTCTGAATTTATTCTGTTATTATTGAAGTTCATTGAACTTCCTTAAAACAGCCATTTCATATTCTTTGCCTAAGAGATCATATGTCTTCAGAACTAAGATTATTCTTTGGCATCTTATTTTGAGGTCATATTTCCCTGAATGTTCTTAGCCTTTCAGAAGTGTGATAATGTCTGCACAATGAGTAATCAGATATTTATTTTAGCTTTGCAGTCTGGCTTCGTCTGTGCCTATCCTTCTTCAGAGAACCTTCCAGGGCTTGTAAGCTAATTCACTGTTGTGTTACGTGAGTCTGTGATCACTGTAGCCATCTCAGCACCAGGGGGTGCTATAAGCCTAGGCTTGCCATGAGTCTTGAGAGGGCTCTGAGGTTGATGCAGCTTTTTAGCCCAGATGATCTTGGGGAAGACATAGGAGGATATTGGAACTATATAGGAACACTGGCCAAGGACCTTCCAACAAGACTGTCCCAGGGTGCCAGATAAGCATGCTTCCCAGAAGTTCTCTGCATAGGTGGTATGGGTCTCCAACTGCTGTGAAAGGAGCTGCATTTGAGACTGGGCCCACTGGGATTTGCTGTGGAAAAGAAGCTGGAGTGCCTTTCTGACTCAGGTGGGCATGCATCACCAAACAGGTCCCTGTGCAAGTGAGGTAGCTCCTTAACTGGTACAGAAGAGATCAGGGCTGAGACTGAGCCTTCTTGGGACCTGCTGTGGGATGAAGGTTGACATGCCTATCATACTTGCTCAGACAGGAGTGAATCTCCCAGCAAATCCCTGCACAGATGGGATAGTGTCCCAACTGCAGCAGGAAAGGCTAGTACTAAGACCGAGCCCCCTTGAGATCTGCTGTGGGACAAAGGCTGGAGAGCCCAGTCTTGGATTTGATGGATGCATGTCATCCAGCAAGTTCCAGCACAGTTAGGATAGCTCACCAATTGTAACAGGAAGGGCTGGAATTGAGACTGCCCTCCCCATGCCTCTTCAGGATCTCCTAAGAAACAAAGTCTAGAGAGCCCATCTCATTGGCCCAGATGGGTACATGTCTTCCAGCAGGTTTCAGCACAGATGGGATTGCTCCCTAACTGCAATAAGAGGGATCAGAGCTGAGACTGAGTTCCCCCCAGCATCTGCTATAAGATAGAGCATCTCTGAGCTGGGACCTCAACTGAGGAGAGCTGGAACAGCCCACAGGGAAACTTGCAGGCTCACTGTGGAAACCAATGTCAATGGGCAGCCAGCCTGTCCACCAAGGTATTAGTGTGCATGATTCTTTCTGGACCCCTTCATTGATGGTTTTGGTTGCAGCCTCAATGCCAAACATGGCTGTAGCCTAGCCCTTTGAGGGACGAGACTGTTACCAGGTTTGAACCTGGAAGTAAACTCAACAAGGCACATCAGCCAACTGGGTGTTTGTCTGCACTCTCAAAACAACCCTCTTGTAGATCTTGAGTTCTACTAGGACTTTATAAACTCCCACCTGAATTCTGAGGCTCCTGCACAAAGACTTTTAACTGTGGATGGATGCAGAATTCTTATTATTATGGCGGTATATGAACAGGTTAGCTTCTAAGCCACCATCTTAATGACATTAGTCATGTATTTAAAAAAAAATGTTGGTGCGATAATAGACAAAGAGTGTGGAAATGTTCAAGATTAAAGGAGATTAAAGAGATGTAAATAAATGCTTTTCTGGACTGTTATAAAATCCTATTCTGAAGAGGAAAAAGGTTTGTAAAAGGCATTATTAGGTCCACTGACAAAATTAAAATATGGATCATATGTTAGGTAAAAGTATTGTATAAACATTAAATTTACTGATGCTAATAACAATACTGTAGTTATGTAAGAGAATACCTCTATTCTTAGAAAATACAATCTGAAATATATGAAGGCAAAGAACCATGAGATAGGCATCCTATTCCTGAATTATTCCAGAAAAAAGTACATGTAAACACAAAGACACAAACAGAGTTTTTCCAAGCATACACTATCTTTAACATCTAACAATTTATATCATTATTATTACATAATAGCCATAACATGTTAAAAATTTTTGTCTATCTATTTACATGATCTCATGGGTTTTCCTTTTTTAGTTTATTAATATGGTAGTTAACCAACATTCAATAATTGATTTTTGAATGTTAAACCAACATTGCATTCTTGGAATAAGCCTCACTTGGTCCTGATGTATTATCCTTTGTTGTCTATTGGTACAGTTAATTTCTAAACTTTGCTTTAGCATTTTTGCATCTCTGTTGATGAGAGGTATTGATTTATAATTTTTTTCTTTTAACGTTTTTGTTTACATCTCCTCTGAAAATAATGTTGTCCTTAGTGAATGAGTTGGAAAATATTCCTTCAATTTTCTGGAAGAATTTGGGTAGAATTGATATTAATCTTTCTTAAATATTTGGAAGAATTTGTGAACAAAGCTGTCTTAGCCTGGAGTTTTTCATTTTAGATATGTTTTAACAAAACATTTATTTCTTTAATTGATACAGGGTTATTCAGGTTATCTGTTTTTTCTTAAGCTTTGATAGTCTGTGACTTTTAAGAGATTTGTCTACTTCACATAAGTTGTTAAATTTTAGGTATGATGTTGTTCATAGCATTCCCTCTCCATCCTTTTGCTATTTATGAATTCTGTAGTATTGTCGCGTTTCTCTTTCACAAATGTTGGTCATTCATGACCTCTTTTTTTCCTAATTAGTGTGACAGGAATTTTGTCAACTTTATTGATTGTCTTTAAGAACCACCTTTGGTTTCACTGATTTTCTTTATTTTTCTGTCTTCTATTTTATTATTTCCACTTTGATCTTTCCGTATCATTTATTTTCTTCCTTCTCTTCTGATTTTCTTAATTCTCTTACTTCAGATTTCATTCACTCTTACTTCTTTACTTTCATAAGATGAAAGCAGAGGTTGATTTAAGACCTTTTTTCTTTTCTAAAATAAGCATTTAAATATATGTATTCTTTAAAAATAGCCAAGTTTAATCTGGGCATGGTGGCTCATGCCTGTAATCCCAGCACTTTGGGATGCTGAGGTGGGTGGATCACCTGAAGTCAGGAATTCGAGACCAGCCTGGCCAACACAGTGAAACCCTGTCTCTACCAAAAATACAAAAATTAGCTGGGCATGGTAGTACATGCCTGTAATCCCAGCTACTCAGGAGGCTGAGGCAGGAGAATCACTTGAACCCAGGAGGTGGAGGTTGCAGTGAGCCGAGATTATGCCACTGCAGTCCAGCCTGGGCTACAGAGCAAGA